>NC_080758.1:30768087-31074781 GCF_020826845.1 Diceros bicornis minor | reverse complement strand
GCCAGCTGAAGAGAGGGAACTTCCCAGGTCTCCAGGGGCTGGGGTGCCTCTTCTAACTGATCACTCCCTTTGACTTCTGTGAAAGCTCCCTTCCCTGGGTTTTCTCCTTCCTTCTAATCTCTATGCAGGTCTCCGATGAATCCTCCTCTATGCCATCAAAGCATGGCTGTTCCTCAGTGGTCTGTTCATGTCCTCCAGTTCCAGGGACCTTTTAAGCATGCTCCCTCTGCAGCCTTCCGGATTGCAGGGTCAGGTCCTTTAACCAGGCCCAAACTGTTCTCCAGTCGTGAATCATGGCTTTGGGCCTCTTAGCTGCTCCCATGTCAGGTCATAGGTCTAAAGACCCCTGAACACAGAGCCAATGTCATGCCTCCTTGGTCCTCCAATCCGAGAGTTTAGTCCTGCTAATGACACCTCACATCATCCCTCTACTAACTGGTTCAAGACAGCCCAGCCATACCATGGCCATTGTTTTTTAGCCCAAGGACCTGGCGCTTTAGCTACACCCATTCCTAGTCCTCCGCCCTCAGAGCCCAAATTGCCCAGATTTTTGACAACTCTGCAGGCCCAGGCTCTGACTTCTATGTCCTGGGCCAGTAACTATTTACTGGAGAGGGTCTGCCTAGGCTCTAGCAAATCTGTTTGCCAAGTTGGAGTTTGCCAGGTCCACGAAATGGACATCAGGCTTTGAAAATCAGAAAAAACAGAGTGGTTTTGACACCCCACCAAAGGAGGGGGCAGTGAAAGAGAGTCCGAAGGAGTCACTGGCTGCAAGGCCTCTCCTCACCCCCTCAGCCGTGAAGTCAGTTTTCCAGTGGGTCCCGAGTCAGCTCTGGTGAGGGCAGGTGTGAGCGCTGCGAGTGTGGACCCTGCCCTTGGCCACATTTCCCCTCATGCTCCTTTGCCAGAACTACCCCTGTAACACCAACACTTAGCTTCTGGTCCGAACTGGGAGCCACAGAGGGACAAGTGTATGTGGGTATGTAATCTCTAGAGTGCGAAGAGGGATGTGATAGGCCCTCTACATTCTGGATGACCCCAAGGCCTTCCCCATGCTTGCCACTGGGAGAGAAAAATGCAAACAAGAAAACCAGCACCTTCCTTTGAAAGAAAGGGTATACCCTATTCGTTAACTTTTTGTGTGTGTGAGAGGAATATTAGCCCTGAGCCAACACCTGTTGCCAATCCTCCTCTTTTTTGCTGAGGAAGATTGCCCCTGGGCTAATATCCGTGCCCATCTTCCTCTACTTTTTTTTATATGTGGGACACCTGCTACAGTGTAGCTTGATGAGCAGTGTGTAGGTCTGTGCCCAGGATCCAAACCTGTGAACCCTGGGCCACCAGAAGCGGAATGCGTGAACTTAACTACTATGCCACTGGGCTGGGCCCCCATTCATTTATTTTAATCTAGAACTTGTTTTGGAGAATAGCCAAACACTCAAACTGTCCTTTAATTAAAGAGAAGTTTGGGACAGATTGAAACATGACATTCTAGAATCCTAAAAAAATGGAACAAGATTCTTGGAGTTCCATCCACCAGTGTTCTAAAAAGGATTAAAGCATTCCATGTCTGTGTGAGTGTTGGGGCAACAGCTGAGGACTGAAAATCTCACAAAGCCAGGTTACACACAGGGACAGGCTTCGCCCTCGTCTGCTGCTGTTGTGGACCACAAGGACGGGTCCCGGAGGCAGGGTTGGCCCTGCAGAGCCCTCGCTGCTGCTAGTCATCAGTTCCTGTTTTCTCTACTTCCCACTTTCTCTGGGAACTAGAAAGCTAGTTTTTGGGCGGGGCGGGGGGAGGAAGAGAGCTTAATTTTATGAATGTTAATGCTACTTACAATAGTTTTTAAGCTGCCTCTCTTCGGTTCTAATGACCTTGGGTAAAAGTAGCAGGGCCTGTACCTTCCCCTAAGTCTAGTAAACACTGCCACCAAAAGAAGCTTATTTGTCTTTTAAGAAAGGGGCCCACCCTGTAAAAATCTTAGCGTAAATAAATTCTGTAATATTGGAGGTGTGTTTGACTAATAAAATTGTGAAAACATTTCAGGTCAGATTTTCTGCTGAATATTTTGGCACAGGAATTATTTGGGGATTGAAGAGCTGGAAGAGACGGTGCAGGGAATCTGAGAAAACTTAAGAAGAAGCAAAGGCGTGATGATCAGCACTGAAACTAGGATAAATTTGAGAAGCAAGAGGTGCTGCCGTTGCTCACTGTACCCACTTCTCCAGTGAGGGCTGAACCCCAGCCTTGGAGAAGGAACCTTCCTTCCAGCTTTATCCTTCCTTAATACCCTCTCTCAGCCGGGGGTTTTACAGTTACTCTCCTATTATTGCATAATAATTCTTTATTTAAATTTCCATTCAGATTATTGTGTGGTTTCTGTCTCGTTGGACTCAGATTGATACAGATGTGAATGTGCATGTGCGTCATTTTTAAATGAAGGCAAAGACATGAAATTTTGACTGCATTTATTCAGTGAACCCAGCAATAAGCCAAAGAGACAATGCAAGTCAAAGTTGTTATTAGAACTAGCTGGACCATAGCCCCAGCTAGGCTATGGTCCCGAACCCAGACAGGGAAATATGATGGTCTAGACCTGGGGATGGCAAACCAGAGCCTGAAGGCCAAATCTGGCCTGCCGCCTGTTTTTGTATGGCCTGCGAACTAAGAATGGTTTTTATTTCTTAAATTGTTGAAAAGAAGAATAATATTTTGTGACACATATTTGTGTTCATAAATAAAGTTTTATTGTAACACAGCTACACTTTTGTTATGTGTTGCCTATAGCTGCTTTCATCCTGCATACAAAGGCTGAGTTAAGTAATTGCAACAGACACCATGTGGCCCACAAACCCTAAAATACTATCTGACCCTTAACAGAAACGGTTTGCCAACGCCTGATCTAGACTGAACCGTGAGAACACTTTACCAAACAAGGGCCAAATGAATAGCCTATTGAACTCCCAGCTCTGGAATTCATGACCCCTTTTTCCTTGTTTGTAGAAATCGACAAGCTGATTCTAAAATTTATATGGAATTGGAAGGGATCCAGAATAGCCAAAACAATCTTGAAAAGAAAAACAAAGTAGGAAGCCTCACATTTTTTGACTTCAAAACTTAATACAAAGCAGTAGTACTTCCATAAGGATAGGCATATAGATCAATGGAGTAGAATTGAGAGGTCAGAAATAAGACCATGTGCCTGTGGTCAACTGATTTTCTACAAGGGTGCCAAGACCATTCAGTGGGGGAAAGAATAGTCTTTTCAACAAATGGTGCTGGGACAACTGGATATCTACCTGCAAAATAATAAAGTTTGACCCTTATCTTATGTCATATACAAAAATTAACTAAAAATGTATCAAAGATCTAAATGTAAGAACTAAAACTATACAAGTATGAGAAGAAAACATAGGGCCAAATCTCCATGATCTTGGATTTTGTAAAGGATTCTTAGATATGGCACCAGAAGCATGGGCAACAGAAGAAAAAAGAGGTAAATTATACTTCATCAAAATTAAAACCTATTGTGCAGGACACTATCAAGAAAGTAAAAAGACAACTCACAGAATGAGAGAAAATGTTTATAAATCATATATCTGATAGGAGACTCATATCTAGAATACACAAAGAACTGTTACAACTCAGTAACAAAACACAACCCAAGGATGATATACAAATGGCCAATAAATACATGAAAAAATGCTCAACATCATTAGTTATCAGGTAAATGCAAATCAAAACCACAATGAGATAGATACCACTTCACACACTCTAGGATGGCTGAATCCAAAAGTCATATAATAACAAGTGTTGGTGAAGATGTGGAGCAATCAGAACCCTCATACACTGCTGATGGGAATGTAAAATGGTGCAGCCACTTTGGAAAACAGTCTGGTAGTTACTCAAACAATTAAACAGAGTTACTATATGACCCAGCATTTCCAATCCTAGGTATATACACAAGAGAAATGAAAGCATATGTCCACATGAAAACTTGCACACAAATGTTTATAGCAGCATTAATCATAATAGCCAAAAGGTGGAAACAACCCAAATGTCCATCAACTGATGACAGGATAAACAAAAATAGTCTAATCATACGATGAAATATGATTCAGCCATAAAAAGAAATGAAAACTGATACGTGCCACAAAATGGATGAACCTTGAAAACATTCTGCTAATGAAAGAAGGCAGTCACAAAAGACCATGTATGATATGATTCCCTTTATAAGAAATGTCCAGAATGTTCTTCACCTCATTCAGTTCTTTGTTCACATGCCACTCCTCAGAGAGGACTTCCCTGACCATCTCGTGAGAATTGCAGCCCATCACTCTTGAGTCTCCCTACCCTACTTTATTTATTTTTTTTATGTCACTCTCATGTTACTTTGTATACTTATTCATTTGGTTTATTGTCTGTCTTATCATGAGAACATAACCTCCTTCAGGGAAGGGACTTTGTACCCCAGTAACAGTGCATGGCATTAGTAGGTGCTAAATAAATATTTAAAAAATGCATGCATGGGGCCGGCCCCGTAGCTTAGCGGTTAAGTGCGCGCGCTCCGCTGCTGGCGGCCCGGGTTTGGATCCCGGGCGCGCACCAACACACCGCTTCTCCGGCCATGCTGAGGCCGCGTCCCACATACAGCAACTAGAAGCACATGCAACTATGACATACAACTATCTACTGGGGCTTTGGGGAAAAAAAAAAGGAGGAGGATTGGCAATAGATGTTAGCTCAGAGCCAGTCTTCCTCAGCAAAAAGAGGAGGATTAGCACGGATGTTAGCTCAGGGCTGATCTTCCTCAAAAAAAAAAAAAAATGCATGCATGAATGATATGTTAGGAGGCAGGGTAACTTGAAGCCAAAGGAACAGCTGAGGAGCCAGATGGAACTATATTCCCCTTCTGACTCTGCCACCTTGGGCAAGATAATTCATCTCTGAGCCTCCATCTCTTCATCTACAGGTTGACAGAAACAGGATGACAGAACATACATCTTAGGGATGGTGTGAGCCTTACAAAGCCCTGAGGTGGAAGCTCTCCTTGCTGGGTTTGAGGAACAGCAAGGAGACTAGTGTGGCTGAAGGACGGTGAATGAGGGGAACATTGAGGGAGATGAGGTTGGAGGGAGATGCAGGGCTAGATTTTATTCTGTGTGCTGGGAAGTTACTGGGAGGTGGGGAGCAGGGCAATGACATCATTTGGTATAATTCCGGTACTTTATATAAGGGGCCCTCTGGCTGCTGTGAGAGTAAGAGAGGGAGCAAAGAGACCAGTTAGGGGCTCGTTAAATGATCCAAGGTAGAGATGATGGTGGCTAGGACTAGCGTGGTAGCAGTGGAGCAGGTGACAACAGTCAGATTCAAGACATCTTGAAGGTGAGGTCCATAGCCTCATGGATTATGAGATGGGAGAGAAAGAGAGAAATCAAGGATGCTTCCAAGTTTGTCCTTTTGCTTTTTTTTTTTTTTAATTTTATTTATTTATTTTTCCCCCAAAGCCCCAGTAGATAGTTGTATGTCATAGTTGCACATCCTTCTAGTTGCTGTATGTGGGACGCGGGCTCAGCATGGCTGGAGAAGCGCTGCGTTGGTTCCCAGGGCGCGCCAGCAGTGGAGCGCCCGCACTTAACCGCTAAGCCACGGGCGGGCCCTGCTTTCTGTTTCTTAGTTCGAGAAATGTCTGAGATGGGGAACACTGTCAAGAAGAGTGAATAGAATCAAGAATTCAGTTTTCAACATGTTAAATTTAGTATACCTGTCGGACATCCATGCCAAGCATGCGGCTGGATAGAAAAGGCCAAGAGTTAAAGGACGAGACCAGGGTTAGAGGAATAAATTTCAAATTCCTGAGCATTTCGGTAGTATTCAAAAGTCATGGGACCAGATGGGATGGATTGATTGATTGACTCATTCATTCATTCAAATATTTATTGAGCCTTTGTTTTGTGCTAAGCAGTGTTCTAGGCACTACAGCAATGAACCATACACAAAGGAAAATCCATAGTCTGGGAACTTCCATTCTAATGGGGAGGGATTATAAAGTAATTAGCAAAAATATATAGTATGTTAGCGATCGACGTTAAGGAGAAAAAGCAGGGATTAGTGGAAAGGCTGCCCTTTTAAACAGGATGGCCAGGGAGTCGTCAGTGGGAAAATGTCGTTTGAGCTTAAGTTCTGAAGGTGAGGGCATGAGCCACACACAAAGCCGGACGACTAACATTCCAGGCAGAGGCAACAAGGTGCTGAGGCGGGAGCACGTCCAGCAAGTTCACGGAAAAGCAGGGATAGTGGCTGGGGGAGACAGCCAGGGGAGAGTGGGAGATGAGGACCGGGAGGTAACGGGCCGGGGCGCGGGGCATGAGGGGGACGCGGAGCAGCTCGTGTAGGGACTGAAACCAGGAAGGTGTCCAAGCCTCTCGGAGAGGTCAGTTCGATGTTAGCTCCGCCCCACTCTGAGCCTAAGCTCCACGTCTTGGCCGGAACTCAAGAGCCGGGCGCCGGGACCGGAAGTAGCTTTCTACCCGACCGTATTTTACCGGCGGCCGCATTTCCGGTAGCGGCGGCGGGAAGCGGCCTACTGGCGGGCGTCTAGGCCTCTGCGGAGGTGAATCCGGCGGGAATCGGAGCCATCAGAACCGCCACCATGGTAAGGAGGCGCAGGCCGGCGGCGCGGGAGCTTCCGAGTCTGTCGTGGAGTGGGCACCGCGACTGATGGGGGAGGAGGCCGTGGGTTGCCCGCTCATGGCGGTGAAGGCCCGGGCCGCGGCCGCTCGGTCCCAGCTGGGAAGAGCCGGACTTCGGCGGTTCGGCGGGGTGGGGGAGGTGAAGGCCGGAACTGGGGGTCCGAGGCCGGGGTCGCTGGCTGGGGGCGAGGATACAACCGCGGCTCTCCTCGCCGCTGCAGCCGCTCTGCTTGGAACGCCGTAGGCACTAAGTAAACTTTGGCGGAGTGGATGTGTTTCTGGGTTTCGGAGCAGGCGCTAGAGCGCGCGCGGGAGGACTGGGCGAGCCCGAGAGGCTGAGGCTTGTGACGGGGCCGAGGGCCGGAGGGGGAGTCGCGGAAGGAGGTGGAAGGGCTTGTGGCCGACACTCGAGGGTCTTGGGTCTAGTAGATGGGGAGGGGAACGGGAGCGTGAATGAGAATGTCTGGAGGAAGAGTTCCGCTCGTTTGTTCACACATGTGTTTGAGCGTGTCTGACTTCAGGCGCTGGGGCTGCACAATGGAATGTTTCCTTCCTTCACCGAGTTCACTTTCTGGTTGGAGACAGATGATATAATTCCGAGTGGTAATTCAGCATTAAGTCCAAGTAACGGCGGGGGGCGGGGTAAGAATGCTTTCTGGAGTAGATGATTCCTGAGCAGAATCATAAAAGATTGTCAGGCGTCTTCCGGTGTAAATGGGAGGGAATAATACAGATCCGCAGCACTGCAAGGGCAAAGCATGAGGGTAGCGCTGTTGAAAGTTCCTGGAGGGGGAGAGGGGGGAAGAGGTGGAAGATGAGGTGGGTGGAGTGGGCAGGAGCCTGGTTACTAAAGGCTTTACATGCTATTTACGCCTGTTGCTGGTAAGGCATGCCGTTGAAGGGTTTCACCAGCAAAATGACATGAACTAAGTTGTGTTCGGAAAGATCTGTTCTGTGGGTGTTACGTATTGGGTAAGCTGGAAGCAGGGAAACTTGGTAGGATATTGTTGGGGAATTGGTTAGAAGAGTAGGCACTGGATTCAGGCTGACTGGCTTCCAACACAGCTTCCTGGCTGTGAGACAGAGCAAGCTCCTTAACCTCTCCCAGCCTCAGTGGCCTCATCTGTAAAATAGGAATAATAATGGATCTGATTTTGAGGACTAAATGAGATGTACAGTGCTTATCACAGTGCCTGACACACAGTAAGCACCCAGTAAGAGTGAGCTATCACAAGGCAGATGGGCCAATAAGTGTTGCCATAAAGGTTCAGATCTGTGTGGTTAGAAGCTG
This sequence comes from Diceros bicornis minor, assembly GCF_020826845.1. Classification (NCBI taxonomy): domain Eukaryota; kingdom Metazoa; phylum Chordata; class Mammalia; order Perissodactyla; family Rhinocerotidae; genus Diceros; species Diceros bicornis. The sequence continues at coordinate 31,066,797 of NC_080758.1, read as the reverse complement.
TGATTGCAAGCTGGTTAAAGTGGTCATCTAAGGGAGACTGAGCCACATAACCTGGGTCTCCAGGGTGGCAGGAGTCAAGGTTCTGATCGAGACATTTGTGGGTCCAAAAAACCTGTTCTTGTCCAAGCTTGCAGAGATGAACAACAAACACAGTGCCTGGTACGGGGAAGGTACTTGGATGGCCCACACCAGTCCGATAGGAGGCTGACACACAGATCAAATGCCGGGTCTTTTGTTTCTAGAGAGAATATAACTGCCCAGGGCACTTGACAATTTGCATTGTGATGTCTCTGTAGTCTCTCTACTTTAGCAAAGCTACTTGGAAGCCAAGCTATAAAGCAGAAAAGGTGGGTTAGTTAAGAACCATGACAAGTAACATATTCTTAAAAACCATTGTGTGTTCAAACTGATCAGTTAGCACCCTGGCCAACAAAAGGGTTTCCTCTCCCAAAGGTAGTCTTGAAGGCATACGGCATACTAACAAATTCTTAATTTGGGGATTTCGTTCTCACTTCCAAGTTGATCAGCTCCTTTCTGATAACAACTTCTCATTGACTGGATTTTTAGTGCCGGTCCCATTCTAGCTCTTTTACTCATTCTTTGTAACGGGGTGTGGGTGTTCCACAGCACTGGAGTCACACCTGTAGCCTGCACAGTGGCAGATGGCTGTCTCTGGTATGGGTGGATTTGATTAGTTTGGAGACACCCTGCCCTCTCACCCCTGAAACTGTCACACATAGACAAAGGCAATTGTAATATGAGCAAGATGATTTTAAGGGAAGGGGGAATAACAGTGGTCAGGGCTGAAAACAAGGTGACATGGGAGAATTCTCTGGGAAAGGGCCCTGGCTGGAAGACAGAGCTGAGAATCTACTGAGAAAGACAGATGTAGAAAAGAAGTTCAAGGGGAAAGTTTTTAGGAAGGACCAGGGGTGTGTGGGTCCAAAAGAGCTGAGTCTCATTCCTCTTGATTTCTCCTTGCAGACCGTGGGCAAGAGCAGCAAGATGCTGCAGCACATCGACTACAGGATGAGGTGCATCCTGCAAGATGGCCGCATCTTCATTGGCACCTTCAAGGCTTTTGACAAGCATATGAATTTGATCCTCTGTGACTGTGATGAGTTCAGGAAGATCAAGTGAGGAGTGGGCTATGGGGGGAGGGATATGGGTGGGAGGGAGTGGATTGGGTGGGTGGATCAAGTGACAGGTGGTAATGTAGCTAGCTGGTTCCTCGGTTTGCTCTCCTGTTTTAGAGGGCAGATTTAAATGGGGCATTGGCCACTGAGAAGTCTCCTTTCTTAGCTCAGTAAATGTTCCTGTCTAGTCCTATTAGAGCACAAGTTGTCAGGAGGGCTGCTAGGCTTTTTGTTTCTCTGGTTTTGCGTGCCCCTGGGTACTGGGGTAAAGGGCTCTCATGTTCTCCCCACAGGTGTGTAAGGGGGGAGAGCTTGATTTTCTGGCCTCATTGCCTATTTGTAAAGCTGTAGCCTAAAGGGCTCTCCCAGTGCAGCCTGGTCTGAAACTGCTTTAAGAAGCCTCTGACCCTCTTCAGGGTAAGTGCTCAGCTCCCCTTGTGGGTTTGGGGCCAGTGATTTTTGTTGGCATTCATAGAAACAGTTGGAGATATTTTCTACTTTGCTACAATTCCATAAGTTATTGGATAACTCCCTTAGGACTCAGAGATCTTTCTAGCCTATTAAAAGATGTGGTCTAGCTTTTTATCCTATTTTCCATTCAAGGCATCTTGAGGCCCAAAGAGGTTATATGACTTCCGTGATCATCCAGCTCTCTTTTGCTACATGCAGTGTCCATATTATGTTGTCAGTGGCTGTGAATTCCCTTTGAGGCTCTTGTTTTCTTTGTCGCACGAGGTGAAGAAGTACAGGACAGAAGATGCGGTAGGGATGGCTGAGGGCCAGGCATGTGTTAGAGAGGGACCGACAGATCAGTGTAGAACTATTCCAAGTGGTTCTCTTCTGTTTTTTTTTTTTTTTTTTAAATGAAACTAACTATTCTGCCAATAAAAAATGTTTATTAGACAAGTTTTTTTTTTTTTTTTTTTTTTTTTTTTTGTGAGGACGATCAGCCCTGAGCTAACATCCGTGCCAGTTCTCTTTTTGCTGAGGAAGACTGGCCCTGAGCTAACATTTATTGGCAATGCTCCTCCTTTTTTTTCCCCAAAGCCCCAGTAGATAGTTGTATGTCATAGTTGCACATCCTTCTAGTTGCTGTATGTGGGACGCGGCCTCAGCATGGCCGGAGAAGCGGTGCGTCAGTGCGTGCCCGGGATCCGAACCCCGGCCGCCAGTAGCGGAGCGCGCGCGCTTAACCACTAAGCCACGGCGTCAGCCCCTAGACAGATTTTTAAAAAATACATAAAAGTATATGGAGAAAAAATTAAAATACCCAGAAGGTTTTTTTTTTTTCAATTGTGAAAGGGCAATACATGCTTTTATTAAAAAATAAGAAAATACAGATAAGCCAAAAAAGGAAAAAATGTCCACCCATAGAAAACTACTGTGGATTTAATATAAAATATCATTAAAATGAAACCTTTAAGTTATTTTTTAAAATCAGGTACTTTGTCTTTCCTTTATTTTTAAGGTATTAGCTTTGGCTTTTTCTTCCCTTCCACTATTGTGTTGTGGTTATTTTGTCCGGTTTACATTGCTATTTTGTTCATCCCTTTCTGGTTGTTGCTGTTTGGAGGTTTCTGTTTTTGTGCTTTGAGGACAGAGGTGTAATTTCAGCGTAGTTAACTCTTTTTCCTTTATGGCTTCTATTTCTGATGTGAGGTGAGGGATGGAATTCTAGGCGTGTGGGCTTGAATGGAATTCTAGACGGATACTGCGTGTAAGTGAAGTGAGTGGGATTCAATTGACTTGAGGAATTGTTTAGCTGCCTCCTGACACTGGCGAGGCCTTAAGCTGAAGGGAGGGAACAGGGTAATGGCAAAGAAGAGTTGACTGAGGAAAGGCTTTCACGATGGCTACGGAATAACATTTGAGCCAGGGCTGGGCTTTCTTAACTCTTGTCCCATCTCTTGGTCTGTGTGTCCTCTTGGCATGGGAGACAACCACCTAAGGGGTTACAAATTCAACCTGTGAAGACTTTCCAGAGGGGCTGTTTTAGGGAAAGTTTATGTACCATTTGTCAGGAGATACAGTGTAAAATAAATCTTGGAGGGCCCCTAGACAGGTGAACATGAACTTTACCCTTTTTCTAATGCTTACTTTTTTGTTTCTTCTCCTAAACCTGTCTTTAGGCCAAAGAACTCAAAACAAGCAGAAAGAGAAGAGAAGCGAGTCCTCGGTCTGGTCCTACTTCGAGGGGAGAACCTGGTTTCAATGACAGTAGAGGGACCTCCTCCCAAAGATGTAAGTCAGAGCAGAATGCCTGTGTAAGGCCAGGAAACCTTGTGGAAGAGAGGCCCTGCCAAGAGCCAGGCCCCATGTTAGGGTCCCTGCGTTTCATTACAGTACTCACAGGCATCCTCTGATTTTTGTCCCCCTTTTACAGATAATAAACAGAATCTTAAAGAGGTTATCTTGCAAGTGAGAAGTGGAGACAGAAAACTAGAATTTGAAGGTTTCTAACTTTAAAGCCCTCCCCTTTTCCTTAGTTGATATACGTAGTGAGTCAGGAGAAGAGGTACCTAAGGCCATCTGGGTCAGTTCTTATATGATGACAGTCTAGCTGGACCTTAAAAAGTTGTAACTCCAAACAATAGAATATATATTTTATACAGTTATAGAATAATAGTTAACAGTTATTGAGCATCTGCTGTGTGCCAAGCACTTGAGTATTTTATTTAATCCTTGTAACAGTCTTTTGAGATAAATTATTCCCACTTCATAAATAAAACAAACTGGGGTTTAGTAACTTGGCCAAGGTGTCACAGCTGGGACGTGGTGAAATGGCATTTGATCCCAGGCAGTCCTGCCATAAACACCAGCCTGCATTTAGAAATAGGAGAGTCTGTAGAGAACCGAACCAAATTTGTTTTCCCTTTTTCATTTTAAGACATTGTTCATCGAAGGAATAATCCTCTTACCTTGTTTTTATTTTTATCCACATATATATCTGTTATTTGGTACTTAACACATAGTATACGTGTAATATTTTGTTCTGCTTTTTCACTTAACGTTGTAAACATTTTTCCACTTGCTGTATACTTTTTGAAAGTCGTGTTAATGACTTAAAGATATTCTCAGGTGAGTACAAAGTAGTTTATCCTACTCATTTCCCTTTTTTTGGACTCTTACATTGCAGTTTTTTATAAATGTCTGCAAGGGATGTTACCATATGTTTTGGGCCAAAGCATATGTACATATTCATAACTCTTAGTATCTATTTCCAGTAGAATTTGTTATCTGATGTAACCCGTTTTAAACCTTCATGACCACAATCAATTTTGTCATAACTCCATCATTTGCAGATGGGGAAACAGTCCCAAAATCGTGGGATTACTTGCCCACTGTCACCCACCAGGTGAGAATCAGCTGGGACTGGACCTCATGTCTGATGCCAGGTCAAGTGCTCTTGTCTACCATACCCTTCTGAATGGAGCCCTGGCCCTTTGTTGGTTTAATTTTCACAGGAGTGCATATAGGTTGCGTTGTGGCATGTTTCTCTAGACTTCTCTTCTAGCCTGCTGCAGAGGTGACACCTAGGCACTTAATCTTGGATGACAGAGGAATAGTGTTAACACATAGGAGTGGGTAGTGTTTTTATAAACTGTTTTGATGCACTGTAAATCTGAAGGGCTCTCTTGGCAATGGTATTCCAAAGTGTACTTCTGATCCTCTAGGCCACAAGCATTTTAGCATGTTTGTTTGTTTTTCAGACTGGCATTGCCCGAGTGCCACTTGCTGGAGCTGCTGGGGGCCCAGGGATCGGCAGAGCTGCTGGCAGAGGAATCCCAGCTGGTGTTCCCATGCCGCAGGCTCCTGCAGGACTTGCTGGGCCAGTCCGTGGGGTTGGTGGGCCATCCCAACAGGTAAGGAGTTGGAGAAAGGCACCAACTTCTGGTGGTTAAAATAAAGGACAGAGTGAGGGTCCACAGTTTGGAAAGAGTCCAGAATGACCAACTTATGACTGTCAGGCTATCAATTTTTCACTGTGCTTTGTATGTGGTCCCAGAATCAAGCAAAAAGGAAAACTTCCCATTGTAAATTATGTTGATGGTATTAAAGAGATGCATAAAAGGTATTTTAGCCAACTGTATTGGAGCGAAATGTTTCCATGACAACATTTGAAATATATTCTCTTACAACCTGTTATCAGTCATATTTGAAAATGCAGGTGCCTTCTCTAATTTGAATTGGGCATCCTTAACTCAGGCCTGGAAGATGGGACTTGGGCATTCAAGCTTGATCTTCTCTGGCAGATGGTTTTAGACAAGAAGTCTGATGCCATGAGTTATAGCTTAGGGGATTTGGCATCTGCTGTTTCTTAACCAAGTTGGGGAGGAGAGTGGGATGCTGCATTGCACTATACTATTCTGTCTGACTTCTTTCCTGTGTCCTCTTAGGTGATGACGCCTCAAGGAAGAGGCACTGTTGCAGCTGCTGCAGCTGCTGCCACAGCCAGTATTGCAGGGGCCCCAACCCAGTATCCACCTGGCCGTGGGGGTCCTCCCCCACCTATGGGCCGAGGGGCACCCCCTCCAGGTGAGAAACCCATAGGGAGACCATTGCTAATTGATAGAAGAGGCCTGAGCTGGATTCATGATGAGACGTAACCTTGACTGAAACCGATGACGAGTTTGTGTAATTAAGCAGGATTACTCTGAGATCCAGCCTGGCTGACTGACCATGGAACTGACTGGACAAGAGCCATTGGGACCCCCACCTCTTTGGCTCAAGTCCCAGTTTTCCACTGGGGGGTGGAATGGTCCATCCGTCTGAGAACTTGGTGGACAGCTTTGTATGTTTCCTGCTCCCTTTTTAAGATAGACACTTGAGCCAAATTCTTGGGACTTTTCTCTTACAGGCATGATGGGCCCACCTCCTGGTATGAGGCCTCCTATGGGTCCCCCCATGGGGATCCCCCCGGGACGAGGAACTCCAATGGGCATGCCCCCTCCGGGGATGCGGCCCCCTCCCCCCGGGATGAGAGGTAAGTGCCTGCAGCAGTGACTGACTTCCTTAGAGCCATGTTAGCATGGAGGGAAATGGAGGGAAGATTGGATTTTGACCATATCCTCTGGGCTTTTGGGCCTTAAGCCTATGGAAGTAAACTATTAGAGGACAGATTTGTCCAGAAAGGAGAGAGGGAACAAGAATTTCTTAACTTGACTTCACCTCCCTCTTAGAGCAGTTAGAGTAGCCCTGTACCTAGGGTTCTCTCAATGTCCAAGGCAGTGCAAGCAGTATCAGGGCGCTATGAAGTAATGCATTCTAAGAGTCCCCAGCAGAGGTCATGGAATTGTCTCAGGCCCTTTGATTTGGTATTGTCTGGTGATTAAGAGGGGGCTCTGGGCTTTGCTATACTATTTATTATGTATATCTGTTTAACTCCAGTTTGAGAAATGCTGACATAGATTAGCCCTTTTTTTTATAGTTAAGGAAACAGGCCCAGAGAGAGCTCAGTGTCCTGACTCCCAGACCAGTGTTCTTTCTGCCAAGCCATAGTGGGTGACCCTGGTGTCTCTAGTTCAGGTTTTCTGTTTATGGGTTTTATAAGCATGGGAACCCAGTCAGCCCCCAGAGAAGTCCCCAGTTAGCGCATATGCCACGTATATCCCTATAATCAGTTGATTAACTGCAGGGTGTGGGAGGCTGGGGCGGGGCTGGGGATTTGAGTTGCAGATCAGGCACTGACTAAACTTCTTACTCTTACTTCAGGCCTTCTTTGACCCTTGGCCACAGAGTTATGGAAGTAGCTCCACAGAGGCGTGGGCCCGATTCCCCAGGGCCACGTTACCACAGACCTGTTTGTTTGTTATGCCGTTGTTCGCGGAGTCTCACGGGATTGTCTGGTTTCCCTTACAGGGCCCCCTCCCCCGGGAATGCGCCCACCAAGGCCCTAGACTCATCTTGGCCCTCCTCAGCTCCCTGCCTGTTTCCCGTAAGGCTGTACATAGTCCTTTTATTTCCTTGTGGCCTGTGAAACTAGTTTATAATAAACTCTTAAGAGAATATTATAAAGGTACCTGGTGTGTCTGTTTATTTTTAGAAAAATCTTTGATAAATTGGGTGCTTAATAGAGTCGAGAAGAGTTGCCTTGAAAGAATTAGCCCTAATCTTAGCTGCTGCCCTTATATTTTACTACACATTTGCAGAGATGCCCATCACATACCAAGAGAATTAGAAAATTGAACTATAATGGGACATTTTCACCTATCAAACTGGCAAAGATCAGTTTGCTGAAATAAACACTGTTGGTGAGCTTGTGAATCGGTATATCCTCTTTGGAAAGCACTCATCTAGATAGCTTCTTGAGCAGAACTTTAGATTATCATTTTTGTACAATAAAATATGAAGCAAATAGTAAAAATGAGAACCAGTTCCATTGGGAGAGGAACAATTTTGGTGTAACTTTCTCCCAGGGTAACACACATACATATACCCTAGTCCATTTTTAAGTTGTGGGATTGCCATTATTTTTTCCACCCAGAGTCTACGTTCTGTCACTGAGCAGTACTCTAGCACTTGGTATATCAAGTTTGAAGGGTGCAGAAATGAGAAGTGGATGCTATTCTTAAGTGACTATCTGGGGGGAAGACAATTCTAAATGCAAAGGAGGCTTTAATGAAAAAAGACTAGTGGTGTACTATGGGAGTGTTATGAGCTTCTCCAGGAATGTAAAGGTGGTTCAACATAAGAGCAATGGAATATAGCACATTAATAGAAGAGAAAAGCCACAGGATCATCCCAATAGATGCAGAAAAAGCATTTGACAAAATTCCAACACCCTTTCATGATAGAAATATTAAGCAAATTAGGAATAGAAGGGAATTTTCTAAACATGGTAGAGGGATTTATGACAAGTCCACAGCTAACATACTTAATAGTGAAAGGCTAAAAACTGTCCTTAGGAACAAGACAAGGGTGTCCACTTTAACCACTGCTACGCAACATTGTACTGGAAGTTCTACCCAGAGCAGTTAGGCAAGAAGAAGAAAGAAAACGTATTCAAATTAGAAAGGAAGAATTTCACAAATATGATCCTATGTATAGAAAATCCCAAAGAATCCGTAAGATAGCTGCTAGAGCTGATGAATGAATTCAGCAATGTTGCAGGGTAGATCACACAAAAATCAATTGTATTTCTATACACCAGCAACAAACAAAAGGAAGTTTAAAAAATTCCATTTACAATAGCATCCAAAAGAATAAAATACCTAGGAATCAGTTTAAGGAGGTGAAAGATTTCAACACTGGAAATTACAAACAGCCTGAATGAAGACCTGAATAAATGGAAAGACGTCTCATGTTCATGGTTCTGAAGATGACTGTTGTTAAGATGATAATACTCCCCAAAGTGATCTATAGAATCCATGCAATCCCTACCAAAATTCCAATGGCTTTTTTTTTTTTTTTTTTTTTTTGCAGAAATGGAGAAGCTGACCCTTAAATTCACATGAAGCTGCAAGGGGCACCGAATAGCACAAACAACCTTGAAACAGAAGAACACAGGTGGATGTCTCACACTTTCTGATTTCAAAACTTACTACAAAGCTTCAGTCACCAAAACTGTCAGAGACCAATGGAATAAAATTGAGAATCCAGAAGTAAACCCTTGCATATATAGCCAATTGAGTTTTGACAAGTGTGTGAAGACCATTAACTGGGGAAAAAATAGTCTCTTCAGCAAATGGTGTTGGGACAATTGGATAACCACATGCAAAAGAATGAAGTTGGACCCCTTATGTCACTCCATATATCCCTTATTAACTCAAAATGGATCAACAATCTAAATGTAAGAGCTAAAACTATAAAACTACTAGAAGACAATGGGTAAATCTTCATGGCCTTGGGTTTGGTGATGGATTCCTAGATTGACATCAAAAGCACAAGCAACAAAAGAGAAAGTAAATTGGAGTTCATCCAAGTTAAAACTTGTGCATCAAAGGATATTACCAAGAATGTGAAAAGGCAACCTACAGAATGGGAGAAAATATTTGCAAATCATATATCTGATTTTGGTTTAATTTCCAGGCTATGTAAAGAACTTTCACAACTCTAAAAAGATAAACAGTCCAATTAAAGAGTCAGGAAAGGAATAGACATTTCTTCAAAAAAGATATATAAGTGGACAACAAGCACATGAAAAGCTGTTTGACATCATTGGTCATTCAAAAAATGCAAATCAAAACTGCAATGCGATACCATTTCATACCCCCTAGGATGGCTTTAATGGGCAGGGGGAGGCAGAGGGAAGGAAAATAACAACTGTTGGTGAGGATGTGGAGAAATAAGAATCCTTGTGCAGTGCTGGTGAGAATGTAAAATGGGGTAGCCACTATGGAAAACAGTTTGGCAGTTCTTCAAAAAGTTAAACGTAGAATTCCCATATGATCCAGCAATTCCACTCCTAAGTAATATACCTAAGAGAAAAGAAGATATATGTCTATGCAGAAACTTGTACACGAATGTTTGTAGCAGCAGCATTCATCATAGCCAAAAGGTGGAAACAACACACTGTCCCAGTGGATGAAGGGATAAACAAATTGTGGGATATACATTCAATGGAAGATTTAGCCATAAAAGAAATAAAGTACTGACACATGCCTCCACTTGGATGAACCTTGAAAACATTGTGCTCAGCAAAAGAAGCCAGGCACAAAAGGTCAAATACTGTATGAAATATCCACAATAGGTAAAACCGTAGAGACAGGAAGCAGATTGGAGGTTACCAGGAGAGGGGGATGGGGATGGGGGAAATGGAGAGTGATTACTTAATGGTACTGGGGATTTTTATGTGGTGATGAAAATGTTTTGAATCTAGAGAGAGCTAGTGGTTGCACAACATTGTGAATACACTAAATACTATTGAGTTCTAATGGTCAAATTAAAGTGGTTAATTGTACGTTATGTGAATTTGACTTCAATTACAAAAAGGAAGAAAGGAAAGTTTCTTCACAGAAAGAGTTTACCAAGGCCTCTCTGTGAGAAAGACATTCCCAGCGGAGGAAAAGGCTGAGGAGTTAGGCCATCATCAGGGAGGTGAGCTCGGCAGCAGCTTTTGGCAGAAGAGTCAATGGTTGGCTCCAACAGTGTCACAGGAACCTATATCCTGAGCAGCACAAACTGCAAGCAGGGCTGAGCAACCCTCTGGCTAGCCTCCCATTTATCTGTCAGGCGTGACCCCAAAGGGTTTTGTAGCCCTAGCCTGAGCTGAAAGGCAGGGACTCTTACTTTTATCACACAAACAAGCATAATCAACGAAGGACAAGTGTAATCATACATTACCTAGTGGTTAGCAAAGTAAAACTCCTGGATGCTCAAAACTATTCTTGAAAATCCATTAGAACCCTCTTGAAGTATGGTCTATGTGGTTCTGTGTATACAACCTTACACAGAAAAATCTTAGGCACGCTTGCTTTTGAGAACCATTGACTAAACTAAAAAAACAAAAAGAAGCCTACAATCAGACAACTGGGCATTCCAACTATTGTATCTTTAAAATAACTCCTAACTCCCTAGTGGTGATAGAAGTTGGGTGGAGAATTCTCGTGTGCTTTGACCCGCCTATAGACTTGGCTCCATTCCGGTTTTCATATTAAGCCTCTTTAACATTAGTTCTATTAGTAAATTGGTTTGTGGCTGTGAGGACTAAATGAGATAATAAAGGCATTAGGTTTGCTGCTGGATTTAAATCTAAATTCTTCTTGGTCAGACCCACAAGCTATGCCATAGCTTGTGTACTCTGCTTCTTTCTTTTAAAAATATTTTATTACAGTCGTGTGTCACTTAATGACGGGGATACGTTCTGCGAAATGTGTTGTTAGGCAACTTCGTCATCGTACGAACATCATAGAGTGTTCTTACACAAACCTAGATGGTATAGCCTACTACACACCTAGGCTCTATGGTTCTAATCTTATGGGACCACCATCGTATATGTGGTCTGTCATTGACTGAAACGTTGTTATACGGCGCATGACTGTATATAAACATGCTCATTAAAGAATGACGATGGAAAGAAAATACTCAGAGTTTCAAGATTCAATGTTAGCAACATTCAATGTTAGCTTTTGTCCATGTGTTGGGTTTTGTGATCTTATTATATACTCAGCTTTCTATTTATTTAACATCAAAATCATATCCCCAAATCTTTGCAAACATTATAATGACTTTAGTGGGTCTCATTAAGTGCACATACTACTATTTACTTAACTAATTCTCTGTATTGGTTATTTAGTTTTTTCACTAATAAATAATGTGATGATCATATTTTTGCATAATGATTATTCCGTATTTAGATCATTTAAAAAAGAATTTCTGAGTCAAGGATGTAAACACTTTAATTAACTTTCTTAAAACTTGAGTCGATTTGCCCTGTTACAAAACAGACACAACTTCACTTTTTGCAACATGCTGCTCAGAATTGATCATTGTCATTAAGAAGAAATACACTTTTCTGGTTCGACAGCTGAAAATGATATATCATTGTGTTCTTTTATTTCAAAGGAGGAGTTTGTTTTTAAGTTATCTATTTCCTCTTTTGCGTATTGTCTTAAAAAAACTTTTGTGATAGACATTTTCCCATGTTATTACCTAAGTTTTTATAATGATGACTGGATGTGTATCTAGCGAGTGTAACGTTAACTTGGTCATCCTTCCCATTTGGGGAATTCATATTATCTCTGATTTTTCATGACTACAAATCAGGCAGTAATGAATATTTTGTGTAGAAATGTTTTTTTCTTTAGATTTTCTAAGTTTTTAGGAGCAATAGTCATGATACAAAGGCAGTCACTAGAAAGAAGGGAACTCTCATTTACCGATTTCAGGTGCATGCATAAAATATCCCTGGAAGGCTCCATACAAGGAATTGGCCAGTTTGGTTGCCTGTGGGGAAAGGAACCTAGTTCAAGGGGAACAGAAATGGAAGGGAGAGTTTCCACTATATGCCATTTAGAACTTTTAAAATATTGAACCATGTGCGTGCATTACCTAGTTAAAATAATTAGCTACATTTAAAAACTTAAAAATAGTGAAATAATGAATGTACGTAAAAACAGATAAATCCACTGGGAGGCAGCATTGCCCTGTTAGAATGAAGGAGCAGTAAACGTATGGGCTCAGTCCCATGAATGGGTGCTCTGACTGTGGGGTAGAATTTTTCTTCCTCATTTTCTGTTTTGTTCTTTTAATGCACAAAGACCTATACAGAAATAAAATACACTTTGTCTAAGGAAAGAAGGAAGTGTCAAGCCCTTCCTCTCTTTAGCTGTGGGGCCATACCTCTGTACAAGTATATAAATTCCTAAAAGTAGAGTTACTGAGGAAGAAAGGGGTTACACTTAAAATGTTGATAGGTGTACCAAATAGTCCTCCAACTGTATCATCCTACACCATTAACAATAGTGTTCACAGGTGCCTGTTGCTAACATCCTTGCCAATACAATGTACAGTTACATTGTTAGATCTTGTTCAATCTGACAAATTAAAAAATATCTCCTTCAAACATTGGCCTTAAACGACACACTAGAACAGATGGACCTAGTAGATACATACAGAGCATTCCATCCAAAAACCGAAGAATACATGTTCTTTTCAAATGCACATAGAACATTCTCCAGAATTGATCACATATTAGGCCACAAAACAAGTCTCCATAAATTTAAGAAGATTGAAATAATACCAACCATCTTTTCTGACCACAACGGTATGAAACTAGAAATCAACTATAGGAAGAAAATCAGAAAAGCCACAAATACGTGGAGATTAAACAAAATGCTACTGAACAACAACTGGGTCAACGAAGAAATCAAAGAAGAAATCAAAAAATACCTGGAGACAAATGAAAATGAAAATACTACATGCCAGAATTTATGAGATACAGCAAAAGCAGTTCTAAGAGGGAAGTTTATAGCAATACAGGCCTATCTCAACAAACAAGAAAAATCTCAAATAAACAATCTAACAACGCACCTAAAGGAACTGGAAAAAGAAGAACAAACCAAGCCCAAAATCAGTAGAAGAAGGGAAATAATAAAAATTAGAGCAGAAATAAATGAAATAGAGACCAAAAAAACAATAGAAAAAATTAATAAAACCAAGAGCTGGTTCTTTGAAAAGATCAACAAAATTGACAAACCTTTAGCTAGAGTCACCAAGAAAAAAAGAGAGAAGGCACAAATAAGTAAAATCAGAAATGAAAGAGGAGAGGTTACAACAGACACCTCAGAAACACAAAAGATTATAAGAGAATACTATGAAAAGCTATATGCCAACCAATTCGACAATCTGGAAGAAATGGATAAATTCTTAGAATCATACAACCTTCCAAAACTGGATCAAGAAGAAGTAGAGAATTTGAATAGACAAATCACCAGTAAGGAGATCGAAACAGTAATCACAAACCTCCCCAAAAATAAAAGTCCAGGACCAGACGGCTTCCCTGGTGAATTCTACCAAACATTCAAAGAAGACTTAATACCTATCCTTCTCAAACTCTTCCAAAAAATTGAGGAGGGGGGGAAGCTCCCTAACTCATTCTACGAAGCTGACATTACCCTGATACCAAAACCAGACAAGGACAACACACAAAAAAGAAAATTACAGGCCAATATCACTGATGAACATCGATGCAAAAATCCTCAACAAAATACTAGCAAATCGCATACAACAATACGTTAAAAAGATTATACACCATGATCGAGTGGGATTTATTCCAGGTATGCAGGGATGGTTTAACATTCGCAAATCAATCAACGTAATACACCACATTAATAAAATGAAGAACAAAAATCACATGATCATCTCAATAGATGCAGAGAAAGCATTTGACAAGATACAGCATCCATTTATGATAAAAACTCTGAATAAAATGGGTATAGAAGGAAAGTACCTCAACATAATAAAGACCATGTATGAGAAACCCACAGCTAATATCATCCTCAATGGTGAAAAACTGAAAGCTATCCCTCTAAGAACAGGAACCAGACAAGGATGCCCACTGTCACCACTCCTATTTAACATAGTACTGGAAGTCCTAGCCAGAGCAATCAGGCAAGAGAAAGAAATAAAAGGGATCCAAATTGGAAAGGAAGAAGTGAAACTGTCACTATTTGCAGATGACATGATTTTATATATAGAAAACCCTAAAGAATCTACCAGAAAACTTTTAGAAGTAATAAACGAATATGGTAAAGTTGCAGGATACAAAATCAACATACAAAAATCAGTTGCATTTCTGTACACTAACAACGAAGTAGCAGAAAGAGAAATTAAGAATACCATCCCATTTACAATTGCAACAAAAAGAATAAAATACCTAGGAATAAACTTAACCAAAGAGGTGAAAGATCTGTACACTGAAAACTATAAAACATTTCTGAAAGAAATTGAAGAAGACACAAAGAAATGGCAAGATATTCCGTGCTCTTGGATTGGAAGAATTAACATAGTTAAGATGTCCATACTTCCTAAAGCCATCTATAGATTCAATGCAATCCCTATCAAAGTTCCAACAACATTTTTCACAGAAATAGAACAAAGAATCCTAAAATTTATATGGAACAACAAAAGACCTTGGATAGCTAAAGGAATCCTGAGAAAAAAGAACAAAGCTGGAGGTATCACACTCCCTGATTTCAAAATATACTACAAAGCTATAGTAACCAAAACAGCATGGTACTGGCATAAAAACAGACACACAGATCAATGGAATAGAATCGAAAGCCCAGAAATAAACCCACACATCTATGGACAGCTAATCTTTGACAAAGGATCCAAGAACATACAATGGGGAAAAGAAAGTCTCTTCAACAAATGGTGTTGGGAAAACTGGATAGCCACATGCAAAAAAATGAAAGTAGACCCTTACCTTACACCATACACAAAAATTAACTCCAAATGGATTAAAGACTTGAATGTAAGACCTGAAACTGTGAAACTTCTAGAAGAAAACATAGGCAGTACGCTCTTCGACATTGGTCTCAGCAACATCTTTTCAAACACCACGTCTGACCGGGCAAGAGAAACAATAGAAAAACTAAACAAATGGGACTACATCAAACTAAAAAGCTTCTGCACAGCAAAGGAAACCATCAACAAAACGAAAAGACAACCTAACAATTGGGAGAAGATATTTGCAAACCATACATCCGATAAGGGCTTAATCTCCAAAATATATAAAGAACTCATGCATCTCAACAACAAAAAAACTACCAACCCAATTAAAAAATGGACAAAAGACCTGAACAGACATTACTCCAAAGAAGATATACAGATGGCCAACACACATGAAAAGATGTTCAAAATCACTAACTATCAGGGAAATGAAAATCAAAACTACAATGAGATATCACCTCACGCCCGTCAGAATGGCTATAATTAACAAGACAGGAAACAACATGTGTTGGAGAGGATGTGGAGAGAAGGGAACTCGCATACACTGCTGGTGGGAGTGCAAACTGGTGCAGCCACTATGGAAAACAGTATAGAGATTCCTCAAAAAATCAAGGATAGAACTACCATATGATCCAGCTATTCCACTGTTGGGTATTTATCCAAAGAACTTGAAAACACCAATTTGTAAAGGTACATGCACCCCCGTGTTCATTGCAGCATTATTCACAATAGCCAAGATTGGAAGCAACCTAAGTGCCCATCAAGGGACGAATGGATAAAGAAGACGTGGTATATATACACAATGGAATACTACTCAGCCATAAGAAATGATGAAATCCAGCCATTTGTGACAACATGGATGGACATTGAGGGTATTATGCAAAGTGAAATAAGTCAGAGGGAGAAGGTCAAATACCGTATGATTTCCTTCATTAAGTAGTAGATAATAACAACAATAAACAAACACATAGGGACAGAGATTGGATTGGTGGTTGCGGGGGGGGGAGGGGGGCGGGAGGGGGGTGAAGGGGATGATTCGGTACGTGTGTGTGGTGATGGGTTGTAGTTGGTGTTTTGTTGGTGAACATGATGTAATCTGTGCAGAAGTGGAGGTGTAGTGATGTACACCTGAAATTTTTACAATGTTGTAAACCAATGCTACTGCAATAAACAAAACAAACAAACAAACAAAAATATCTCCTTCTTAATTAGTATATATTTAGCTATGAGGGACACTAGTTATGTTTTCACATATCTAAAAGCAATTTATATTTATTTTTCTGTGAACTACTTCCCCCATGCTAGGGAGGGCAGGGGATCCATCCATGTTATTTCTCCTGCTCTGTGCACTCAACACCTGTTGTTAAATGAATGAATGACAAAGAACTTTTCTGGCTTCTATTTTCCTCATCTGTAAAATGGGGATGTGTCTTATTGTTGCCTCATGGGGGGCAGGATTGAGCCCTCCTCCAAATTTGGTTTGGATATCTGAGACTGATGACCCTATACACTCATCAAGAGGATATCAAAGGATTTATTATTGACATAATGAGGCTTTCTGGGGCGAGCAGGGCAGGATCCCAAGCAGGTCTGAAAATGGCTTGAGGGAGCAGGGAGGGCGACTGGCCCATTTCATTGGGGGTAGGGCTGTGGTGAGGGTCCCGCAAGAGGGCCAGGGCTTGCATGGTTTGTACTTCCCGCAGGTACCAGGGGGGGAGCCCTCGGGCTTTCTTATGGGCTTGCCCAGATGTGGGCCCATGGGGAACAGGGAGGAGTGGGCCCAACAGCTGTCAGCAGTCAGACATAAAAGATGAAGTCAGACTTTGCATTACAGGGTGATAGACCCTCATCTCATTGAAGATTAAATGAGATCATTAATATACATAATAAGGTTAGCCCAGAGGAAGTGGTCTTTAAATTATTGTTGTTATTCTTGAGTCTTTCAATTCTAACTTTGTAAAGAGAGAGTTTTTTTCTGTTGAATATGTCCTTAGAATATTTTCTTCAGGAGTGAGACCTATAGTTATGGGGTTTGGCTACTCTAACCTGTGATATGGCTTGTCTCTGTTTCTTCCCACTGGACCATGTACAGTGTTTCACAATGAGTCAAAGAAAGAACATGCCCATTTTCAGAATGCATGGTGCTGGGTGCTTCATATATGTTATGTTAGGGAATGCTGACTGACATGAATGAAAGAGAATATCCCTGGGGTGTGGAGTGGGGAGGTCGGCGGGTAAAGTTGAACATATGTGTATCCTATGATCCAGTGATTCCACTCCTAGATATACACCCAAGAGAAATGCTGACATGTGTTCGCAAGAATACATGTACAAGAATATATATAGCAACTCTATTTGTAATAGCCCCAGACTGGAAACTACCCAAATATCCATCAACAGTAAAACGGATAAATTGTATATCCACACACTGGAATATTGCACATCAAGGAGTATGAAGGATCTACAATAACACACAGCAATGTGGATGAATCTTCTACACAGAATCCAAAGACCAAACACAAAAACATACTGTGTATTTTCATTCATATAAAGCACAAAAACTAACCTTTGCTTCTACAATCTAGGCTAATGGTTACGCTGGGAGGGGCCACGCAAGGAGCTTCTAGAGTGCTGGTAATGTTCTATTTCTTGATCTGGGTGCTGGTGACCTGGGTGGGTTCAGTTTGTGAAAATTCAGCAAGGTGCACACTTTTGATATGAATATATTTTTGTGTGTATGTTAAGCCCCTATTTAAAAAAAAAAACCAACCAACAACCTGATTGGGGAAAATCTAACAGGAAGCTTACCACCATGTTAATTGGGGTGGTGTCTAGGTGATGAGACTCTGCCTGGAGTTTCCCTTCCCTCCCTGTATGCTCCTAATTTACTACAATTCATTCATCCAATAAGTATTTATGGAATGTCTACTATGTACGAGGCACTGTTCTATTCAGCTCTGCTGGGTATACAAGAGCAAACAAGATGGAAGAACTCTCTGCACTTGATTAGCTTACATTCTAGAAGGGGGGATGGACAATAAATGATAAACATGTAAATGATGTCAAACGGTAATAATTGCTATGGAGAAAAGGAACTCAGGAAGAGGGAGACGGAAAGTGCCGTGATTGTGGTGCTATTTAATTATAAAGATAAAGAGAAATTTGAGCAGAAACCTTTTGGAAGTAAGGGAGCAAGCCACGCAGATATGGCTGGGGATGGAGAAAAAGGACTTCAGGGAGAGGGTACAGCAACTGGAAAGGCACTGAGGTGGCAGCGTCCTTTATTGAAAGCTCAGAGAACATCAAGAGGGTCACAGTGCCAGTTATCAGTTTATCATGTCTCAGCTCCAAACGCAGCCTTCAGTGCCTGCTCTGTGGCTAGACTCAAAATATATTTTTGTCAGCTGGCATGATGGTAAGGTTTGTCAGTAGAGGGCGCTGGAGAGACACTGCAGGAAGAGAGGGCTTCCTGCTCTGGTTCTTGTGTGCTCTCTGCGGCTGGCACAGCGTCCCCAGGGCCCGCTCCCACAGCCTGGGTGGTGTCTCAGCACTGGTGGCTTCTGCAGGGAAGACGGCTTCTTTAGCACCGGCTCCTGCACTGCACGGTGGCCATCAGCACCCAGTGGCCAGCCGCTTCCCCTGGTACCCGTCTTGGGCAGTTTTGTAACAGAGTGCCTCTGGGGATTTAACCTCACCCTGAATGGCTTTCTCTGGCATCCTAGAGGGCAAATATTTTCTTTTTGGCACTTATCACTAAATTTAATTATTTATTCATGAATTTGTTTACTTTTATTTCTCATTTTACTTTTTATACCTTTTAAAATGTTGTGATTGAATACCTGTGTCCAGCAGCTAGAAGGTAAGCCCCGTGAGTATAGGGAACTTGTAATGTCACTGCTCTGTCCTAAGTTGAACAGATTGCAGGGTGGTGGATGTGGAGATGTGCTGTCCAGACCTTCCTTCAATGGAGGGCTTGTTGCCCCATCTGCTAGGAGCGCTGCCAGCAAATGACCCTCAGGTGTCAGCTGCTTCACGGTTGGCCCCAGCAGTGGAGAGTTATCTCGCCCAAAGTCACGCCCCTTCTGGGGTGAACCAGTGACAGATGCAGGCGTAGAAAGACCCAGCCATCTCAGCCCAACCCGGGACGACTCTGATGGACCATTCTGGCTCCAGAGCTGGCCGTGGGGTGGGCCCAGGCTGTCACCGGGCCTGCATCATGGTTCGATTCCTCCCTCTGCCCCCTCCTTTCTATGGGGGTTGATCTCCAGGTCACTCTTCGATCAACATCCTGCACCCTAAACCCCATCTCAGAGTCAGCTTCCTGGGAGACAGCCTGCGACAGCTGAGCTGGACGAAGACGGGCAGTTGGCATTTGCTGGAAGAATGAGGCGTCTGGGGCCGCCACAAGAGGAGACCATCTTGAATGACATACGGAGCCCCCTGCTGAAAGGAGTGTGCTTTGTACTGAGAGTGGTAGATTCCCTCCTGTTCTGGTGGCAGGCGCTTAGCAGAGTTCCTTCCACTCTCGGCAAAGGCATAAGAGGAGAAGTGAATGCACTTGAGTGGAGGAGAGGGCCCTGGTCTGATGCTAGGCTTTGATATTTACTCCTGGAGAACTGGGCTGTGAATGCAGACTCTCACAGCATGACAGAGCTAGAAGGATCCAGGGGTTCACCAGGCTTCTCAAATATTTCTGCCCAAGTACCTCAAAAGGAAAGGAAGGTGAGCTCAGACCCTGGTCCAGGAAGACAGGTTGTGTTTACCCGGTGACATCAATATGCCAAGTGGGTGTGTGGCCCGCATTGGAGAAGCTCAGATCTTGATGAGAAGTTCAAAGCCAAGACTTGAGCCCTATCTGGGGTCTGATTGAGGTCAGGACTCGGAATGAGGCTGGATCAGGGCTCAGTGTGGGGTCAGAGGACAGTCCAGGGTTAGAGTTCTGTTTGGGATCAGGGCTCAGCCCAGGTTCAGGACTCAATGAGAGATCAGGATTGGAGCTCAGTCTGGGGTCGGGACTGTCTGAGTCTGGATCATGGCTCAGCATGGACTCAGAGCTCAGCCTAGAGCCAGGGTCAAGTCACGCTTTAGCTGTGGTAGGAGCCAGGACTTAGCGTGAGGCCAAGGTTTAGGGCTCTTTCTAGCATCAGGGTCATGACCCAGTCTGGCCAGTCATGACTCTGAGTAATGGCTTTATCTGGGGTCACAAGCACAAGCTGGAAACTCATCTGAGTTTCTGCCTGGGGCCTGCTCGGTCTTGGCCTCGGCCCAGGTTCGGGCTTGATCCCAGGCTGGGAGGCAGCTTGGTGTCAGCTCTCAGCCCTAGAGCAAGCAGCTGAGTCAGCACGTTGTTCTGCAGCAGGATCAGCAAACCACAACCTGGGGGCCAAACCAGGCCTGCCGCCTGTTTTTGTAAATAAAGTTTTATTTGCAACACATCCACGCTCATTTGTTTACCCATCATCTGCTGCCATGCTATAAAAGCTGAGTGGAGGAGTTGGAACACAGACCGTACAGCCTGCAAAACCTGAAATAGTGACTATCTGGGCCTCGACCGTGAAAGCTTGCCAGTCCTTCTTCTAAAGGCTCGGAGTCCCCTCCGGCATGTGACAGCCCAGACTGCTGAACTAACTCAGTGTCAAAAGCCTCCGTGAAGGTCACAGTGGTGTTTAAGAGACCAAGGGGACTCAAAAGAAGCGGGGGAGGCCTGAGTCTGAGGTAGAGCCCTGTTGCTGGCGTCCTTCTGGGTCTGCATGGCCACCCAACTCTAAGGCTTTGCTCAGTCGTGAATACTGTTCTGCCATTCCTCTGTGGAGGGCATTGTTAGCATGTTGCCAGAGCAATGGGAAGGTAATCCTACCTGTATCTTTTTCTTTGCAGCTTCCAAAGCCACATTTCCATCCACGCTCTGCTTTGTGCTGTCTTCTCTCAGTGTCCCCACTTCTCCCATCCCCAACCACGGGGCTCTCATTGGCTGTAGGGTGGCCTCTGCTTTCAGCAGCAGCTGGGAGAAGCTGTGGGGTGAGTTTTGTTCCAGAGAAGTGCTACCTCAGCTTAGCTGAGCGGCGCCAGGGGCGAGGGGGTTGAAGGGGAGACAGAACTACCTGGCAGGTGGCCCTCGTCACCTCCAGCTACTTTCCCTTCGTCAAACACACGCACATGCTGGCAGGCCATTCTAGCTCCAGAGCTGAGCGTGGGGTGGGCCCAGGCTGCCACTGGGCCTGCATCATAGTTCGATTCCTCCCTCTGCCCCCTCCTGCTGCCTCCCCCTCCCTTCCACCGGTGTTGATCCTCAGGTCATTCATTCCTTGGTAAATGTCCTGCACCCAAAACCCCATCTCAGAGTCAGCTTCCTGGGAGGCTCAACCGGAGACAGCCGAACTTGAGGAAGATAGGCAGTTGGCATTTGCTGGAAGAATGAGATGTCCGGGGCCACTGCAAGGGGAGACCTAGTAGTCTCCCTCCTGAAAGGAGCATCCCTTTTACTAAGAGTGGGAGATCTCTCACCTGCTGTTGTCTTCGGCCCTCAGTGCCCCTTCTGCTCCTCAGCCCTGAGCATCCAAAACCTAAGTTTGGACGGGGGGTCCTGGAGCCAAGGCAGCCCAAGGGCCTCAGTCATTCAATGCATCCAGTCATCTGGGTTCTCCAAGCTGTCCCCATGCTGTGTAGAATCAACAGAGAAGTGCCTTCACTGAGGCCTTGGTCACAAGGATCATCCAACAAAGACTGTGTGTGTGTTTGTCTGACCCCCTTTTCACAAGACCCACTACATATGTTGTTCCCACTCCAGTTTGTACCCAGGAGGCATCTCACTGCAGATGAGCCTGGTTTGTTGTTGTTCAGATTACTTCAATTACACGATTAGTCACAATTCCTTTGGCTATCTAGAACACTTCTGAGCTGATTTCCACGTCCGGTGCAGTTATCTGCAGGGCCTGGTGGTCTCCACTCTGGTCCTCATCCCAAAGGTCTCTGCCCTGTTTTGATGCTAAGGATGTGATTGTGTGTAGTGTAAGCTGCTGGGGATGTTTTGCAGACTCAACACTGTTCTGGTTCCAAACAAGTCACTCAACACTGGGCTGGTCGTATGAGATCCCTGATGACCACAACTAGACTAGATTTGGGGCTGCATCGCCAGATGCAATCCAGTCTTGATGGCTCCTCCTCTATCTTCAGCTTCTTCCAGGCAGCAGAAGCCCCTCAGAGGCTGGGCCTGTGTCTTCACTGAGGGAAAATCTCCCATTGCTTCAAATCTAATGATTTTCAGGAACATGACTTTAAGTAGAACTCAGATGGTGTAAACGGTATGCACACAGGCCCCAGTTCTTCCTCCAGCTCGCCTGGTGGCCTCGGGCAAGGCTCTTCCCTCTGTGTAAAATGAGAGTGCTGAGGAGGCTTAGGTGTCAGCTCTAACACTTTGGGGTTCTCTCTCAGAGCTCAGGGAGAAGGTTCTTGGGTATGGATATGGTCAGAGCATTGAAGAGCTGAGAGAGAAGCAAGGATAGCCCAGGCGTCAGCTGGGGTGATGGTGAACTGGCCGGGCAGGAGGTGGCCGAGCTGGGTGGGCCAGGGTTAGTGTGATGCTTGGTCCATCAGCCTCCTAGCAATGAGGGTGATAGATGATGGTGGTAGAGGCTCCCTATATCATCCATCATTGTCCAGAGGTTTAAGGATTACTGAGTCTAACACTTCATTTTACAGATGGGGAAACTGAGGCCCAGGAAAGGAAGGAACTTGCCCAAGTTCACACAGTGGGGCAGAAGCTGAAGCAGAACTGGAACCCAGGCCTCCTGGCTTCCACACGGGAGGGGCAAGGGGGTGGACAGGAGGGGAAGAGGGGCCATCTCCTCCCCTCACAGCCCCTCATGACCTATGACTTGGCCTTGGCTACGTGGATGATCACAAAGCCTTTGATGTCCGGGAAATGGGGGCTGACGAGGTCCACCTGCAGCTGCCTTGGGCCGCTCTTGGAGGGGGTGATGTTGAACTGGACCGAGGCCCTCTCCTGGGGCTCCAGGCTGGGCACACTGTGGAAAGAGGATGGGAAAAAGGCAGACCATTAGCCCTCTCTCCTTCCTGAGCCTGGCCTGCCAGTCCATGGCTCTCCAGAGCCCTCAGGATCAAGGTCACACCTTGTGGCTTGACATTCAAGCCTTGTTAATACGCTTCTAGCTTAATCTTCCTTCCACCACTTCTCACTCTTTCCAACCCGCCAGGCTAGTCTCCTCTCTGTTTCCTGAACATACCTCACACTTCCTCGCTCTGAGGTTTTGTCTGCACTGTTCCTCCCACCTAGGATGCCCTTCCCATTCCAATCATATCCAAGGCCCAGATGAAGTTTCTCTTCTTCCAGGATACCTTCCGTGACTACCAGCCATGGAGACCTCTGACTAGGAAGACTTCCATCCTCCTTTACACTGGAAAAGCTTCTCAATTCATCATTTAAAGCCCAGATCAAATATCAGCTCCACTGGGGCTTCTCCCTGGTCACACCCTACTCCCACTCCCACAGGCTGCCTCTGACTCCCTGGACCTTGGGGATCCATCCCTCTGTTTGCACAAATCACACTGTCCTCATTTGAAGGGCCATCTGTCTATGAGAGCCCTTCTCCAGACCCAGAACCCGATCTGTTCATCTTGGTGTTCCTAACAGTTGATGTGTGTGGCTTAGAGCACAGTCAGTGTGATCAAGGACCATGTGAGTGAGTGAGTGAGTGAATCAAAGAATGAATGAGTGAGTGAATTATTGAGAATGAGTAAGTAAATAAATGAGTAAGAATGAATGGAACATGTACGAATGAGTGAATGAATGCATAAATGAATGAATGAGTGAATGAATAGCTAAATGAGTGACCAAATTAAAGAAGGAATGAATGAGTGAATGAATCAGTCAAAACTGAGTTGAGCCGATGAATGAACAAGTGACTGAATGAGTGAAAAAATGAATAAAGAGTGAGTGAATGAATGAGTGAAAGAGAGCAGATGAATAAGAGAGTGAGTAAATGAATAAGTAAATAGATAAATGAGTGAAAATATAAATGAATGATATGAGTGGATGAGTTATATGACTAAGTTAATGATTAAATAAATGAAGGAATGAATAAATGAATGAAGGCTGATATGTCTAAGCAGTGGGCTGGTTCCTGGGGGTCCAGAATCTCTCCCGCACCCTCATGCCAACAGTTTCTCTATGGCCCATATTATAAGGAAGGCAGCCCCTCACTCACCACCACTAGACTGGCACTTACGTGATGCTGAGCTGTCCCTGGAGAAGGCCACTGCCCTCCACCATCAGCACACAGTCCTCCACTCTCTCCAAGAGGGGATTGACCACCATCACTTCCACCACAACTGCTTCCCCTACCACGGCCGGGCCCAGAACCTGGAGGGGCAACACCCAAAAGTCATCCCTTCTCTTCCCCATTCCCCCAGGAAACCCGTGGTCCTGGCTGGGTCAGAGGATAGTGCATTAATCATGTCTACCTCCTGCTTCCACGTACCTCGTTACTGATCTCCGGCATCACACCCATCCCCCCGCATCCACACCACTCATCCCCACCCTAGAGAGCTGAAGCTGGAGCTAAAAGCACAAAACCCCCAGCTTCTGATGTCCCCCCCTCAGCTCTGAAGGGGCCTGCTAGGTATGGTGGGTGGATGCGAACAGGAGTCACCTTGATGGTGATGAAGTCCTCCAGAGTAATGTCCTTCTCCACCAGGAGCTTCTCTCCTTTGGTGACAAGGCACATGGCAGCCAACAGGATCTTCTTGTCCTCTGTCAGCTCTTCCTTGTATTGAGAGTAAGATATTGTGACTGGGATCTTTTTCTCTGGAGGGGAAAGCAGATATGGGAATTGGGGGTCTGATTTTTTTTTGTCAGTACCTAGAAGGAGGAAAGGAAGACTCAATTCATAGTTATACTCTCTCTGGTCCTTACAATCAAACTGAGACAGGAATTGTTATCATCAGTTCACAGATGAAGAAACCTAAGGCTCAGAGAAGGTAATTTCTTTCCTGATGTCACATAGCTAGTAAATCAAGTAGCCAAGATGAGGTGGGATTCAAATTCAGGCCAGTCAGCTACCATGACACCAGATTGTCTCTCCAAGAGCTCCTGGAGACGTGTTTAAACTTTCTCTAATCATTCCAGATGGAAATCTCTCAGTCCATCAACCATTCATCCCACCAGGAATTCACTCACTATTTATTGAGCACCTAACTTGTACTAGGTGCAGAGAAGAGGGAGGCCAAAGGTCTGCCTCAAGCTTCCAATCAAGTGAGGAGGCCATCTTCCTCGCAGTTTCTCCAAATCCTCCCACCCTGTTAAGGCCCAGTCCTAATCAGCCCCACCAACGGTGAAAAACCTTCACTAATATCCCCACCCAGTGACCTTGTGCCCTCTGCCTTCTGAGCTCCTATGATCCTGGCCACCTCTCTCTCTCTCATCAGCCACGAACACCCTACGTACGTATTCTCTTCTTGTGAGCAGGAGTCACCACAGGCCACATCTGACTGTCAGTCATATTTGGGTTTTTTTTGACCACCATATATTTTTTTCTTTTAGGTACAACATGTCCTTTCCACTTTGTCCCTGGCCCTACCATCTGCTACTGCTCTAGCACCACTATTTCTTTTATTTCTGTTTCCTTCCTGTCCATGAAGGCATCTGAGTTTTCAACCCGTGGAAATGGTCCTTAAAGGGCTTGAACTTGGCTCACACATTCTGTTCCCCCAGAGGCTGCATACTGTAGATGCTTCCTGAATGCCTGTAGGATGATCCTTGTGCCAAGGTTCTACCTTGTTTTATGGGTCCCCTTAGTCCAGTAGGTCATTACTGGGAGAACACTTACTATAATAATAATGATAATTAATAATTATAAAAGCTAAATTTTACTGAGGGATAAAAATGTGCTGAATACTTGGAAGCACATTCATGGATTAACTCATTTAATCTACACAACAATTCCATGAACAAGTATTATTATCCCCAACTTATAGTAATATCAATAATACTGACAATCACTACCATAAATTAGATGTTCATTGAGTAGTAGGAGTTATGCCAAATACTTTATGTATGTTATATCATTTACTCCTTGCATGATGGTAGACCAGTGGTTCTCAAAATATGGTCCTGGGACCAGCAGCATCAGCATCACCTGGAAACTTGTTAGAAATGCAAATTCTCAGGCTCCAGTGTGAAGAACCACCAGATGCCGCTAAAGATGCACGTGGACAGAGCTTTGAACATTAGTTCAGACCATGGAAGAAGGGTCCCTCTCCCCATGGGAGAAAGACTGTCCCTTACAATGTTCAGACCAAGGCATCTTGAAGTCCTCTGGGTGATGGATTCCACTGATAATCTTATAAAAGCTGAGTCCCTTTTCCTAGAACAGTGTTCTGAACAGCACTATCAATCACTGAATATAACTGATAACTGTAGAATACTCCATTCAACAACAGTGTAATACACATTCTTCTCAAGCTGACATGGGACATTCACCAAGATAGACCACATTCTGGGCCATGAGTAACACATTGCCAAATTTAAAAGAATAGAAATCACACAATGTATGCTCTCAGATCACAATGGAATTAAACTAGAAATTAGTAACAGAAAGATAGCCAAAAAATCCCCAAATACTTGGAGATTAAACCACACACTTCTCATAACACATGATCCAAAGAAGATGTCTCAAAAGAAATTTAAAAATATTTTGAACTAAATGAAAGCACAACTTTTCAAAATTTGTGGGATGCAGCAAAAGCAGTGCATAGAGGGAAATTTATAGCATTGGATGCATATATTAGAAAATAAGAAAGATCTAAAATCAATAATCTAAGTTTCCACTTTAGGAAACTAGAAAAAGAAGTGCAATTAAATCCAAAGCAAGCAAAAGAAGAGAAATAAAATTAAAAAAATATTAGAGCAGAATCAATGAAATTGAAAACAAGAAATTGAAAGGGAAAATCAATGAAACAAAAACTGGTTCTTTGAAAAGATCAATGAAACTGATAAGCCTCTAGCCAGGCTAAATGAGAAAAAAAGAGAGAATCACACAAATTACTAATATCAAAAATGAAAGAGGGGACATCGCTACAGATTGCATAGACATTAAAAGGATAATAATGAAACATCATAAACAACTCTATGCCCACAAATTTGATAACGTAGATGAAATAGACTGATTCCTCAAAATACACAATCTGCCAAAAGTCACAGAAGAAGTAGACAATATGAATAGGCTTATATCTATTAAATAAATTGAATCGATAATGAATAACCTTCCAAATACTGAAAGCATCAGGTCCAGTTGAGTTCACTGGTGAATTCTGCCAAGCATTTAAGAAAGAAATGGTACAATTCTCTACAATCTTTTCCAGAATATGGAAGCAGAGAGAATACTTCCTACCTCATTCTATGAGCCCAGCATTAATCTAATACCAAAACTAGACAAAGATATTACAGGAAAAGAAAACTACAGGCCAATATCTCTCATGACCATAGATGCAAAAATCCTGAACAAAATATTAGCAAATTGAATCCAATAATGTATAAAAAGGATTATACACCATGATCAAGTGGGATTTATCCTAGGTATGTAAGGTTGCTTCAACATTAAAAAATCAATTAATGTAACCCATACCATCAATAGGCTAAAGAATAAAAATCACATGATCACATCAATAGATGCAAAAAAAGCATTTGATAAAATCCAACAATTATTCATGATAAAAAATCGCAGAAAACTAGGGATAGAGGGGAACTTTCTCAACTTGATACAGAGCATCTACAAAAAGTCTACAGTTAACAACACACTTTATGGTGAGAATCTCAAAGCTTTCCCACTAAGATCAGGAACAAGGTAAGAATGTCTTATCTCACCACTCCTTTTCAATATTGTACTGGAAGTCCTAGCTAAGGCAATAAGACAAGAAAAGGAAATAAAAGGTACACAGATTGGGAAGGAATAAATAAAACTGTCTTTGTTCACAGATGACATGATCATCTACATAGAAAATCTGAAAGAATCAACAACAAAAAATCATGGAACTAATATGTGATTACAGCAAGGTCACAGGATATAAGATTAATATACAAAAGTCAATCACTTTCCTATATACTAGCAATGAACAAGTGGAATTTGAAATTAAAAACACAATACCATTTACATTTGAACCCCCAAAATGAAATACTTAGGCATTAATCTAACAAAATATGTACAAGATCTGTATGAGAAAAACTACAAAAGAAATCAAAGAAGAACTAAACAAATGGAGAGATATTCCACGTACATGGATAGGAAGACTCAATATTATCAAGATGTCAGTTCTTCCCAACTTGATCTATATTCAAGGAAATCTCATCAAAATCCCAGCAAGTTATTTTACAGATATCAACAAACTGATTCTAAAGTTTATTTGGACAGGCAAAAGATCCAGAACACAATCATGAAGGAGGAGAACAATATCGGAGGACTGAGACTACCTCACTTCAAGACTTACTATGAAGCTACAGTAATCAAAACAGTGTGGTCTTGGTGAATGAACAGACAAAAACATCGACAGAACAGAACAGAGAGCCCAGAAATAGACCCATACAAACATAGTCAACTGATCTTTGCCAAAGGAGCAAAGGAAATAAAACAAACAAAAGATATTCTTTTCAATAAATGGTGCTGGAATAACTGGACATCCAAATGCAAGTAAATAAACAAACAAAAAAACCAAATAAATAAATCTAGACACAGACCTTATACTCTTTACGAAAATGAACTCAAAGTGGATTATAAGCCCAAATGTAAACTGCAAAACTATAAAACTCCTACAAGATAACATAGGAGAAAACCTAGATGATCCTAGGCATGGCAATGATTTTTTAGATACAACACCAGAGGCACAGTCCATGAAAGAAAAGATTGACAAGTTGGACTTCATTAAAATTAAAAACTTCTGGCCGGCCCCCTGGCCTAGTATTAAGTTCGGTGCACTCTGCTCTGGCAACTCAGGTTCGGTTCCCAGGGGTGGACCTACATCACTCATTGGTGGCCATGTTGTGGCAGCAACCCACATACAAAATAGAGGAAGATTGGCACAGATGTTAGGATAGGGTGAATCTTCCTCAAGCAAAAAGAGGAAGATTGGCAACAGATGTTAGCTCAGGGCGAATCTTCCTCAGCAAAAAAATTAAAAAAAATTAAAAACTTATGCTCTGTGAAAGACACTGTAAAGAGATTGAGAAGAAAAGTCACAAACTGGGAGAAAATATTTGCAAGAGACCTATCTGATAAAGGACTTATCCAAAATATACAAAGAACTCTTAAAACTCAACAATAAGAAAATGAACAACTTGATTAAAAAATGGGCAAAAGACCTGAACAGACACCTCACCAAAGAAGATGTACAGATGCATACAAAAAGATGCTCAACATCATACATCATTAAGGAATTGCAAATGAAAACAATGAGATACTACTATACACCTACGAGAATAGCAAAAATCCAAAATACTGACAACGCCAAATGTTGGAGAGGATGTGGAGCAACAGGAACTCTCATTCACTGCTGGTGGGAATGCAAAATGGTACAGGCACTTGGAAGACAGTTTGGCGGTTTCTTAGAAAACTAAACATGCTCTTATACTATCCAGTAATCATGCTCCTTGGTATTTACCCAAATGAGTTGAAAACGGTCCATACAAAAACCTGCACATGGATGGTTATAGTAGCTTTATTCACAACTGCCAAAACTTGGAAGTAACCAAGATGTCCTTCAGTAGGTGAATGGGTAAATAAGCTGTGGTACATTCATATAATGGAATATCATACAGCACTAAAAACAAATGAGCTATCAAGCCATGAAAAAAAAGATGGAGGAGTCTGAAGTCCATATTTCTAAGTGAAAGAAGCCAATCTGAAAAGGCTACATACTGTATGATTCCAAGTATTTGACATTCTCAAAAAGGCAAAACTACGGAGACAGTAAAAAGATTTGCAGTTGCCAGGGGTTCGAGGAGAGGCAGAGGAGCAAAGAGGTGAAAAACAGGAAATTTTAGGGCAATGAAACTATTCTGTATGATACTCCAATGGTGGACACATGTCATACATTTGTCAAAACCCACAGAATGTACAAGAGAGTGAACCCTAATGTAAACTATGGACTTTAGTTAAAAATAACGTACCAATATTAGCTCGTCAACTGGAACAAATGCACCACACTAATGCAAGATGCTAATAGTAGGGGAAGATGGAAAGTGGTGATGGAGTATATGGGAAGTCTCTGTACTTTTCACTCAGTTTTTTTGTAAACCTAAAACTGCTAAAAAAATAGCCTATTAATTTAAAAAATGATAGATTTTAATAAATTATACATTTTAATAGCCATACCATTTGGCTCAGTAATTCCACTTCTGTGAATCTATTCTAACAAAACACTCCAAAATCCAGACAAAAAAATATTTTTTGCACCAAGATGTTTACTTTAGGGTTTTGTAAAATAGCAATAAGCTGATAACTATTTCAAATAAGGAAAAAGATAAAATAAATCACCATATATTTATTTAAAGATTCACATCTATTAAAAGGATGTTACTGAAGAGCTTATAAAAATATTTAATTTACATTGTAAAGTGAAAAAATCAGAGCACTAATGAGTATTTGCAATATAATTAGGACTATGTTTTTCAAAAAGCAAATAAGCATTAAAAATTTGGAAGGAAAATATGTTAATTTGTAGATGGGTGGCAGGATCGAAGGTGATCTTTCTCCTGTGCTCTCTAAATCTTTAATGAATATGTATTATCTTCAATACGAAAAAAAATTGCTAAAAGCCAGGAGAAAGTGCATGTTAATCATTTCATTACGAAGTGTTATTTTGTGATTTAGATTTTGTGAAAACCAAGTGACATCTCCTTCACATGTTTTCACGCCCTGTCAAGATACACAAGCTTCACTTACCAGAAACCGGCCCAGAGGAACAACTTCTTTGTTTAATTGAGTCCTTAGAGTTCAGAAGGTAGGTATGTGAAGAGAGAGAGAGAGACAGAGAGGAGCTGGAGGGGAGGGGAGATAGAGACAGAGAGACAGACAAAGACAAAGGGGGAAAGAGAGAGAGACAGAGAGGGAGGGAGAGGGAGAGTAGGAAAAGGCAGAAGAATAATCAAATGGGATACATTTAGTAAATCATATATGAACTGCTACATATTTAAGGATCATGAAAAAAATCCTTGACATATTTTTTAAAAAATCAGTTGGAATAAAGTCACTTAAAATTATGCAAAAACCTTCAAAAGGACTGAAGCCATTCTATTTTGGTGAGAAATACTAAGGGTACATTTCAGGCAAATGTACCATTAGGCACATTAAGTGTAACTGGTGTGTCCTGACCCCACGGCCCACTCGAAGGCCCGTAATCAGGCAACTGAATCAGCTGAGTGAATGTGCCCAGGGGTCGAACATTCCTGGCTGTGACCCCTGGCTCTGTCCCTCCCTTGCTGTGGGCCGTTGGTCAGGAGTGTGTCTCTAAGGCCAGGCTGAGTCCTGCCACCACACACAATGCCTGTGTGACTTTGAGTTTCCTCCTCTGAGAAACTGAGCTACATTGTACTCCAAGAAGTGGTTGTGGGGACTGCGGCCGATGCAGGTAGAATTCTCAGGACCTGGCCTGGTACATGTAAGCACTTAATAAACATCCCTTACTGGTCCGTCCCTCCATACAGAAAACCATATGGGCTCCAGAATTTGCTGGATTTTAGACAGGTGACACAAGGCATACTCCATATATTAGGAGATGCTCCCAGCAGGTGTTTATTCAGCATAGAAATATTCATACTAATTGGGATAAGTAGAGATTACAAATCACCTCACTGTCAGGTCAGTTTGCCACCAGATGACTATGGACTTTTATTACTATTCTCATTATTTAGCCCCTCTGAGCCTCAGTTTTCTTATCTGTAAAGTGGGGACAAGAGGCAAGACACCAAGCAAACGCTCAGGAATATCCTCTTCTTTCCTAGGAATGAATATAGGGTCCTGGGAAGTCCGGTCCTGCTCCAACCCTCATGGGAAGGGGATTAGGCTGGCCAGGTCCCACCAAGCCTCGTGTTCTTACCTTCTTCCGGCCCCAGCCGCAATGTGTGGGATTCGTGCAGGATCTCTGCCACCCGCCTGCGGGTGTAGAGGATGGTGGCACCACTCAGGTTGACCCGGACCCGCTGGGCCCGGGAGGTGAGGTTGGCCAAGCACAGGGCCAGCCGCAGGTCGTGGCCCAGCTTGGGTGGCTCCAGCACCTTGAACTTGCCGGTGACGCTGGGCTTGGTGGCAGGTTCCAGGAGGTCATCACGCCAGAGACCTCGGCCGCCGGCCCTGTGGACTCGGGCCCTCCTCCCAGAGGCTTCCACGCTGAACAGCTTCTTCACGGCCTTGCTGTACACCTGCCTCTCCTTCCGGGACCCTGCAGGGCATCGGGCATTGTGAGGCAGGCACCCTCTTCCTCCTCCGCCTGTCCCAGGGCCCATCTCTTCTCATTTCCCCTCTTCTCTAGGCAAAACCACCACTCCTTCACCACTGTAATTTACTGCGGCTGTCGGAGGTCTCAAATTGGCAGCCCCAGAGCCACATGCAGACCTCAGCCATGTGCATCGTGTTTGGTTCTCAGACTATTTAAATAAATTTTCAATCAGTTGCCAACAACTTCAGATCAGGAAACTTCACATAACAATACAGATTTGTAGCTTCTCTGACAACTGGGTCTGAAGTCATATGATAATAGCTGATACTTTTGTAGACTTACTATGTGCCAGGCACTATAGTTCTAGGTGCTGTATTTTTCCCCCTAGGAGGTGGGTACTATTATCATCCCATTTTACAGACAAGGAACCCGAGGCGCAGAGAAGTAAAGCAGCTTGTAGGGAGCGGTGATTTAAACTCAGGCAGTCTGGCTCCAAATTCCATGTTCTTAATCACGCTCCCTTCCCACTCTCTACACAGCGACAAGGGTCTAGAGCTGAGTAATGGCTGCTCTCTCTGGGAGGGAATGTATTCTCTGGGTCTCCATGGTCTCTACCCTGTAATTCCCATTGGCCTGCTGCACTCATGGGGTGCCATCTGCAAGGCTCCTGTAAACATGTGAGCTTAGGACCCCTGATCTCCCACTTTCCCTGTTGTAGCTCAGACTTCTCTTTTGACCTCCAGACCAATACTTGCAACTGGATAGCCCCTCACCCCACCCGATGTCCCACAGGTGACTCAGATCCAACGAAACATGCCATCTTCCGCCCAGCAGCATTCCCAACTCCGCAAACAGCTCCACCATTCACCCAGTGTACGCAAGCCAGAAACTGGGAGTGTCCTTGACTCTTCTCAAACCCTCACCACCCACAACTGATCAGTCACCAAGTCCTGCCGAGCATCCTCACCAATCTCTAGAATCTGCCTTCGTCTCCATTCTCTCTTCTCCCATCAGACCACTGTATAAATCGCCTCACCATCAGGTCAGTTCGCCACCAGATATTGTGGAATTTTCTTACTATTGTCATTACTTAGCCCCCTACGAGCCTCAGTTTTTCCATCTGTGAAGTGGGGACGAGAGGCTCACAGGTGAGGCATTGAGCACAATGCTCAAGAATGTCCTCTCCCTTCCTGGGAATGCAGGTTCCACCCCTGCTCCAGTCCTTTTTCCACCCTGATCATCCCCAAATCCAACTCTGATGGTTCCACCTCCCTGTTTGAAACCTGTGGTGTGCAATCTCCCACACTGCTCCTTCCCAAATATTTTCTGTGAAGTACTTCAATACTGTGTGACTGAGGCTTGAAGGGACCCACGTGGACCTGAAGGTTCTTTAACATTATTAGTAAAATGTGTGTGAATTTTGCACCCTACTCCATAATGTATTCATTATATATTTTTACTATGAAAATGTTTCACCAGGAACAAAATGAAAAGACAACCCACCAACTGGGAGAAAATATTTGCAAATCATATATCTGAAAAGGGGTAATCTCCAAAATACATAAAGAACTCTTACAACTCAACAACAAAAAAACAAACAACCCAATCAAAAAATGGGCAAAGGATAGGAGCAGACATTTTTCCAAAGAAGATATACAGATGGGTCACTAGTCATCAGGGAAATACAAATCAAAACTACAATGAGATATCACCTTACACCTGTTAGAATGGCTATAATCACCAAGACAAAAAACAAAAAATGTTCGAGAAGATGTGGAGAAAAGGGAACCCTCATACACTGCTGGTGGGAATGCAAACTGGTGCAGCCACTATGGAAAACAGTATGGAGATTTTTCAAAAAATTAAAAATAGAAATACCATGCGATCCACCTATCCCACTACTGGGTATCTATCCAACAAACTTGAAATCAACAGTTCAAAGAGACTTAACGCACCCCCATGTTCATTGCAGCATTATTCACAATAGCCAAGACATGGAAGCAACCCAAGTGCCCACCAACTGATGAATGGATAAAGAAGATGTGGTGTATATATACAATGGAATACTACTCAGCCATAAAAAAAGACAAAGTTGTCCCATTTGCAACAACATGGATAGAGCTTGAGGGTATTGTGTTAAGTGAAATAAGCCAGACAGAGAAAGACAAACACCACATGATTTCACTCACATGTGGAAGATAAACTAACACACGGACAGAGAGAACAGTTTAGTGGTTACCAGAGGGGAAGAGGGGTGAGCATAAAGGGTAAAGGGGCACATTTATATAGTGACTGACAAATAATAATGTACAACTGAAATTTCACAATGTTATAAACTATTATGACCTCAATAAAATGATAAAAAAAAGTTTCATTTCCCTTCAAAGAATCTAATGTCACTTTCTCAGGAAGGCCTTCTTTGACCATCTGATTTTTTTTTAACAGCTTTATTCAGATATAATTCCATAACATACAATTCACCCATCTAAAGAATGCAACTAAATATTTTTTAGTATATTCACAGAGTTGTGCACCCATCACCACAATCTAATTTTAGAACATTTTGTCACTCCAAAAGGAAACTCTGTAACCATCAGCAGTTACTTCTCATTCCTCCCCCATCAATCCCAGCCCTAGACAACCATTAATCTAATTCCTAATTTCCCTATTCTGGACATTTCATATAAAGGGAACGATATGTGTGGTCTTCTGTGACTAGCTTTTTTCACTTAACATAATGTTTTCAAGATTTATCCATGTCGTAGCATAAATCAGTACTTGATTCCTTTTTATTGTTGAATAATATTCCATTGTATGAGTATACCACATTTTATTTATCCATTGATGGACATTTGAGTTGTTTCCATCCTTTAGTTATTTTGAATAATGTTGCTATGAATGTTCATGTATAAGTTTTTGTGTGGATGTTTGTTGTCATTTCTCTTGGGTATAAACCTAGAAGTGCATCTGCTGAGTTATAGGTAACTCTGTGTTTAGCATTTTGAGGAACTGTCAAACTGTTTTCCAAGGTGGCTGTACCATTTTACATTTCCACCGGCAATGTATGAGTGTTCCAATTTCTCCACATCCTCATTAACACTTATTGTCTCTTTTTTGATCATAGCAGCCCTAGTGGGTGTGAAGTGGTATGTTGTGGTGGTTTTGATTTGCATTTCCCTAATGACTAATGCTGTTAAGCATCTTTTCATGTATTTATCAGCCATTTGTATATCATCCTTGGAAAAACGTCTATTCAAATCCTTTGCCCATTTTTAAATTGGATTATTTATGTCTTTATTATTGAGTTGCAGGAGTTGTTTATATATTCTGGATATGAGTCCCTTATTAGACACATGATTCGCAAATATTTTCTCCTATCCTGTGGGCTGTCTTTCCACTTTCTTGATAGTATAATTTGTGGCACAAGTTTTTAATTTTGATGAAGTCCAATTTACCAATTTTTTCTTTTGTAACTTGTACTCTTGACGTCTTATCTAAAAAGGCTTTGTCTAACTCAAGGTCATGAAGATTAACTCATGTTTTCTTTTAAAAGTTTATACTTCTAGCTCTTACATGTAGGTCTATAATCTGAGTTAATTTTCGTGTATGGTGTGATGTAGGAGGCCAACTTCATTCCTTCACATGTGGATAATCAGTGGTCCCTCATCATTTGTTGAAAATACTATTCTTTTTCTTTCCCCTTTTGGATTTAATTGTCATGGCACCCTTGTTGAAATCAATTGAGTGTAATTTTAAGGGTTTATTTCTGGACTCTCAGTTCTATTCCATTGATCTATGTGTCCTTCTTATGCAAGTACCACACCATCTGGGTCATTGTACATTTATGGTAAGTTTTGAATTTGGGAAGTATGAGCCTTCCAACTTTGTTCTTCCTTTTCAAGACTGTTTCGGCTATTCTGGTCCTTTGCATTTCCAAATGAATTTTAGGATCTGCTTGTTAATTTTGTAGAAAAATTCAGCTGTAGATCAATTTTGGGGCATTGCCATCTTATCCATATAAAGTCTTGCAATCCATGAAAATGGGATGTCTTTCCATTTGTTTAGGTCTTTAATTTCTTTCAACAATGTTTTGTAGTTTTCAGCGTACATGTCTTGCTCTTCTTTTGTTAAATTTATTCCTAAGTATTTTATTCTTTTTGACGCTATTGTAAATGAGTTTGTTCTCTTAATTTCATTTTCAGATTATACATTGTTAGTGTCCAGAAATACAATTAATTTTTATATATTTGTATATTTATATTTTATATAATTTTTATAAATTGATCTTGTGTTCTATAATCTTGTTGAATTGTTTATTGGTTCTAACAGCTTTTTAGTGGATTCCTAAGGATTTTATATATACATGTCATGTGCAAACAGAGAGAGAGTTTTACTTCTTTTTTTCCAATTTGGAAATTCCTCTATTTCTTTGTCTTCTTTCCTTCCTTCTGTTCCTTTCTTTTCCTTCTTTTTATTTTTTAAAATTGTGGTAAAATATACTTAACATAAAATGTACCATCTTAACCATTTTTAAGTGTATGCTTCAGTAACATTAAGTACCTTCCTATTGTTGTGCAATCGTCACCACCATCCATCTTCAGAACTCTTTTCATCTTGCAAAACTGAAACTCTATACCCATTAAACAGTAACTCCCCATTCCCTCTTCCTCTCAGCACTCTCAACCACCCTTCTACTTTCTGTCTCTATGAATTTGATTACTGGAGGTGCCTCATGTAAGAGGAATCATACTGTATTCGTCTTTTTGTGACTGGCTTATTTCACTTAGGATCATGACTTCAAAGTTCCTCCATGTTGTAGCATGTCAAAACTAACTTCCTTTTTTTTTTTGCTGAGGAAGATTCACCCTGAGCTAACATCTGTGCCAATCTTCCTCTATTTTGTATGTGGGTTGCTGCCACAGCATGGCTGCCAGCAAGTGGTGTAGGTCTGCACCTGGGAACCAAACCCGGGCCACTGAAGCAGAGTGCACCAAACTTAACCACTTGCCCATGGAGCCGGCCAAGAACTTCCTTCCTTTTTAAGGTTGAATAATATTCCATTGTACATATATACCACATTTCGTTTATCTAGTCATCCATCAATAGACATTTGGGTTGCTTCCACCTTTTGGATATTGTGAATAACGCTGCTGTGAACATGGGTGTAACATCTCTTCCAGTCGCTGCTTTCAATTGTTTTGGATATATATCCAAAGTTGGAATTGCTGGATCAAAAGATAATTCTGTTTTTAATATTATGAAAAACTTCCATACTGTTGTCCACAGTGGCTGCACCGTTTTAAATTCCCAGGAACAGGGCCGGTCCCGTGGCTTAGTGGTTAAGTGCACGTGCTCTGCTGGTGGCGGCCCGGGGTTCGGATTCCGGGCGCGCACTGACACACCACTTCTCTGGCCATGCTGAGGCCGTGTCCCACATACAGCAACTAGAAGGATGTGCAGCTATGGCATGCAACTATCTACTGGGGCTTTGGGGGAAAAAATAAATATATAAAAATTATTAAAAAATAAATAAATAAATAAATAAATTCCCAGAAACAGTGCACAGGTGTTCCTAATTGTCCCACATCCTCACCAACATTTCTTTTCTTTTCTTTTTTCTTTTTTTGACAGTAGCCATCCTAACGGAGGTGAGGTGGTCTCATTGTGGTTTTGATTTTCATTTCCCTAATAATCAGTGATGTGAGCATCTTTTCACATGCTTTTTTGGCCATTTGCATACCTTCTCTGGAGAAATGTCTATTCAAGTCCTTTGCCCATTTTTTCCAGCTTGTTTGGTTTTTTGCTGTTGAGTGCCTGGAGTTCTCTATATATTCTGGATATTAACCTCTTACCATATATGTGATTTGAAAATATTTTCTCTTATTCTATGGGCTGCCTTTTTACTTTGTTGGTAGTGTCACAAAAGTTCCAAATTTTGAAGAAGTCCAATTTGTCTGTTTTTCCTTTTGTTGCCTGTGCCTTTGGTGTCATAGCCAAGAAGTCATTGTCAAGTCCAATGTCATGAAGCTTTTTTCACTTTTAAGAATTTTATAGTTTTAGGTCTCACGATTAGGTCTTTGATCCATTTTGAGTTAATTTTGGAATACGGTATAAGGTAAGGGTCTAATTCCATTCTTTTACATGTGGACATCCAGTTTTCCCAGCACCATTTGTTGAAAATATCTCTCTTTCTTTTTTTTTTTTGCCTAATTTCCTTGGCTAATACTTCCATTGCAATGTTGAGTCAAAGCAGCAGAGTGGACAGCCTTGTCTTGTTCCTGATCAGGGGGAAAGTACTCAATCTTTCACCATTAAATACGATGTTAGCTGTGGTTGTTTCATCGGTGACTTTCATCAGGCTGAGGAATTTCACTTCTATTCTTAATTTGTTGAGTTGGACATTGCTTACCACCATGCCTAACAAATTTTAGGTCCTATTATTATTATTATTAATCTGGATGTGAAATCACTTGACGTACAACAGGCAGTCAATCAGCAATAGATAATATTATAATTAGATAGTGGCAGCAAAGGAGAGAATGAAGAGCATGGGCTCTGGATCCAGATTCACTGCTCACTAGCTCTGTCCCTTGACGAGTCCATTTCCCTCGCTGCACCCCTGTTTTCTCCTCTGTAGAATGAACGCTATACCAGTGTCTGCCTTACAAGCTCGCGGTAAGTGCTTTATTAGCATCTGTTAAATAAAAGAACTAGCTAACATATGAAAGCGGCCAGTCCACAGCAGGCGCTCAGTGATGGTGATTGCTAATATTGTCATCATGTAACAGGATGTTGGTTTCTCCTGTGGCCACCACAAAACCCCAAAGACCCCATGTTCTAAGTTTCAGAAGCTCCCAGCAGTTGGGACCAGATATCAACCTATAGGACTTATGAGAGAGATGCCAGCTCAAGAGGCCTTACCACCTACAACCCCATCCACTGCCCTCCCTGAGACTGTAAGAAGAGGACTGAAGGGGATGAGGTCATCAACAGTCATGGAAGTGCCACGTTTCTAGAGAAGGCACTGGGGGAGTGTTGGTGAGGTGAGTGCATGTGTGTGTGTGGGGGGGGGAGAGGGTGTTTACAACAATCAATGTTAAAGTTTGGGGGTGTCTGCAACAAGGAAGAGCTGGCTGGCAAAGACTCGGGGTGCCT
The DNA here is from genome assembly GCF_020826845.1 of Diceros bicornis minor. Taxonomy (NCBI): domain Eukaryota; kingdom Metazoa; phylum Chordata; class Mammalia; order Perissodactyla; family Rhinocerotidae; genus Diceros; species Diceros bicornis. The sequence continues at coordinate 31,027,171 of NC_080758.1, read as the reverse complement.
ACAGGAAGGGGAAGTTGGCATTTCCTCCCTGTGGGAGGTCTGCTATCCTGTCTTGCTTACTGAGCCAAGTATTACCAGAGCAGGGAGGAGAGAATTGACCGGAGACGGCAGGTGGAAGACCGCTCTGCCCCCAGCCTTTGAGTTGGGGCACAGAGTAGAGATGAGTGTGGGGCCCACAGCCTTGTAAATCCCCTGCACAACCTGGGGGCAAAGATTACCATGAACCAGAGGGAAGCTGTGTGGCTGCCAGTGGGGTGGGAGGGGATCCACTGAAAGAGGGGGCCAAATGTCTCAAGAAATCAGCAGCGCCTGGGGAGCAGCACAGGAGCGAGTCCTGATGGCAGCAGGCTGTAATGGAGCCACCGTCTGTCCTTGTCAAGCATGAGAGTAAACTAGGGCAGCAGCACCGCCTGCCTAGGGACATGGAATCCTCGCCCAGTGAAGTCAAAGGCATTTGCTCTCTTCTCTCCTCCTCCTCAGCCCAACACACCAGAAGACTTAGACCAGTGTTCTCAACATGGGCTGCAGTTGGAATCGCCTGGGGAGCTTTTAAAAGTCCCGATGCCTGGTCACTCTCTATAGGGAGTTAGTGGGGCAGTCTGGGCTGCTGTGGTAGATTAAAAGCGGCCATAATACTCTGTTTGCAACTCCTCCCGTCAAGAGGTGGAGTCTGCTTCCCACCTCTTGAATCTAAGGTGGCCTCAGAAATTGCTGTGATTAATAGAATGAGGCAGAAGTGACGTGGTACAAACTCTGAGTGAGGCCTCGAGATTCCTTGCAGCTTCAATTCTCACCCTCTGGGAATGCTGCCGCCACGTGGACAAGCCAGGGCTGGAGCATGAGAGGCTAAGTGGGGAGAGGGGCCCAGCCAACCCAGCAGCCCCATCTGAGGCCCCAGACATATTCGAGATCCCAGCCAACACGACGTGGAGGGGATGAGCCATCCCAGCTGACCACAGCCCAAATGGCTGCCCCACAAGATCCTGAGCAGATAAATAATTGTAGCAATTTATATAACTAAAACAGCGCCCCAGGGGACTCCAGTGTGCAAGCTGGGCTGCAAACCACTGCGCCACAGAGCAGACACGGAGGGGTGGAGGCATCCAGAGCAGACTGTGCCCATCTACACAGCAACCTTCTGGGGTCTCTGCCTTGTGCTCCGGGGAGGGGAGGAGACAAGCTCTGATTCAAGTTTGAACTTGAAGTCTTCATTACTCAAATAACATTGTTTTAACAAGTAGAAATGGCTGAAAACATATGGATCAGATCACGGCATTGCTAAGGGACCTGCTATTCCTTGGGAAAGGGTGACCTTTAAAGTCCGTAGCTGGAGGTAGCTACTAGAAAAAACACACTTGTTTTGTTTTTGTATCCAAACAAGCACAGGCTCCTCAATAAACCAGTGACTAAAACTTAGTGACCATGGCATAGTGACCTTAGGTGACAAATAGGAGTTGCTATTATTATTATTATCTGGAACTGTGTCTAGTGCTATGTTTACTAGGTGTTCAATAAATATTACCTGCTACTATCATCACTATTACTAGTAGCAATTATTATTATCATATGTGATCACACCTAATACAGCGCCTGGCACATGGTAAGTGTTAAGGAAATGTAGCTGTTATTATGGGGAAATCTTCTCCTTAGCAAACGGGGGAAGCTATTCATACAAGCTAAAGGCACTTGGCTAGAGGAAGCTATCACCATCCTGACACGCGGGACAGGGCCTGGCCCCTGCGGCTGCCCCTCCGCAGCTGGGGAGGCCGGTAGAGGCCGCATATTGCCCTTACCTTCCGGATACTTGTAGAGGCCCGTGATGTCCACGCGGGAGTCGCTGCCCACCGCCTTGGTGGAGATGCACCTCCCGATCTTCTTTGTGTCGGAGTACACGCGCTCCCGGCTCTCATCCTCATTCCAGAGCCACGCGGCGTAGTCCGCGTTGACCTCCGAGAACACAAAGGGGCCGTCGTGGGCCAGGTGCACGTCGCCCTCGCGGATGGCGGCGACCGAGGCCGGGCCGCAGCGGAACACGCCTGGGCAGGAGGGGGGCGTGAGCAGCGAGGGTGGGGAGAAGCGGGGGCCGCGACCCGCCCGGCTGAGCCCGTACCTTCGCTCTCCTCCTGCGGGGTGGCGTCCAGAACCTGCCAGCCGTTGTAAAAGGGGCCCAGGTCCCGCCGGGCAAACCAGCTCTCGTTCCAGACGTGGAAATTCCTGCCACAGGGAGAGGACGAGGCAGCGTGCCCACAGTGAGCACAGAGGCCCTGGGAGGGGAGGTTCCTACTGTCAGCCAGACCCTGGGTGGTGCTCTGGGGCTGAGTCTTGTGAACCACTCATTCAACTGGGTTGATGAGCAGATATCATTTATATGTGTATGTATATGTGTATATATACATATACGCATGGATATGCACGTGTGTGTATATATATCAAGAACCTGTTATTCCCGCCGGCCTGTGGCTTAGCAGTTAAGTGCGGGCGCTCCACTGCTGGCAGCCTGGGTTCGGATCCCTGGGGCGCATGGACGCTCGCTTCCCAGCCATGCTGAGGCCACGTCCCACATACAGCAACTAGAAGGATGTGCAGCTATGACATACAACTATCTACTGGGGCTTTGGGGGAAAAAATAAATAAATAAATAAAATTATAAAAAAAAAAAAAGAAGCTGTTATTCAAGGTGCCAGGAATACAACTACAAGTAAGACAGAAGATCCTTGCCCTCACGCAGCTGACATTCTAACAAAGATGACAGATTGGAAGACAGGGAAATTGAAGTAAGCAGATTAAAAAAAAATGGAAGTAACATAAATGCTGTGAACAAAGAGAGGGGCTTGAGATAGAGGATAACTGCTGGAGACCTACTCTAGGTGAACGACATCTAAGATGAGACTTAAAGGGAAAGAATTAGCCATAGGAAGAGTGAGGGGAACAGTGTCCAGGCAGAAGGAACAGCATGTACAAAGGCTCTTGAGACAAGAAAAAGCTTAGTATGTTCGAGGAACAGAAAGTACGTAAGTATCTCTGGGCTACAGCAAACATGGGGGTAGGTAGGGTTCAGATCTTGCAGACTTCTGTGGGCCTTGGAAAGGAGTTTGGGCTTTATTTGAAGTTTCCTGTGTGAAAGATGAGAAGGAGACTAGGAAAAGTGACATCATTTGCACAAGGTCACACGGTAAGGAAGCAGCAGAGACCCCTGGTTTGCCTGACTTGGCACCTTTACGCTGGCCTCAGAACTCCTCTCACGGAGGTAACAGTCTTGGTGGCGAAAATATCTGGATAGGCATTTGAGGGTAAAAGTGAGGACACTGAGAGCCTGCATGGTAACAGAGGTCCCAATGTCAAAAAGAAGTGTCTGTCCATTCTGCAGGAGGAAAGGGGAAGAAGGTAAGTGTTTTGGTGCTCCTGCAGGGAGGGGGAGTGGAGAGGACCAAAAAGCGGAGAAGGAAAGGGGAGAGGAGAGGCAGACGATGGTAAGAGGCTGGAGACCAGCTGGGGGAAGGGCTCCTGGACGTGCTCCCCTGGGGGTGGCTGAGGACATTCTAAGGATGGGGACGCTGAGGCCGTCTGTGTTTCTGCATTGTATGATCTTCGCCATTTCCCCTACTGTTTAGAAAGTTGGCTTTGTGTGACAACTCACACACATATGAACAGACATTTGGGCAGGGTTATTCACTGAAGCCTTTTTTGTAAAAGCAAATGTCTGGTCCAGCCACGTGAGCTGGTTAGGTAAACGATGGTCTTTCCATACAATTGAAAGGCAGGCCAGGTTCATACCCCTGCTCTACCACTCTCTAGCTGTGTGGCCTTAGACAAGTTAACTAACTTCTCTGTGCCTCAGTCTCCTCATCAGCAAAATAGAGATAATAATACTAACTTGCTCACGAGGTTGTTTGCAGGGATACACAAGTTGATATATGCACAGCGCTTAGAGCCGGGCCTGGCACAGACTAGGTGCTCCGTGAGCGTGGTGTTATTATTTTTTTAAACACTACAAAAAATAAGGACACCTTGTATGTACTGATATGGAATTGTTAAATGTACGAGCAAGATGAACAGGATTACATTACGCTGCCAACAGTAAGTGGGTAAAAAGTGGGGGTGCGAGGGGACGATGTATGTGTATGTTCTCATATCTGCAGAGCCGCTCTCTGAAAGCAGGTGTAAGAAACTCGGCCTTGTGTTGCCTCCAGGAGGAGGACGGCGAGGCTGGAACTGGGAAGGAGCGAGACTTAACACTGTACCTCATTTTGTACCTTTTGAATATTATGGCATATAACTGTATTTCCTATTTTAAAAAATTAAATTAATTTTTTAAAGCTTCGTGCAAAGAATTTTGTTTGAGCTGGGAAAGGAGGTTGTTTCCCACCCAAGACACTCAGCAGGGCACACAGGCAGCTGATGGAGAAGCAGGAGCGTGATATAGAGGTAACTATGCAGGGGGAGTCTCGGCCCCGCCCAGTCACAGGAAGCTTGCGGAGGACTCAGAGTCCCAAGAGGGGAGAGGTGGGGGTCCAAGGCAGTCAAATCTTGAGTCCCTCTCGTGACCTCTGAGTCACGTGTCCAAAGACCCATGCATCTCAGAAGAGGAGCCACCCTGCCTAGGACCAACCCTTCCACAGGGTGCCTCTCAGTTCCTCCAGAACAGGCTCAGACTCAGGAGAGCCAGGTTCCAGATCTGGGTCTGCCTCAGAGAGCCCCTGGGACCCAGCAGGCCTGGGACCCACCACATGCTGTCTTTCGTCAGGTCCTCCAGGGTCCGCCCGAACGAGTCCACATATTTGTCCACACTCAGGCTTCCGTCCGTGTCATGGGCCGAGTTAAAGTTGGACACAACCCGTGTTGCGATCCCCAAGCACCTGAGGACTGAAGAGCAGGAGGCTCGTTAGCCTCTAGGAGTGGGCAGGACCCTAGACTCAGGGAGGGCTCTGGTCTGCTCCTGCAGGCTGCCTGCCTCATTTCCAGCCACAGCCCCTCCCTGTCTTTGTCTGTCTACCTTGCCTGGGCTGAGACTCCTGTCTCCACTCTCAGAAACACCTCCATCCCCTGAACATCCCCTCAGGGGACTTCTGGGGACACTACTACCACCTCCATTTGAATAGACAGGCTCTGAGGCTGGCGGGAAGCTATGTCATAGCCACGTAACAGCCAGTTCATTTTCCTGAGGGGACCAGATGCCTGGGGGGCCACAGGACTTCCCCCAAGGGCACTCAGTGAGCTCAAGACAGAGGGAGATGGGACTCCTTCTGCAAAATAAAAGATCAAAAGTCATGTAAATGTGCAGTCTGGTTTCTCTCTTCATTAACCAGACTTCTGTTTCCCCATGACCAATAAAGACTGTGTCTATGTAAATATATGCAAATAAATGCAAATGAGGGACCCACTGGGGGTTGGGCACATTTTTCCCTGGGTACCTGTGCACATGACTCCAGCGAAGACCCAGCACTGGCCGTACTTGACTGGCTTGCACCTGCCCTTGAACCACTGGTGCAGAATGGCCACACTGCCGCGCCAGTGCAGCGGGCTGGTGCCGCTGCCGTACCTGCGCCGCCACTGGCCTTGGACGACGCCCTGGTCGTTGTTGCTGTTCACCTGGGCAGAGGGGGCCAAGGTCCAGCACCAGGCGGGGCTTCCCTCTTCAGGAGCCTCGCCATCGGAAAATCGTCTCCAACTTTGGACCGGCCAATCATCTGGGACTACCTCTTGCTTTTAAGTGGTCTGAAAATTGGGGCCATTTGCTTCTTCAAATACCTACTTTTTGGTACCATTTATCATTTTCAATTACCTTCCCTTGGGATACTCAGTTGTTGAAAATCATCTATGGTTTTAGAGCATTTCCTGTTTTAAATGATCTGTTTTGGGGACTGCAGGTGTTGTACCAGTTATAGAGACAGCTAACATTCGTTAAATGCCGCCTGCGCTGGGCACTGTTCTAAGGGCTTTGTGTATACTATGTTAACCTGTTTAAAGTGGGTTCTCTTATTTTCCCTTTTTTTCAGATGAGAAAACTGAGATTCAGAGGGGTTAAGGGACTTGCCCAAAACACAGAGCAAGTTATCAAAAGGTGTGGGTGACCCCCAAGTTCAGGACTCTGACTGGGAGCCTGTTCTGCTGTCCCACAGGCTGTTATCACTCTACAGTTTGGAACTGGTCACTGCTTTTGATTCTCTGTGCTCCGATATATCTCTGAGGTCTTGAGGAACGGAGAGTATCAAATACGAGAAGAACAGCTTTGTCCATTTTTTGGAATCACAGATACCAACCCACCTATCTTAACACCTGGTTGCTATAGAGAGCGCTAGTAGGCCTTCTGGCTACCTTTTGAGGAGGAAGCGCCAAGGTGTGTAGTAGATTAAAGATGGCACTCCTCTTGTGGAGAAGTGGGTCTGTGTACCTCTCCCTAAATCCGGGCTGGCTCGTGACTGCTTAGACCAACGACTGGGGGGGACGTGGTACGTTGCCAGTTTCCAGGCCCAGACCTTACGAGACTGGCAGCTTCCACTTGCTCTTTCTGGACTGACTGGGGAGAAGCCAGCCGCCATGTCTGATCACCCTGAGACTGCCAAGCTCTGAGGGAGTCCAAGCAACCATGTGAAAAGGCTGCTGGAAGAGAGAGAACAATGACTGGCCAGCCCCAGCTGTTCCGACCATCCCAGCCCAGGAGCCAGACATGAGAGTGAGCAAGCCATCTTGACATTCCAGCTCTAGCAGACATGGCGTGGGGGAGAACCAAGGAACCACTGACTGCCAGGACCAAGGCCCCAGATACATGGTCCCGTCAAACCACCCCAGACATCTGCAGCCATTCAGACACCCCCTGTGGAAGCATCTTGGAGCAGAGACAAGCCATCCTCATGGTGCTCTGCTCAAGTCCCTGATCTGCAAAATTATAAGCATAATAAATGGTTGCTTTACAGCACTGAGTTTTGGGGTGGTTTGTTATGCAGAAATACAGAATTAAAACAAGAGATGACTTGGCAAAAAATCATAGGGCATGGCCCTGGTGTTGGCCTGGGGATCCACGAGGGAGTGTGTACGCAGGAATGGTGGGGCTCCTCACCATGGCGCTGACGGCCCTGGTGACATAGACGGGGTCGTGGCGGCGGGACGTGTCGGTGGCTGGGTCATCTTGGTGACTGGGGCTTCGGTCCAGGATGGAGAGGCAGATGTTCAGGATGTCCTCCTCAAACTGTCCCCAGAGAGGCTGTACTTAGAGGCCAGAGTGTCACCCATATTCCAGACCGTCCCACCACCCTCACCCCGTCAGTCCCTTGTGTCATGCAGGGGAGTTTGCCTACACCTGCCCCCCAACTCCCAGGGACACCACAGAGCATCCCCAAGTCTCAGAAACCCTTCCTCAAGAGTCACCCAGGAATCAGAAGCTCATCCTTAATCACATCCCTCCCCTGTTCACTAGTCCCCCATGGCTCCGCACTACCCACAGTAGAGATTGTGGAAAACCAGAGCCACATCCACCCCATGGTATACTCGTTTGGTTTACATGATTTTTTTCAAATACATTCAAATTAGTTGACAACACTTAAAAACTAGGGGAGTTTTACATACAAATTAAGATATTTGGAAGGTCTGGGAGCCACATGGCAACAAGAGGTGGGTGCTGAGAAGCGGTTACCTCTTAGATGGGCCCTAAATCCTCCAGTGTGTCATCCCTGCACAGCCCCTGAGCCACAAATGCTTCTCACCCCCAGCTCCTCAGCCTGACAGTCAAGGTCCTTAACCCACCTGGCAGACCTTCTTCTGGCTGCGCCCCCGGAGCCCAGGCAGACAGAACTCCTCTAGCAGAACCTCAGCTACTCCCTGACTGCCTGCCTCCACACTGCTCTGTCTGCACTTCCTGCTGCCTGTCCAGATCCTGCCCAACTCTGGACATCCAGCCCCAATATCATGAAGCCCCCGCAATCCCGGAGGTGGGGTTTGCTTTCACTCTCTTCTGAGCTCCCTCTGCTGCCGCCTCTACCACTCTGACTTTCCTCCTCCCATCGCACCTGTACTGTGACTATGTATCTAAGCCAGTGGCTCTCACGGTGTGGTCTGTGGACCAGCAGCATCAGCGTCACCTGGGGGCTTGTCAGAAATGCAGATTCTCAGGCGCCACCCCAGACCCACTGAATCAGCCACTCTGGGGGTGGGGCCCAGCTATCTGTGTTTTTACGAGCTTTCCATGTGATTCCAGTTCACACTCAAGACTGAGAACCCCTGATCTAAGCTATTTATCCTTTCACGACAGAACCCACCTGCTCTGTTTCCAAACTATATCTAAAGCACCTCCCTCCCATGGACCCAGCACAGGCCCTGGCATGACTAACAGGAGGTGAGTGAATGAATGGGTCTGCTCTAAGAGTCAGCCCAGCCGGTCCCTCCTGGGAAGAAGCGAGCAGATGGAAGGGCTCCCGAGCTGACTTTTCCCATGCCCCAGCCCGCGTCCCCCTTCTGGCCTGTGCCTCTGGAGACCTGCCCGAAGTTCCAGCCTTGGGCTTGGATGTGCTTCTCCACGCCTCGGAAGATGATCCCACTGTCGCTGAGCACGTACTCTTGTCTCTCCTCCTCCGAGGCCAGAAACACGGCGTCCTCTGAAAAGTAGTTGTCAGGCCCGGTGTGGGCTGGGGCTCTGGCCTTGCCGGCCTGGGGAAGGGGCTGCATCAGGGATCAGCTGCAGGATGGTGCCTGGAGTCTGCCAAGGGCAGGAGGGGGCAAGAGGGGCTTGCCGGGCTCCCAGGCTGCCTCCCGGCCAAGCCCCATTCCACCTGGTGGTCTTTCCCCAGACAGGGACCGACCCCAAGCCCAAGACTGAGGGATTTTAGGTGTCCTGACACTAGGGGTAACTCTACTTGATGCCAACAGCAGCCTCATATTTCTTAAATATTAATAAGAATACTGACCCAGGCTACTGCTCACTTCCTTACCCCTTAATAAGAGTACTGACCCTAGGACCCCTTGAGATGTGCCTTGTACATTACAAGCATAAGTGCTATGAATTCTCGCCATCACCCTAAGAGGTAGGCACATTATTATCCCCACATTACAGACAAGAGAACGGACTGATAGAGGGAAGCAACTTAGCAGAGCTGAGACTTAACCAAGGCTGTCTGATGGCTAAAGCCTGGCTCTTAGCCACTCCTGGGCCTCTCCTGCCATCAGGCTCCATCCCTGCCCCCTGGCGTCTGCACACCAGAACCCACTGATTCCTGCCTCTCTGCCACAGGCTCCTTTGTAGCACCTGCTACCAGGCTCCTCAGCTCAGTGCCCACCTCCGCCTAGGCCCGGCTCTCGCCAAGCTCTTGGCATTCACCTCCCTGTCCCTTAACCTGCCTCCCAGGCTCCATCTAAGGGCAGGCCCTCCTGTAGGACTGCTTTTGGGAAAACCTCTGCCTTGGACTTGGCAGCTCCTACCTGGGCACCATGGGTTGAACAGGAGAACGAACTTGCCCAGCTTCCAGTCACTGTGTTTGCGGCGAGAGGAAACCCTGGCGCTCAGTAGGTAGCGGCCAATGACGGCACTGGGCGGGCTGGCGAGGCTGATGGTCAGGGTGTTCTCCATCTGAGCCTCCTTCACTGTTGACCAGGCATTGCCTACCTCCAGCTCCGACGTCGATGTCTGGAACACAGCTTTGGTGCGGAGGGCCTCAGAAGGCTGGGGTCCTGGAGGACGGGAGAGGGAATCAGGAGACCTAGCCGCCCTAGGAAACCTAAGTGTACAGAAGTGAAAAAGCTACAGGCCTGCAAGGCCAGCCTTCACCCCCTGAAGGGGGGTGACTCCCACTCACTCTGGATCATGGAGAAAGTGACAGGACCATTTGAAACCATAAGTCTGCCTTATGTATGGCCAGGAAAGAAAAGCCTGGGCTCCAAAAGTGCCTAATGAATTTCCATACTCTTCCAGAGCCATAGATTCCCCGGTATGCTTAGCATTCCAGAATTGTCATCTCATCTGTCCCATTGCCTGCTGGCAGCACCTTCCAACCATCCCCAGAAAGCTGTCATCAAAAGCCTCCAGGGTTCAGGTCTCAGCCCACCTACAGGGTCTTGCTTCCCCTGAAGTCTGCGCTGATGACCACAGGACCTCAGGTCACTGGTGACAAGGCATCTTTCTGACTGAAGACCAGCGGAGGGCGCTGGCGAGCCAGTTACCTGTCTCCACAGTGAAGATGAAGGTCTCCTCACTGTCCAGGGATCTGTTCAGCTCCAGCGTGATGGTGAACATCTGGCCCCTGCGAACCACCAGCTCGGGGCTGGGGTACTCCTGGGTGTGGTGGGCAGCACCATTCCTCAGCCGCTGCCAGTCCACCTCGATGACTCTGATCCCTGAGCAGAGAGAGGACAGGGAGATGAGGCCAAGCCCTCGGCTCACTTCTCATCCACGCCTGGCTGCCCTCCCACCTGCTTCGGCCTGCTGGTCGTTTGCTCATGCAGCCCCTGTTTACCCCTTACAGTGGATTCTGGTTATTCGTGGTGGTTATGTTCTATAAAGTCTCTGTGAACACTGAATTAGCGAATACTGAACCAGTGCTTTGAGGGGAAATACAGAGCTGGCTTCCTACGAGCCTCTGGTCACACCATTTTCATCAACAGATCAATACGTAACCTTGTTTTATGTGTGTTTCTGCTTAAAGACATCTAATTTAATGTACTGTTGGTTCATTTACACTGAACTTATGGACAACAGCACTACAACTCATGTCTGAATGAAGCTTATCTGACACACGTTTTCTCCATAAGGCATATCACGGCCTTCCTGTGGTTAGGAACAGTGGACAGCACTTCAGCACTGTGCTTGGGGCCATTTTAAACAGCAAAATCACCAAAAAACAGGACAAAAATGCAAAAAACATGGCATTAAAGGGACTGGGAGAGGACACGTTTACAATCTGAGAGCAGAAGCAAGAAAGCAGAGTGTTACCTTGCTCGACTTCCGTTGGGAGCATGCGTGTTAGGCGACTCTATTTTTCACCTCTCTGTACCTGACTGCTAATGACCACAAAAGTGGCAAGAGTATTGATTTGGAGTTTAAAATAAATTTTAGCAAGTAGGCCAATTTGCAAACACAGAATCTGTGAATACTGAGATCGACTGTATACTCTCTGTACCAGGCTGGTGTCTGGCCCTGGGATATACTGGTGAACAAGACAGATGTGGGCTGGCCCTGGAGAGACACACAGTGAGGCCAGGTGACTCAGTGGTTCTGAGCTCAGTCTCTCGGGTCAGCTGACATGGGTTCAAATCCTGACGTGGTCATCTACTGGCTGTCCTTCAGTTTCCCCTTCCAAAGAGTGGGAATAATAACACCTTGTGGACAACTGGCTATCATTTAGAGCCCTTAGAACGTGAGAACCCAGTAAGTGTTAGTTATTATGTTCCAGACGAGCAAGGGTGACACCTAAATAGATGAGGCCGCAAATAACTAATTATCACCTGGATACGTGCTGTCAAAGACAAGTACACGGAGCTGAAGGAGCATATGACAGAGGAGCTGGCCTGGCCTGAAGGGCGACCAGCAGCTTCAGACCAGAGACGGCATTGAGGCTGAGTCTTGAATTGGATGGGGTGTTGCCAAGGGAGAGGTGGGGGGCATATCCAGCCTCAACAAAGCATCCTCTCCCTCCATCTATTCGGGGTTCATTGTCTCAGGTGTCAGGCGTTGTGCTGGGTGCTGCAGACCCAAAGTCCATGAAATACACTGTGGCCCTGCCGCCAGGCTGTTGACCGTCCAGTGGTCGGCATGAAGCAGATATATTTCAAGTGTCTAAGAGCAAGCTTTGAAAAGTTCCCTGAGGAGAGGCATAGGGAGCCCCAGGAGCACGCAACACGGGGCTTGTGCAGCCCTGGACCCTGGCAGGACCCATGGCCGCACAGAGGCAGGAGGGAGCCTGGTGACTTCTAAAAAAGTTTAAGAGTAAGCCGATGCATGGAGAAGGCAATGAAGTTGGAGGATCCGCAGGGCCAGACCACCAAGCTTGGAGGGGGATGAGGAGTCTGACGTTTATCCCAAGGGCGGGGGGAAGTCAACAGAGTGTTGTCAGCAGGGGCGTGACGGTCAGATCGGCACCTTGGGAAGATGGCCCTGGTGCGGAGTGGAGGATGATTATCGATACCTGATAAGATGCTCCAGGATGCGAAGGGATGCTCTTCCTCACACTGCTTTCTGATCTTGTCACACACCTGCTGCCAAACCCATATAAACTCTTTTGTCTTGGACAAAGGGCTCCGCAGTGTCCCACTGCTGTCCGCCCCGCCCCTCCAGCTCACTGCCCCCTCACAGCTCTGTTACCTTTTGCTCGAGCTGTCTCCCTAGAGATGTGCCCCCAACCTGCTCACCCCTGAGCACGCCCACCCTGAGCATCACTTTCCTGCCTTGTGTCTCTCCTGAGGCCCCTTCTGGCAGGGTGCCTCAGCTCGACCTCTGAGAAGGCATCTGTGCTCTTGCACCAGAGTTCCTCTCTCCTTTCTTTAAGCAACTGTTAGGTTTGGAATAATAAAAATAACAATAATAAAAGCTGTGCATGTATTCAAATGTTGATGCTTCCTAACAATCCTGTGATCCTGCAGTTTGTTACTAACGTGATCCTGTATCTTGGCTCTATTTTATTTGGTGCCCAGCATACAGGAAGTGCTCAGTAATTGTTGGCTGGCCTATTGGATAGGTTTTATTTAATGAAACTTCCTATGAACCAAGCGCTTTTCTAAATATTTTCTAAATATTATCTCATTGAATCTTCATAAACCATATGAGGAAGGTACTATTATCCCAACTTCACAGATGAGGAAACTGAGGCCCAGAGTCACACAGCTTGTAAGTGACGGAGTGGGGAGTCTGGCTCCCGAGCCTGTGCTTGTATGGAACCTTTAGGCTATGCTGCCTTACCTTTGACCCCACAGGAGTCAGAAACCCAGACCCCCCAGACTCCAAAACACAACACGGGCTTGGACCATGCACATCAGAGCAGTGGCTTGTCTGGGCCGAGGTCTAGAGACAGCTGTCCAAAATATTTGGCTTTTTAAAGACTCTAGAATTTTCGTAGGTAGGACCTTTTAGTTAAGGGAGTGGCAGACGGTATTTTCCAAAGACGTTGCAATAATATCTCCTATCCCACATACCCTTCTTACAACATGACGTTGATACTCCTCTCATTGAGAAGTGGGATATATATTCCCTCCTTCTGAATTTGGGAGGACTTGTAGCTAAAACAGTGACATTTTGTGACTTCCAAGGCTAGATTATAAAAGTTGATACAGCTTCTGCCTGGTTCCCTTGAGTTGCTTGATCTTGGAATCCAGCTGCCATGCCATGAAGAAGCCTAAATGGCCCATGTGCAGAGGAACCAAGACCCCCAAGCCACAGCCCACCGAGCTCCCAGCTGACAGCCAGCACCAACTTGGCAGCCACGGGAATGAGCCATTTGGCAAGCGAATCCTCCAGCCCCCAGTCAAGCTGCCTCAGCTGACACCAAATGAAGCAGAAACAAGCTGTCCCTGCCGAGCTGTGCCCAAATTGCAGGTTCACGAGTGAGAGAGTGTTGCTGTTGTTTTAAGCCACTAAGTGTTGGGGAGGTTTGTTACACAGCGATAGATGACTGAACCATGGAGGGAGCCCCAGTAATAACTGGGATGGAATTTTCTGACAAGCCCAGTGGGCTCAGGACTCAAAGTTAGATTTAATTTAAATAATATCAGTAAATGTGACACGTCTTTTGCATCCAATTTGGGTTGTCAATTCATACCTGCTAAACTTTTCAACATGAAACTCTGATGTCTGGATAATTCTTTAGGATCCTTCTTCAGTAATAACATTCCGCTCTTCCTTCCAACATGCAAACCCTAACTCAGAGACTGGGTAAGGCTGTCCCAGATGATGTGAAAGCCGCCCTGCCACCAACTATGATAATAAGAATAATATGATGAATAGCTAATGTATAATACTTACCATGAGTCTCACACTGTCCTCTCTGCTCCTTATTTTACAGATGAGGAAACTGAGGCACAGAGAGGTTAAGTAACTTGACGAAGGTCACACAGCTAGTAAAGGCTGTACCAAGATTCTATGCTATCCTGCCTCTCTGATGATCATGGGCTAAGACTACAAATCTTGAGTTGTCGGGGTGTGGAATGGAGAAAACACAGGCTCTGGAGCCAGACACTCCTGGACCCTAACCCCAGTTGTGTCATCTCTTGTGTGCCCTTGGACAAGTCCTCTCACCTCCCCAGGTCTCAGTGTCCTCTAAATATAGAGGTCTAAAATCTAAAATATAGAGATAATGATAGCACCTATCTCACAGGATTCTTGGGAGGATTCGACTAAAAAGTCTGCCCCTATATGAAATCCAGAGGTGTGGCATTTGGCAGATAGCAGGCACTCAGCAAATGTTCCTTTCTTTCATCTCTCTGGGGAGGTGGGACACACACTCTGACACCATATGCTTCTGCCCCTTTTCCTGCTTACCTCTGCCTCCTCCCACGGCCAAGGCCAAGTCCTCTGTGCAGGTGGAGCCCTGAGGAAGGCCCTGTAACTCACTCTTCCCAGCCTTCCACCATAGCTAGAATTGGCCCCAGGACTATTCTTCACCAGTGTCTGACGATTACGGACCAGCCACAGTTGGTCGTTAACAGTGGAGATGTAGTCACTCCACCCTGGGAAATAGGGTTGGCTTCCGTGACCCCTTGGGGTGTTTCTCTCCCCCAAGGAAAAGTCTCAGCTCCTCAGCCTGGTTCTTGAGGCCTCCACTCAGAGGCTTGCCCCACTTTCCAATCAGTTACTCACCCACCTTCCCCCTCATTTTCCCATCCCTGGATCCTAGAGGAGCAAATCTGGGAGTCACTTGGACCTGGGTCAGAATCCCAGATACGCCATCGCTTCCTGTGTCCTTCAGCATGACTTAACCTCTCTTGTCCATAAAACGGGTATGAGAATGGTTTCTCTCAGCGTTGGTAGTGAGACTGAATAAGATGACGTGTGAAAAGCACTTGGCACACAGCAGGTGCTCCTTAAATGTCCATTTTGTTTTTTCTCCTGTTACATGGTGTGATGGTTAATTTTATGTGTCAACTTGGCTGGGCCATGGTGCTCAGATTTTTGGTCAAATATTATTCTGGATGTTTCTGTGAAGGCGTTTTTTGCATGAGATTAACGTTTAAACAGGTGGACTTTAAATAAAGCAGATTACCCTCCACAGCGTGGGTGGGCCTCATGCAATCAGTTGAAGGCCTTGAGAGAACAAGGACTGACCTCCCCTGAGCAAGAAGGAATTCTGCCAGCAGATTTCCTTTGGATTTGAATCACAACTCTTCGCTGAGTCTCCAACCTGCCAGTCTACCCTGCAGCTTTTGTACTTGCTAGCCTCCATAATTACGTGAGCCAATTACTTAAAACAAATCTCTCTCTCTCTATATATATGTACACACACAGTATATACATACACACACAGTAGTCCCCCTTTATTCATGGTTTTGCTTTCTGCAGTTTCAGTTACCTGCGGTCAACCCCCATCCAAAAATATTAAATGGAAAATTCTGGAAATAAACAATTCATAAGTTTTAAATTGCACGCCGTTGTGAGCAGCATGATGAAATCTCGCATCATCCCACTCTGTCCCACCTGGGACGTGAATCATGCCTTTGTCTAGCATATCCACGCTGAATATGCTACCCGCCTGTTAGTCACTTAGTAGCCGTCTGGGTTATCAGACCGACTGTTGAGGTATTGCAGTGCTTGTGTTCAAGTAACCCTTATTTCACTTAATAATGGCTGCAAAGCACAATACTGGCAATTCGGATATACCAAAGAGAACCTGTAAAGTGCTTCCTTTAAGTGAAAAGATGAAAGTTCTCGACTTAATAAGGAAAAAAAAAATCATATGCCGAGGTTGCTAAGATCTACCTTTTATTATAGTATATATTATTATAATTACTCTATTTTATTATTAGTTATTGTCGTTAATCTCTTACTGTGCCTGATTTATCAACTGAATTTTATAATAGGTACGTATGTACAGGAAAAAACACAGGGCTTGATGCTATCTGTGGTTTCAGGCATCCCCTGGGGGTCTTGGGCCCTATCCCCAGCAGATAAGGGGGGACCACTGTATATTTATATATTTATATACACACACATCCTGTTGGTTCTGTTTCTCTGGAAAACCCTGACTAATACACAAGGTGAATGTGGAACATTGTAGTTTTCAAAGATGGCTTCACTAATTTATATAGATGATAGATGGATGGATTCCATCCTACATGCTTTTCTTATAGTATGATTGAAACCCCTCCCACTGAGGGGTGGGGTCTATGTAATGTCTCCTTGATTCCGGGCGGGAGCTTGGGACTCTTCTGATCAATACATACAGCAGAATGTGACTGCCACGTGCCTTCTGACACTAAGATAGAAACAGGATACAGCTTCTGCCTGGCTATTTCTCTCTCAGGAAAAGCACTTTGGAGCCCTGAGCTTTATCTGTCTATCTTTCTGATAAAGCGCGGCAACATGGAAACCACCGTGCTGGAGAGGCTGTGAGGAAAGACCAAGATAGAGATGTCTGAGGAGACCGGGCACCAGACATGGGCAAGAAGAAGCCTGTGCGATGATTCTGCCCCAGCCATAGTTGGACTGCAATGGTGGGGAGACCCCGGGCAGGAGCTGCCTGGCTGAGCCCACTCCAGTGTCAGAACTGTCCGTGATAATGATAATAAGTGACTTATTGCTTTAAGCCAGTATCGTGGGGTGGTTTTTTTATGCAGCCACAGTGAGGTGGAATTTCAGAAATTATACCAGCTTCTACTTCAAGAGGTAGAGAGTGCAGGTCAGCTTAGAAGAGATTTTATTTGGGGAAAAAATCCCTTGAGTAGCCTCCTTTACTTACATACGTCCATGGACACTAGGTGCCCACTCTCTGGGCTGAGGAATAACAGGACATTTGTGGCCTGGCAAAGGCGTCTCCTTCAAGTCCTGCTGGGTATATGAACTGGGAAAGAGGTGGGTACTTTTCTATAAGGAGCATCTCAGAAGGAAAAGAATGGGGCCCCTAAACTCTTGTCTTTCAACGTCCAAAATTACTGGAAGTTTTTTGATAAGATGGAGTGGCCTTGACTGAGGTCTGCTGCTGCTGTCACCAGGTTTACAACTCCCCTCTGACTTCTCCTTTGAAACCCAAGTAATATGTTGAACCCTCTACTTGAAATCTCCATTTGATGGTCTTCTAGGCAAATCTAACCTAACATGCCCAAAGCAGAACTCTCGATTTCTTCCCCACCCCAGCTCCAAATCCCTGCTCTCCCCCATCTTGGTAGATGGTGCCCCATCTACCCTGGTGCTCAGGCCCAAACCAAGCAATGTTCTTTGATTCCCCTTTGCTCTCACATACCTTTTCCAATCCATCATCAGGTCCAAATGGCACCACCTCCAAAATCTGCCCCCAATCCATTACACGTCTCCATCTCCACTGCTGCCCTAGGCCAAGCTACTGACATCTCTCTTGTCTGGACTGCAACAGCCTTCTAGCTGGTCTCCACCCGTGAGGAGATGGCTGGCACCATGGTCTCAATACCCAGGCCTGAGATTCATGGAAAAGGCTAGTTCTAGTTTGGCCTAGGCTGGAAGCCCTAGCCTGGCATCATGATTTGGGGATAATGACTGAACATGTGAATGGGAACTTACACAGCTGACGCATGTGTCCCAAGCTTGGGAGCCCCTACAGCCACTGCTGTGGTGGGTAAACAAAGACTGTGCAGGACGAGTGTTCAACAGCAACCCTGTGTGGCAGGAGCCAGAACAACAGTGCCCGGGGTGTGTCCCCATTGGCTTGCTAATTCTCATATTTGAAAGTAGAACCAAAGTCTTCACACTGAGTTAGCCCCAGTAGGTCTTTGGCAGGAACAGACCTCTCAAGTCCCAGAACTTTGAGCTCAGTCGACCTCTGTGTAGTCTGAAAACACAGGCTGGAACCCCACTTGTACGTAGGATTGTCTAATCTAAGAGCCACAGAGCTGAAAGGGCCATTAGAAGCCCAAGTCTCCATTTTGTTGACAGACACTGAGATCCAGAAATGGGAAGACAGGGACTTCTTGCCTGCGGGCACACGGGGTCTGTAGCTCACGAAGTCAAGCCACAACCTATGTGGGGGCAGGCCAGACAGGATGTAACTGTTTTCTTTTAGGGATGAGTCAGGAGAGGGGATGAGGTTATTGGGTGGTAATTATCTCAGCCTCGGCATGCCCCAGGGCTGCTTAGAAGGGGGGTTTAGGAGGTCATGAGGCTTCTTGGACCCTGGGTCATGGGTTCAACCCTGAGGATTCTACCTTGGCTTCCCCTTTCCCTGTCACAGCCCAAACCAGCTCCCACCACCTTCTGGGCATCTGTAGCCTTGTCACAGCGGGTCAAGAGAGGGTGCGATGAGTCAAAACTGTCATTATCATCATTATCCCCAAATCTCGGAGACCATCTCTCTCACGACTTCCTGCCCGGGGCCGAATCCTCCAGCCGCGTTCTCAGTGGTACTCGATCATAGTCGCAGCCTGCTTACCTGCGGACACGCAGCTCTTTCTCCTTCCAGATGTTAAAAAGTCCATCCTTTTACTGAACCAAGGTTTTTTCTCTTGCAGCTTCTCCCCATTTGTCCCCACTCTGCCTCTCTGTGACCCTCACAGAACACGTGTTCCTTTTGCCCCTTGATGGTTTTGCAGAGCTGCACATCCCAGCCTGTCACCGCCACCATCTCTACACCCGCCCTAACCCAGGAGGTCACTGCTCTGGTCCCTGTGGGAGCTTCCCCGGAGCTGTTCCTTTGGGGATCTGTCACTATACTCGTCAGCATCACACGCCCATGACCTGGCATTTGTAGGGTGATGGTCAGGGCTGGAGGCTAGGATCCTGCAGGGGGAAAGCAACTATTCTGGTGATTACAGCCCAATTCTGTCCCAGCTAGCATCCTCCCCTGCCCTGATGGGGACTGATGGCACAGGGGAGGGTAGCCTATGGCTAGGGCAGCCCAAGGCCAGGAGATAGATGTGCATGTGGGATGTGTTCTGGACCCCCTATCAAAATAAACCCAATATCACTTCCTCCATGTGCTCAGCTTGAATTCTGCTCCCTGAGACTAAGGCTCTTTCCCTAATCAGTCATCAAGGAAGCCGGGTTCTAGTTGTTTGTTTCCCTGTCTCCCTCCTCCACTAGACTATGAGTCTCTGGGTTGTTAGAGCCTGGCTCAGGGCCCTGGGCATAGTAGATGCTCCGTGAATGTTGGTTGGATGGATTGACTGAATGTCCCTCCCTGTCCCTTGGCTGGGACGAAGGTGTGAAAAGGCGAGCTGATGCTCATCAGCTTCCCAGAGCGCCCTGGAGGATCAGCGCCCACGCCCCAGCCTCCCTAGCCACCCATAATCCCTCTCTCTCAAGCTGTCACGTTTCAAAACCTGCCCTTCCTTCCTGACTTCCTTCCTTCCACACTCAGATGCCCAGGAGATGGGCGGAGTGTGTGGCCTCTGATCCAGGCAGGCCAACCTGCCACTGGCTCCCTGTGGGACTCAGGCTAAGTCACTTCTTCTCTCTAGGCCTCAGTTTTCTTATCTGTGAAATGACCCAGAAGGACTCTTGGGGTTTGGATAGTCTGTGGTTTGCTGAATCAAGCACCTCTGATACTCCGAGGACTCCTCTTGGTCCCTCCTCACAACACCTGCCCTCCACCCCCAGAGTGCACTGACATGAAGGTTATCACACAGCACGTGGTGGGCACCAGGGAAGAGATGGGAGAGGCAGTGTCCCATCTGGGACCCCTTTGGTTGATAGCACACCTGGGGCCCTGAGGACAGTGTCAGCCCCCTGCCCTCCACCCTGGGGATATGTGGGGTGAGCTCCCAGCCCTGAGCTCAAGGCCCATGGACCCGAGGCCTCAAGCTGTGCCCACCAGACACAGGGAAAGAGGGATGATGTGGCAGGAGCATTCTCTCCACCTACTCTATCACCCCAAGCCCCACAGCCCCTTCAGCTTTGCTGCCCTCCTTCCTGTCTCCTCCCACTTTCCTCTCTTGGCCTTCCTTTCCACCCTGCACAGCGACTGGGAGCCTGATTTCAGAGGCACACACTTGAGTTCAAATGCAGACTTTGTCGCTTGTTGGCTGAGTGACCTGAGGCAAGTGGCTGAATCTCTCTGAACCTCACTTTCCTGGTGAAAACGGGAGTGATGATAGTAGCCACCTCCTCGAGTTGTGAGGATTAAAGGAAACAATTCATATAGGGTACTTAGAACAGTACCTGGCACATATTACGTATTCAGTAAATGTGCATGTTATTAATCATATTATTATCGTCAGTATTTGCACAAGAACTCCTGGCTGCCATTCCAGTGTTCTGCCAATTAATGCCATCCTGAATCTTCCACTTATTGGCTGTGTGGCCCTGGAGAAGTTAGTGGCGCCCTCTGAGGTTCAGATTTCCTTCTGGAAAAGTGGCAATAATAACGATACTTTCCTCATAGAGTTTTGGGGAGGAAGAGGCAATGGTTATAAATAGGGCGATGAGAAAATGTGAAAATTTCTCAGTCTGGAAATTCCGAGAGTGAAAGGACAAGCCATTAATGAACACTCCAGGACAACAAGCTTCAGCCAGCACGAGTGGTCCCCCCACTTATAAGGTCCTCAGCCACAAGCTCCATAGATGGGGGTTTATACCGTCACTCTCACCTCTCCCCAAATCTACCTCCCCTCTCCTGTCCTCTCCACCCAATTCTTACACACATGGTTTTTCTTTTCACTCTCCCCTTTTCATCTCTTCCTTAAATTACTGCGTGGCCCCAAGAGCCTCAGGACATTTTTCAGCTCATCCTGTTCAATCCATCCTATTACTACGGAGAAACAGGTTCAGCCGGGGGAAGAGACTTTCCCGACTGCACGAGGGTCAGCATGTCATTTCCCCTGCCCAAGAACCGACAGATCCACAACCACTATGCTGCCATTCAAAGTCCCTCACAATCGGGCCCCGCCTACCACTCCCCTCCCTGCCAATCTCCTCTTCTCCTTTTGGCTCACTTGCTCATTAGCTGGCCCTGGAGATCAGCCTAAGAAAGAGTCCTTGGAGGGAAGGGTCTCCGTGCAGAAGATTGCCTCCCACCCACCCAACTCTTCACCACCCTCCCCACCCCAGCCTAGCTCACCCCAGCTGTTCCTCCTGCTGCCGTTGGATGACACCAAAGAGCTGACGGTGCTCTCCTCCCCAGTTCTCTGTCCCAGCCCCAGGGTTGGCACCCAGTGGGGCCGAGCCCAGGAGGAGCCTCTGCTGAAGCCAGCAACATCTCCCAGACTCTGGACTCGGTGTAATTGGTTTTGAATGGATCCCATTATGACTCTATCCTTAGCGTGTATCATGGGCGCCTGACCTCCGCAGCTAAATGATTAATTCGGGAGTTGCCTCTGGGGCCTGCCTGGAGCCACTGCCCAATCTCTCTTTCCTGCCTGGTCCTGTTGGAAGCTGCTGGCCTCCGTCTCACCAGCAGGCAGTGGTCCATCAACTCTAACACAATGTTCCAGCCAGAGCCAACCCTGCACAGAGTATTCTTGATTCTCAGAATTTCTGATCTTAAAGATTATTATAATTCAACAATGGCGAAAGGGTCTCATTGCATTTGCTAACAGTGACCAACTGGTAGGGACTACTTGAAGAACTATATTGGGGAGAATTCTGGGGCTACATCTAGGCTCTGTAGGGAAGAGCTCTGGGGTCAATTAGCAATGTCTGCCATGGACCTTGTGAGGGAAGAGGAGCAGGGGAACAGCACACAGGCCACACACTTTCCATCCTGGAGCTGACGTCTCAGTCATTCACGCACAGATTGCATAGTAGTCTCCTCCTCTGAGGAGTAGGTCCGCAAGAAGCCAGGAAGACCCAGAAGACTGGGGAACTGAATTCAACCTAACTAATAGTCAGTTTATATGCTAAGCATGCTGGATCCAACTCTGACATTTTATAGATGTAGAAATCGAGGGTCCAGAGAGAGGAATGGTCACCCAGCAAATTAGTAACAGACCTGACATTGGAACTCCTCCATCACTGACTTTGCTCCTAGAAGCGTCCTTTCTTGGCAATCAAACTTGGTCAAGTTTAAGACTGATAGTATATCAAATACTTAGGGAAGGGGGCCTCTAGGTGAGCCCTAAAGAGCAGATCTGAAGGAAGCAAAGCCAGCCGTCTCTAACCCCGGGCTAGCAGGGAGAACCAACCCCAGGTCTCGAAACAGCAGTCGGGGAGTAAGCTGGGGCAGCAAGGCCTGGGCCTCAGGGAGCAGACCCACCAGCAGGGCCCAGGATACTCAGTAATGATAGGAACTGTCAGGGGGAGTAAGAGAAGGGAGTTCAAACATGACACGGAAATTAAAATACCTGCCTTTGAAAGTCAAAAAATAAACAAGAGTTGACTAATATAATTGTCACGTGATGCCAGACAATTGACAATAGGAGGTACAGAATCAGAAACATCCTTTAAAGACTTGTGAGAGCAGGACCCCTGCTTCTGCTGACTTGCTCATCACTGGACCCCGGCTCCTGGCACAGAGTGGGTGTGAAATACGTAATTGTCTACTAACGGACAGTTTCTCAGGGTGGGAGGGGAATTGCCCCTCACTGTATTGGGGCCACGGGGGGAGGCACATTTTCTGAGTCTACTGGTTACAAGGCCCCACATGAGATACTGTGGGTGGTTCAGCACACTTGGTCTCATCAATTCCTCATAGCAGGTCTGTGAGATGATTTGCATTATAGTCCCCATTTTAGGATGGGAAAATGGAGGCACCAAGGGCACATTCTCTTGCTCAAGTTCACACAGCTCTTTTCACGTCACACAGAACTGTTCTTGCCCTCGAGTCTTTGGGATGGGAATTAGAAGAGGATGCAGCCCATGGAGCTTCTTCCTCGCCATTCCCCTGTCCCGCCCCCAATCCCCAACTCTGCCCAGAAGGGCTTCTGGATCCACGTAATAACATACACAGGGTACAAGAAAATTTCCATTCTTCTCTTCCTCCCTTTCTGCTCCCCCTCCTCCAGTCCATCCAGGCATGTGGGGAAGGCCCGGCCCCGCCCAGGAAGGCTCTGCAGCGGACTTGCTGGGTGGTCTGGGGCCAGCTCGTTCCCTCTCTGGGCCTCCATGTTCTCATGAACATGAGGGAACACCTCATGGACCATGCAGCCCTAAAATCCTAAGAATCAATGATCCAAGTTTCATTCCACAGACATCCCCTTTCCTGAAGCTCCTCTCAGGGTCCCTTGTGCCCGACGTCTCCAGGCCCTGCCCACTCACCTGCCATGTCTGGGCCGGCCGGCTCCTTGCTTCTCTGCACAGTGGTGTGTGGACTTTCAGGACGGCGTGTGGGAGCAGCCAGCCAGACCAGCGCCAACAAGGCAAATCTTGGACACTCCTAGGCAGGGCAGTCAGAAGCAAGGGGAGGCGTGGTCCTTCTCACCCCAGCAGCGACACCTATAAGACGTCTAATCACCCAGTAATTGCCCTGGTTGGCAGAAGAAGGTGCCCGGCATGAGAGCTGTGGGAGTAACTGAGGCCCAGAAAGATGACAAGCCTGGTAAGAAGCAGTGGAGGAAGGAGAGGAAAGTAGGAGGGAACCAGGTTTAGGGTCAGGCATTCTCAGCCCTCACAGCCACCCTCAGATGATAAGATGGAGGCTCAGAGAAGAGACCTTGAAGGTACATGATTATAAGCTGCGGGGTGAGGATTAGGACCCAGGTCTCACAGCATCCAGATATGTATGGGACTGTCTTCTCCCCTCCTAGATGAGATGAGAAGGTTCTGAGAACCACAGTTCTCTCCTCTTTGTGGGATCCAGAGGCATCTACAGGGGCAAAGGCCCACGGTCCTCTCTGGGGCCATGCCCCCACTGCGCCCCACCCTCCCCTGAGCACCTGCACACATCCACCAGCGGGCTCGGCCTTGGACGAGGAGCCCTGAGTTTCAGAGGAACAAACCTTAGACTTGCACAGGCCTGTGTTTGAAGGCCAGCTCCTGCCCCTGGTCACCCTGTGACCCTGGCTAGGTCTGTGGTCCTCCCTGAGCCTTAGTAAAATGAAGATAGTGACCTCTCTTTACAGGGCCACTAAGGGGGTGGTTGGGATGGCTCATGGACAGAGCCTGGCTGCTCACGGAGGCTGACTCACCTGTCCTTCCTCTTTTGCCATCACTCAGACCTTGGAATTTGGGAGGAGACCCTCAGCCTGATTCCTTGTGGGGTCTTCTGTCCTTTGAACTTCCTGCAGGGCCTCCCTGTGACAACCTAACTGCCAGGAGTGATGTTAATCTAGGCTCTTGGGAGGAGGTGAATAAGAAAAAGGGAGGCATGGCTCTCTGGTTCAAAGACTTTGTGAGTCCTCGACTTTGTGAGCTGGCTCCAGCCTGAAGCTTAGAGACCTGGCAGCCCCCTGGTCTCTAAGCCCCCTGGTGCCCCGTGACCTTGGGCAAGACCTCTCCCCTCTCAGAATCCTGCTTCTCCACCTGTGAACTAAAAGCATCAGGCTGAAGTATTCTTAAGGGCCATTCTAGCCCAAAGTCTAAGATTCCAGAGCTCAAAGACTCTGGACTGCAAAGCTTCTAGATAGAGGGAATTTTATTTTCACGGAACCTGGGAGGGAAGTTTCTCTCTGTTGGGGAATTCCTTGAGGGGGTGACGTGGGGCCATCCGAGGCTGGGTGGGGCTGGGCCAGCGAGGAAAGGGGAGTGGGAGGGGCTAGACTTCCCCAGACGGGGGCAAGGAGGGGCAGGCGGTTGTGTGTGCTGTGTACCCCTGTTCCCTGGGACCCCACCCCACAAGCATTCAGGAAAATGTTTGATGTGGTCGAATTTCTTATAGAAAGTAGCATAGGGTTGAGTTCTGCTTGCCGGTTTGGTGCAGGGCAAACATCTTTAATGGGCCATCTGCAGGCCTGCATTGCCTTTAATTACTGGCACCTGGCACCGGCCCAGGGCGCCCCTTCCCTCTTGCCCTGCAGCCGGCTGCCCTGGTGGCCGGGCAGACCCGGGCCCTACTGAAGCTGCTTTTCTGCCTGCACAGGGTCAGGCTCCTCCCCACTAATGACAGTCTCATTCTGGGCCCTTTTATCTTTCATCTTGGGTTTGCCTGGACTGGTGCTCCCAGAAGATGGGGCATTCAAAAGTACCCACTCCAACAATTCCAAACAACAATTCATACTCAGATTTAGGGGAGAGCAGTGTAGCCTGGCAGTAGAACCCTGGGATGAGAGCCAAGAGACTGGAGTCTGTTACTTCTGGGCCAAACTGGCTATGTGACCCTTGGCAAGTCACCTACCTTCTCTGGGCCTCAGTGCCTAATAAGGTTGCGGGCTAGGTCTTGCTGGTCCCAGCATTGTCTGACTCTAAATGGTCTGGCTAGAGATGGTGGATGGGAGCTGAAGACCGGAGAAACTCGGGACATTCCGATGTCAGCACCTGGGCCAATGCCCGGCGTGCAGTGGGTGCCTCGCAAATTAGAATCCGAGCCTGTGGAATAAACAGATGCTTTAAAAATAGTTTAATGGTTTTTCTGACTGTAAAGATAATGCCCACTCATGTAGAAAATCCAGACAACATAGAGAAAGAAGAAAGTACACGTGTGTATCGCTGCAAATATATGTAAATAAATTTACGTAAATCCCATTGTCTGGAGAAGCGGGTTTGTAACCTGCCCTTTGTGCTTAACCACATATCGTGACATATTGTGTTCCCTTTTCAAATCACAGAGTATAGATACGCACTGTCATCAGTAGCAGCATCTCTTGTGTGAATTTACATAATTTAGCTAACCCTTCCCAAATCGATGGGATTTTAGGTTGTTTCATTACTTTAGGCAGTCATGGATTATTCACATGCTTGAGACCAGCAAAATGTGGGCACCAAAAATGATTTTAAAAAATAATTTAAAATGAAAAAAATCAAAGTGATCACCTTGGGGAAAAAATAAGAATTTTGTTGGTTTTTCGTAATTTCAAATGTACTCTTGTTTGAATTATAGGGATTGGGAGGGCACCATGACATTTTCAGGACTCAGGGCATCTCTCTGGCCCTTGGAGAGTGTCAGGGGCAGAGCTATGAACCCATGAGTTTGTGGTCCTCGGACCAGGAGCATCGGCACCCCCTGGGAGCTGGTTAGAAGTGCAGAGTCCTGGGCCCCAGACCCCCCTGAGCCAGGATCTGCATTTGAATGGTTTCTCAGGTGATTCGCATGCACGTTAAAGTTTGAGAAGGGCAGCAGTTCTCAACGGGAGGTCCAGGGTCCCCAAGACTCTTTTAAGGAAACTGTGAGGTCAAAACTATTTTCCTAATACTATCAATGCTTTTTTTTTCGGCCTTTCATTCTCTCATGAGTGTATAGTGGCATTTTCCAGAGGCCACGTGATATGTGATATTGCAAATACTTGAATGCAAAGGCAGATACAAGAATACGGCTGTTTTTCTATTAAGCCTTCTATTTAATTAAAGAGATTTGCAAAAACAAGGTAAAACAATGCCACGCTTACTAATATTATTTTTTGCTTTGGAAAAGGTCATTATTTTTCATAAATATATGTTATTTGTGTTAAGATGCAATGGGTTTATTAGTTTTTAAATGAGTTAGTGAATAAATATTTTGTAAGTTTCTCAGTATTAATTTCCAAATTGATCAATATCCATAGTTATAATCCATATGACCACGTGCTCTTTGGGATTCTCAATAGTTTTTAAGAGTGTAAAGAGGTCTTGAGACTGAAGTGTTTGAGAACTGGCCTAGAATGTGCTTCATCTCTAGAATTCCAGTTCTGTCTACACAAGAGAAAACCACAGGCTGATCCAGATCACAGGGGTGGGGGCCCAAGGCTGTGGCCTCAAGTAAAGATGAGGCCATGTGCCAGAAAAATCCAGGGGCAGCTGTGCTCTGCAGAGGGCAGCCCATAGAGCCCTCCGGGGCTGGGAACCCTCATTTCCAGAGCCCTGTGGCTCCAGCATCCCCAGGCCTCGTGCTGCCCGTGGCAAATTCCAAAGTCTGAGCAGCCAGCTGGACATATGATTCCCATGTCCTTGGGCTGGGAGTCACCTACATTGTCTTGGGGATTCAACCTCACAGGACAACGAGTCAGAAGGACCCACCAAAGCTAGACCTGACTGAACTGGTCTGGTGGCAGGCTGTCCCTTCCCCTCTCTGGGCCTCTGTTAACCTGGGCTGTAAAATGGAAGATGATACTGCTCCCTTTCCCGCACTGGGCGAAATTATTAGGCAACTAATAAAAGACTGTGAAGCTCTAACTCATCTCTACATCACCTCGTTTTGAGAGTAACAACACGGTGACATAGACAGCATTCAAACTCTGGGAGGGAGGCGCTTGCCCAGCCAGAAGGCAAGTCGCTCTTCTACTGTTGTCAGCAGACCTTGTTATTGTCCACTGTGTGTGGGCCAGAAGCCGTGGGGCAAGCTAGGAGGCTAGAGGCAGCCTCATCCTCACCCCTAGTGTCCAGATGTCACCCTCTTCATCCACCTGCCCATCTATCAAACATCAGGACCTGGAAGCTGCTGTGAAGCTACAAAGCATTCAGAGCTTACTGTGTTCTTGTTTTGGCTGCTCATGATCCTTTCATATAACTTTACACTCATTCTTCATCCAGTCGCTCCTTCTAAAATTCATTCAACAAACACTACTTCGTGTCCACTAAAGGGCAAATCACTGTGGAGCCTACAGACTCATCAGGGGTTGCGACACTTTTCCTGTCAATGTCCAGATGTCATCTGATTCTAAATCCTCCCCAGTATTCATATTGGTTCACTGATTCTGTAATAGGGATAGAGTTTTCGAAGTATTTTCAGTTGTATTTCCTGTAAATTATGTTGCCCTGGAACGCTTCACCCACTGAATCCAAAAGATTTAGGGCTTTGGGGAAAGGATGGAGGAGGCAAGAACAATGGGCTATTGTCCAGCGTTCGCTGCTAATTGGGTGTTCTGGTTTCTGTTTGTTTTGTTTTGTCCCTCACAAGACCAGGACCTTTAAAGCTAGGCTTTGTGGAGAAAGAGCTTAGTAAGCTCTAAACTTTCAATAACAATCAGGAACCGGGCCTAATGGATTTGACCCTCAAGGTTACTATAAGCCAGGGCCAGAGATCTCTGGACATACCATTTAAGAGAAATCCTTTCCATCCGGGAAAGTGAAGGAAGTCCACCTCTGCTGATGGTGGGAAGGAGAAGGGAGATGGAAGGAGGAGAAGCAGGCAGATTTCTCCACCTGACCTCATCCCTCTGGACCAAATTTCTGGAGAGGCAAAAGGGCACGTGGTGAGGTGTTGGTAGCTACATAGTTTGAGGGAAAAGCCAAAATCAAAGGGTTTTTTTGCCAACTAACCTGTGGTGGGAAAAGATCAGAACAGTCATTGCCTTTAGGGGTGAGTGGGGGACAGGGATTGACTGGGAAGGGGCATGAAAGAACTTTCCGACGTGACAATTTGATTGAGGTGATGGTTCCACAGGCATTTGTTAAACTTCAACAAATGTACACTTAAGATTTTATATTTCATTGTATGTGAATTTAATATCCAAGAGAAAAAAAGCTGGAAGCAAATTTCAAACTCTAGTTAATGATAGGCATGCTCAAGTATTTGGGAGGAAGTGTACCAATATCTGTAATTTACTTTGAAATGCACCAGAAGGTAAGTTGGACAGATGGACAGATGTATGATAAGACCAGTATAGTAAAATGTTATTGGTAGAGTCTACGCAGTGGGTATATGGTGTTCTCTATAAAATTCTGTTAACTTTACTGTACGTTTGAAAATTTTCATAAAAAAATGAAGAAGAGTTTTTGCTCCATGTGGTGTCATTTTGTCTAACTGCCAAGCCTCTTTTGAATGCCCTTGCTATGTTTTGTTAATTTCCAGCCTTAAGAGTCCCAGTATCCAAAGATAGAACACAGAAAACTCAAAGCCCAGCCTCCTTTGCAGCTGGGATACAGGCTTGTGACCTGCACTCAGCAAATCCCACCCAGACTCTAGCACAGAAGTGTGCAATGTGATGACACTCACTCCTTGCACAACTGTGTTTGCTGGCACGGGTGGTGGCAGAGACCAGCTTCTATGGTGCTTATGCTTTTCCAGACATTGCAAGGATGAGTTCCTGCCTCAGAGGTGGTTTTGGCAAGGCAGGGCCAGGAGCATCAGTAGCAGCTGCTGTTTCCTCTTCCGGCCAGTTGTGAGGTTCTGGGTATTACTCCTGGAAGCTGAGTGCTCCTGATGATTCTGTGGGTCCTCCTTATTTTTTAATAAGCTCATTTTCTGTTGAAAACAGCAGTTGCAGAAAGAGGAGGCCTGAGAGGTGGGCCTGAAACAACTCTCTTTTATGTAATGAAGGGACCCAGATGTCCCCACATGCCCCAGGGAAGTGGAGAAGCTGAAAGGTTAGTGGAGGAGGACTTCAGGTTCCAGGTTTGGCATGTAAGGAGCTTGGAAGTCTTCATGCTGTCCCAACAAGAAGTAAACAACTGAAAATCAACAACTCTTCTTAGATATGTCAGAGAAGTGAGGTCACAGGGCAAACCACTTCCCCCCTAGTTGGAGAGACAAACAGATACAGAGAATGACAATTTACAGGAGCAGAAACCCACGAGTAGAAATCTCCATGGGAACCAGTCTGGGATAGGAAAAGCTAAACTGTGACTGACGAATTTCTGGAGGCTCAGTGTGGATAAGACTGAGGTTAAATACTGCAGGTGGCCCAGTCGTAGAGAGACCCATACACTTGTGTGAGTTTTACCTCCAAGAGCCCTACCAGATTCTCACAGTCAATATTGGAGGAAAATTCCCTCCTGCATCAGGCAGGAAGACGGGAAAAGGAACCATTTTGAAATACACTAGAGCATTCTGTTCTTAATGAGGGCTGTCCTTAAGAGAAACTATTTTACCAGACCCTAACCTACTGGGATTTTATCAGAGCCTAACTCATCTGTAGCAAGGGAAATATCCACTCTAGCCATCCTGATCCACCAAAGGTGGTGGGGGTTGGGGGGGGTACTAAGAAGCACTTGTGAAGGTCACAGCCCAGAGACACAGGCTCACTAAAAGACTGAGACCCAATCACAAGACTATAAAAGGCTTCCCATCCCCCTACACCTTACCATTGCATCGCTAAAGGCCTATTTATTGGAGTTCATTTTACCCAGTCCAGCTTTCAACAAAAAATTACAAGCCATACTAAAAGGCAAAAACACAGTTTGAAGAGGCAGAAAAACGTTGTACCCAGACTAAAATATGTTGGAGATGTTGAAATTATCAGATTGGGAATTTAAAATAACTATGATTAATATGCTAAAATCTCTAATGGAAAAAGTAGACAGTATGCAAGAACAGATGGGTAATATAAACAGAAGGATGTAAATCCTAGGAAAGAATCAAAAAGAAATGCTGGAAACACTGTAAGAGAGATGAAGAATGCCTTTGATGGTCTCATTAGTAGACTGGGCGTGGCTGAGGAAAGAATCAGTGAGCTTGATGTTATGTCTATGGACACTTCCAAAACGGAAAAGCAAAGAGAAAAAAGAGCAGAACAGAATATCCAAGAATTGTGGGACAACTACAAAAGGTGTAACATACGTACAATGGGAATATCAGAATACAAGAAGGAGAGAAAGGAACAGAAGAAATATTTGAAGCAACAATGAATGAGAATTTCCCCAAATTAGTGTCAGACACCAAACCACAGATCTCAGTCGCTCAGAGAGCACCAAGGAGGATAACGAAAGAGCTGATTGACCCGCAGTGGCCTAGGATTGACCAGAAGCTATGGAGAGCAAGGACTTCTCAACTGGAGGCACATGGCTGGGACCACAGCCTCCAGTCCTGGAGCCAGTCCAATTCCCCAAAGGCCAGATAGGATCAGGTAGACGTCAGCCATCACCAGTCAAGGAGCAGACCAGATAAGCCTCTCTATAAACACAGGACTCCCTCAAATAAGCCCCCAGCCCAGGACCCCCAGATGCAGTCCTGGAAAGGAACAGGAAGAGGGGAAGGAGATCTGAGAGGCTGGGCATTCATCCAGCAGAGGCTAGGTCATCAGTGGTCATCACCACTTAGACTGGAAGAGTCTAAGGTATGATTGGCCCAAGTTTAAAATGCGTTGTTCCCATGACTCAGCAAGACCAGGGGTCATGAAGATTAGATCAGTGATAGAAAATTTAAAAGCCGTATTTTCTTTACCCTTTTGAGCAATTATAATAGCTACCATTTACTGTGTGCTTATGTTCCACTCATCTAATCTGCTTCTCATGTATCGTTAGGCACCAATGTTGTCCCCACTTTTCAGAGGAGGAAACTGAGGCTTAGAAAGGGTACATATACTTCTCAAGGTCACAGAGTTAAATACTGATGGAGTCAAAATTTGAACCTGTGCAGCCTGAGTTTAGAGCCTCTATCTTTAACCATGGTGTTCTGCAGTGAATTAACTTCCAGCCTCACGACAATTCTTTTGTTACTACATTTCTTCAGTAGATAGCTAGTGCTATTTACTGGGCAAGGATAGGTACAGGAGGAGTGCAAGTAGATTGCCATGCTCTTGCCTCTCTGGTCTAGTTATCACTGTTCAAGATTCCCCACTTCATCTTGCCAGCTGCAGAAGACATATTAGTGCCTACGTTGGGCAAGGCTCTGTGGAAGATTAAGGAGTCAGATGCACTCCTGCTACCAAATGTTACCTTGTTCAGAATCCCTCAATTCATTCATTCATTCACTCAATCATTTATAAAATGTTTAACACCTGCTCCTGACAAAGTGATAATGGGGAGAAGGGGCAGCGGAGAGATAAAAATGAACAAGACAGAGTCTCTAGCCTTATAGCAACTCAATGTTTATAAGAAAGATAACACAAATAGACAAAATAATTGTAATGCATGGTAGAAACGGATGATTCCTAAGAAATGCACAAATAGAGAATGGGTTAGCTCAGAACTGGGAGAGGCCATTTCCAAAGTAATTTAATTCTGTTGGGAGAATGATGTTCCTTTGTGAATCTTGAGTGCTTTTTTATTAAATTTCAAACAGAACCCATTGGAAAAACTACTCTCACAACCTAATTCCCAGTCTTTCCCGCCCCAAAGCATTCTTCCCACTCTCAAGGGAGACAGAAAAGGAAGAAGACGAAGAACAACTAGGAGGGAGAGTCTTCTGGCTCTGACCGTGTCCAGGCCAGCACACTCTGGATGGTCCTCAGGCTGGTCCCTCCAGAAAGCCAGACATGAATGTTCCCCCAAACCTCACTGAGAGCTTCACGGAACAGAGAGGGGGGCGGCAGAGGACATTCAGGAAAAGACGTCGGAGTGAATACAAACAGTCATTTCCTGAAACCTCACCAGAATGGCAGAAAGGAGTTTCCATGCAAAAAAAGCATAAAGGCACAAGAATGGGAGAACCAGGGAGAAGGTTCTAATGGCAGCAAAACTTTGCAATCTGGAAAGCAGAGGGAAGAATGGCAAGTAACTAGCAGATTTGAAAAACATTATTCCTAACCTGGCAATGGAGAAAGCCAGGCAATGGTGAAAACCAACCCAACGGTCCTTTCAGAGTCCCCTAAAGGGCCTGGAACTGACAGGACCAGACACCTCTGTAAATGGAGGTTGGGGTGGAAGGGCTTGTGGTGATAAAATAAGACTTGGTTGAAAGTCTGTTTATGAAGGAGTCAGTCCCAGGCCCCTCCCCAACTCTGTGAGCTGAAAGACTTCTCCTTCCCCTGCCCAGTAAATTCTGAAGCTTTATTCTTTGGGGAAAATACAGCAGAGACTGACACACAGCACACACAGTTGAGGGCTGGGGCACTTAAAATAGAAATACTGAGGGATTATTTACATACTGAATGCCAAGATGCTGGCCCACCCACCTCCACCTTCTTCTCACACTTCCTACCCGTGATGCTGGCAGCGGGAGGAGACACCTCTCAGCTGTCTGACCAGCTCAGAACCAAAGACCTAAAGATGCTGAGTTGGAGTTTCCCCAACTAAACAGCCCCGAGCAGTCACCCCACCATGATGCTCTCAGTCCACAAGCCTCCCCTAGGCTCTCAGGGCTTCCGATCAGTGCTTGAGTCCAACCAGTGCTTTATTTCACCCTTAACAATGAACAGACAGGAATTGACAGGCATCTAAGAAAATTTCTAACATGAAAGAGAGAGGGGAAAAAATAAACATACTAAAACAAGAACCTTGGAGGAAACAGCCTATTTGAGGGGAAAAATATCAGGAAAATACACTATTCGTGATATCTTTAACACTGTGAAAAGGCATTGCAACCATGAAATAAAAAAGTACGACAAAAAAAAGAAAGAAATGTTCAAAACAAACAAAAGGCTGTAGGAAACTACAAATACGAGAGTAAAAATGAAAAATTTGAATATGAGTCTTGAAAAATAAAGCTGAAGATATTACTTAGCAAGCACATAGTGTAAAAAGAAAAATAAGCAAGTATGTGTGAGAAAGAAAAGAAAAGAAAATTCGAAGGCCAGTCCATAAAGTCCAATATCTGAGCAATAGGAGCTTCAGAAAAAGATAAAGAGAGAGAGAGAGAGAGATAAATTATTAGTCAAATATTTTAATAAAATTTCTCAGAACCAAAGGACATGACTTTCCAGACGAAAAGGACTCACTGAATGCCGAGTAGACTGGATAACAGATGAATACAGACACTCGCCAAGCCCTGTAAAATTACAAAATACTAGAGACGAAGAGAAGGTCTTACGTGCTTCCAGAGGAAAGCAGTAGATCACATACAAAGAACTGAGAAGGGAAGTGGCTTCACTTTTCTCAACAGTAACACTAGACTGCAACATCCCAAACTTGGGAAAACATCTCAAAGTCTTTTTTTTTTTAAATTGAGGTAAAATTCACATAACATAAAATTCATCATTTTAACCATTTTAAAGGGTACAATTCAGTGGCATTTAGTACACTCACAATGTTGTGCAACCATCACCACTATCTAGTTCCAGAACGTTTTTGTTATGTCGTAGCATGTATCAATACTTCGTTCCTTTTTATGGCCGAATAACATTCCATTGTATGGATATACCGTATTTGTTTATCCATTCATTATTTGACGGACATTGGGTGTTGTTTCCACTTTTTGGCTATTGTAAATATTGATCTGAACATTCTTGTACAAGTTTTTGCTTGAACCAAAGTCTTTAAATATAGTCATTATGTACTAAAAATGAATAAATAATGCTCGATTGCGGAAAATTCTGAGGGAGAATAATTTCCCGTTTTCTCTACCCAGCCAAACTATAAACCAAATGTGAGGGTAAAATAACAAAATTTGTAGATAGGCAAGATCTCAAAAGATTTACCTCTGGGGATGCTTTCTTGGGAAATTACTGGAGAATATCTTGCAACATAAAAGAAGGAGGAAGCCAGGTAAGAAGAAAATATGTGATACAGGAAACCAGAGTTCCAACATAGATGAGAGGCAGATTCCAGCATGATCCAGAAGGGAAACCCCAGGACTCCAGCTGGGCAATGGGCATAAGGAGCAACCAGTCAGAGACAGCAGGTCAGAGGCACTGAGAGAAACTTCTCCAGCATGTTAAGATGGACAGACTACCTGGGGCGTCTCAAAATCTTGAGAGGCTGCTTCAACAACTGGCAAACTGTTTGGTTTTTGAAACAGTAAATAGTAAAGCTTAAACTTTAAATCATAAACTCCAGAGAAAATAAAATCTGTGCAGGAAAAAAAAGTAAGCATGCTTTAACTACATGGACGTTGTACTGTAAGCACCACATAATAATCTAACCCGAATTACAGCATAATCTGGGGGAGGATGAGGATGGGAAGGCTGTACTCGGGTGATGCTGTTGGGAATTAAGAGGACTTAATCCTCATTTTTCCATGGTGGGAAGTCCTTGGACTATTGTCACAGTATTTCTGAAAAATAAAAAAGCAATAATTGAATTATTGTGAGCATGTTATCTGGAGACATGAATGTAAATTTTTAAAAAATCAGGTAAAAGAAAGTTATATTTGTTTTGTAATTCTGCATAACAGCAGTTTAAAACAACATCCATGGGAAACAGTTGGGCGGCTCCTCAAAAAGTTAAGCATAAAATTGCCATATGACCCTGCAATTCTACTCCTAGGTGTGTATTCTAAAGATTGAAAACAGATCCTCAAACAAGTACGTGTGCACCCACATTCATGACAGCATGATTCACAGTGGTGGAAAGGGGGAAACAACCCAACTGTGCAGCAACGGATGAATAGATAAACAAATTGTGGGATGTGCATACAGTGGAATATTATTCAGCCGTCAAAAGGAATGAAGTACTGATACATGGTCAACATGGATGAGCCTTGAAAACATTATGCTAAGGGGGAGAAGCCAGACATAAAAGGTCCCATACTGCATGATTACTTTCATATGAAATATCCAGAATGGGTAAAACCAGAGAGACAGAAAGTAGATTGACAGATGTCAAGGGCTGAGGGGAGGGGGACCGCTTAATGGGTATGGGCTTCCTGTTTTGGGTGATGAAAATGTTTTAGCACTGTATAGAGGTGATGGTTGCACAATATTGTGAACACGCTAAATGCCACTGAATAGTTCACTTAAAGTGCTTAATTTTACGTTATGTGAATTTCACCTCAATTAAAAAAAACCTATACAATCTAATTGTATAGTATAATTCTAGGTTAGCGTGTGCAGCAGCCCACTAACCTGATGAAGAGAACCTACCGCAAGATAGAGTTATAACCTTATTTTTGGATGGTAACTAGACTTTTGGTGATGAACACGATATAATCTATTCAAAAGTCAAAATATAATGATGTACAACTTGAAATTTATATAGTTATAACCAACATTACCTCAATAAAAAATTAATTAATTAAAAAAATAACCTTATTTTCTTTATTCTTTTTCTTTTTCTTTTTTGGCTGTTCCATTCTCTTTTTCCATTTAATTGTATTCCAAAAATTGGAGGGGTACACTTTCCTTTAAAGAATGGAGGAAGGGGTGTGTTTGAAAATGTGCTGGGCCCCTTTAACTTGAGTAGTAACCAAATACAACAAGTCTATATTTTCCAGCATGGGAGGAATATCCTGAGATTATGACCTTGTGTATGTGAAATGAAACTCTGTTTCTGAAAAAATCAAACCAAAACAAAATGGAAAGACCCACCCATCTATTATTTCACAGTTTCTGCAGATCCAGGCTTAGCTTAACTGGACTCGGCCGAGGGCCTTGCAGGGCTGAAATGAAGATGTCAGCCAGGGCTGCTCTCTCATCTGAGGATTGGAATTTTCTTCCAAACTCATTCAGTTTATTGGCAGAATTCTGCAGTTGTGGAGCTGTGGTCCCTGTTTTCTTGCTAGCTGTCAGCTGGGGACTGCTCTCAGCTCCTAGAAGCCATCCACAGTTTTTTGACAAGTGGCCCTACACACAATTTACAACATGATTGTTTGCTTTCTTCCAGGCCAGCCAGAGAGCAGGTCTTTCTGATTTCGTCTACTGTGACCAGGCAGAGAAATGTCTTTGCTGTCAAAGGGCTCACCTGATTAGGTCAGACCCACCCAGAATAATCTCCCTTTTGCCATATAATGTAACAGAATCATGCGAGTGGTATCACATTCACAGTTTCTATCCACACTCCAAGAGAAGGGGATTTTATAAGGGCAAGGGTCATTGGTGGTTGTATTAGTCAGGGTTCTCCAGAAAAACAGAACCAATAAGAGGTACATAGATGATAGATAGATCGATCGATCGATCGATCGATCTATAGAAAGAGATTTGTTATAAGGAATTGGCTCATGCACGTATGGATGCTGACAACTCCCAAGATCAGCAGGGTGCATTGGCAAGCTGGAGACACAGGAGAGCCAAGGATGTAATTCCAGTCCAAGTCTGAAGGCCTGAAACCTAGGAGAGCCAATGGTTGATTCCAGTCTGAAAGCCAGCAGGCTTGAGACCCAAGAAGAGCTAATGTTTCAGTTTGAGCCCGAAGGCAGAAAAGAATCGATGTCCCAGCTTGAAGGCAGTCAGGCAGGAGGAGTTCTCTCTGACAGCAAGATCAGCCTTTTTTTCTATTCAGGCCTTCAACTGATTGGATGAGGCCCACCCACGTTAGGGAGAGCCATCTGCTTTACTCAGTCTATCAATTTACATGTTAATCTCATCCAAAAAGACCCTCACAGAAACACTCAGAATAGTGTTTGACCAAATATCTGGGTACCCTTTGGCCCAGTCAAGTTGACACATAAAATTAACCATCACAGTGGTCATCTTAGAATTCTACCTGCCACAAAAAGAGAAGGAAGTTGCCACTGGAGAGGGGGCATTTAGGGGAAAGGGAGTGTGTGAATGGAGTTTTTCATAGAAATCTTGTAGAGATATTTGATTTGTCCTTAGACCTGGGCCACGCATCATGTTCCTCCCCACAGGGAGAGAATTCTGTGGAGCCAAGAGGCCATGACCACATGAAGCCTGTGACCTCCTCTTTAATCTTGACCGTGCTCTGGGGCCACTGAATGCCCTGATCAAACAGCTCCAAGCCTGCATCTAAATCCTGAGCAGGTCTCTTTCCCAGGCTAGTTCTCTTGTTGGTGGCCTGGACACTGTTGTGTGCACCCCTAGATGTGAGAAATGGACCAGGGCTGGCTATTGGCAGATGGGTGCAGATGGCACTGGAACATGTTGGCTGAGATGTCTTTTTTAAATTAAACTTTTAATTTTGAGATAATTGTAGAATCACACGTAGTTGTAAGGCATAACACAGAGAGATCCCAGGTACACTTTACCCAGTTTCCCTCAATGGTAACATCTTACAAAACTGCAGCACAGTGTTGCAATCAAGATACTGATATTGATACAATCCATGGACCTTATTCAGATTTCCTATTTTACTCATGTTGATGTGTGTGTGTGTCTGTGTGTATTTAGTTTTATGCAAATTTGTATCACCTATGTAGGTTTGTGTATCCACCGCCACAGCCAAGATACAGAACGTTCCATCACTATAATGGACCCTTCATGTTGCTCTTTTATAACCACATCAACATCCCTCCTGCACCTTCCTCCCCATCTCTAACCAGTGGCAAGTGCCAATCTGTTTTCCATTTCCATAATTTTGTCATTTCAAGAATGTTAAATAAATGGGATCATACAGTATGTAATCTCTTGGGATTGGCTTTTTTTTTCTCTTCCATACATCATAATTCCACAAAGTTCATCCAAGTTGTCGTGTGTATCAATAGTTCTTTCCAGAGGCTGGTGAGGATGTGGAGAACCTGAATAACTCCCCCATTCCTGGTGGGAATGTAAATGGGACAGCCACTCTGGAAACAGTTTGACAGTTTCTTATCAAATGAAACATGCAATTCCCATATGCCCCAGCAACTACACTCTTCGGCATTTATCCCAGAGAAATGAAAACTTATGTTCACACAAAAACCTGTACACAAACATCCATAACAGCTTTATTTGTGATACCCCAAAAGCTGAAAGCAACCAGTCCTTCAATGAGTGAGTTGTTTAACAAACTGTGGTGCATCTGCACGGGAATTCTACTCAACAAAAGAGAGGAATGAACTATTGAGACACACAACAATGTGGAGCCAATAGTACTCTGATACCAAAACTAGAATAAAGGCAGGACAAAAAAAAAATTGATAAGTGCTCTTTTTTCTATTTTCTGCAAGAGAATGCACAAAAATCGTGTTAATTCTTCTTTAATGTTTGGTAGAATTCTCCAGTGAAATCATCTGGGCTTGGAGACATCTTCATGTTCATTGCGGCAGGATCCTCCTTGCCAGCGCCACTCAGCCCCTGGTGTTTCTGGGTGGGGAGAGGAGTCTCAGGCCCAGGGGGAGAGAGAGCGCTTCCCTGGCTGGCTATTTTCAGTGGTGGTCTGGATTGGTCCCCTTACCAGTGTGGGGGTCTGCCTGGTGGTAATGGAGTGACTCGCCATTGGATACAGGGGAAGAAGGAGCCTACCTGGGTCACCATGGGTTGCTATGTTGGGGTTGGGTCTGGATCGCCTTCTTCAGTTGGGTGGAGGGCATAGGACGCCTTGCTATTGTGTTGTTCCTCTAGTCCTGGGGTCTCTAGCTGGTTCACCTTCATCTTACCACCTTTCCTCTGGAAGGTTCTCTTTCAGTTGCCTCTTGTGTTACTTCTAGCGTCTATGTTGTAGTGAGTGGGGACAAGCAGGGAGATCAAGTCTATGTCATTTTGTTTGGACTGGGAGTCGTGTGGTGTCCTTTGCACTCCGAAGGGTGGCACAGAGCCATGGTGGGAAGGAAGATGGAGCTGATCTAGGGCCAGGGGCTGGGGGCTTGCTTTTTCTACACCATCATTTGTGGCACAAAATCCGAGGAACCTAAAATTCACTCCTCCTGGTTTTCCAGGTCATTGTTTTTTGTTGTTGTTTATAAATTTTGTGTGTGTGTGGTAAAATACACATAACATAAAATTTACCATCTTAACTGTTTTTAAGTGTAAGGTCAGTGGTATTAAATACATTCAGAATGTTGTGTGACCGTCACCACCATCCATCTCCACAGCTCTTCTCATCTTGTAAAACTGAAACTCTGTACCCATTAACTCACCCCCAGCCCATGGCAATCACAATTTTACTTTCCGTTTCTATAATTTTGGCTGCTCTAGGTACCTCATATAAGTGAAATCATACAGTGTTTGTCTTTTTGTGTCTGGCTTATTTCACTTAGCATAATGTCCTCAAGGTTCATCCATGTTGTAGCATGTGTCAGAGTTTCCTTCCTTTTTAAGGCTAAATAATATTTCTAGGTCATTTTGAAGATGTATTTGTCAAGGCTGGAGGATAGAATGCATATTTTTAGCAGTCTATTATTTTCACTTTTGACTTTTAAATATTTACACACATAATTCGTGGGCCTCCACTTCTATTATTGCCCCAGCTGACAAATGCTAGAAGCATGCCTGATGGGCATGTAAACAAAACATTGATAAAAAATAAAAATACTTTCTAGTATTTTTTTCTGGTCTCAGCATTTGGTAAGTAGATTAGGAAAAACAGACTTTATTTTGATTTTATTTCTTCTTTGCATGTTTTTAAGAAAGACATGAGGAGAATGGCAGGGTATTCACTGGAGAACGAGGGCTGGTCTCAGTCCAGGGCTGGAGTAGCTTCCCCTGCAGCAGGTCTTCCATCAAACTCTTCACTTGCTTAGGATGATGCTAAGAGGAAGGGCGCAATTGGTTTAAAGAAAAAAATTAAGTAAATGGTAGAAGCACTACTTCTCAAGAAAAGGTGAAAATCGTGAAGATGGTTCACAGTTGACAGAAGTTGGGATTCATGGATAGGTGACCTTCAGGGCCATCCTTTCTGAGACTTCATGAAACCTTGTGCTTGGGAGCAGGCCATTTCTGGTGACGACACTCAGAGTAAAAATAACCATCCTTTATCAGTGTGTTCAGCACATAACAATTTACAAAAAAATTCAAATATACCATTTCATGTGATTTTGCTGAAAGAGACTGAAATGTATGTGTAATTATTTCCATTTTACAAATGAGGAAACTGAGGCTCTGAGAGGGGTATTTTGGCCAAGGACCATGCCGGTGTTGGTTGTGGCAAGGTGGGGAGCTGTGTCTACTTCACTCCTGCTTTGCCCTCGATCTCCTCCATCCCTGTGTGCTGGCCCTAGCTCCCCACCAGGACCACAGGTGAGGCCTCTCTTCCCAGACTTCGGGAGTTCCAGTGGACGGAGCCTTTGGTGGGGTTGGCATCTCATCCTGAGTTTTATGGGTGGCTCTCTTCAGCAGGAGAGCAGGCTGATGCCTATCTTGGGGAACTGCCCTCTGAAACAGCCCCGGGGGACTTGGCGACTGTCAGGTGGTGACTATAAAGAACGAATAAACCCTCTTTGCCTCCCTTGAGCAAACCCCATGGCATGCAATGTCTGGGGTGCTGGGCAGGCCGGGAATAATTAACGTCAAGAGGATGGAACAAGCCTGCGCACCGAGCTGGGGCACGTGTTGGGAGTTGGCCCCCCTCCTACAGGTGCTGAGAGGGTGTCAGCAGGAGCACCCAGCAGGTACAACATGGGGGTCTCCACGACCATCTTTGGTTCTCTTCTCTCACCCTCAACTACTACAGATAAATATGTGTAAAACAACAAATCAAAAGTGTATTAAAAAAAGTCAAACTTACAGAAACGGAGAGTAGAATGGTCATTGCCAGAGGCTGGGAGGTGGGGGAAACAGGGAGAGGCTGGTAAAGAGTGCAAACTTTCAGCTATAAGATGAATAAGGTCTGAGGATCTAATGTAAAACATGGTGACTACAGCTGATGACACTGTATTACATAATGGAAATTTGCTAAGATAGTAGAACTTAGATGATCTCACCACAAAAAAAAGAGAGAGATAAATATGTGGTGATGAATGTGTTAATTTAGCAGATGGGGGAATCCTTTCATGATGTGTATGTATATCAAATCACCATGATGTACACTTTAAATATCTTACAATTTTATTTGTAATAAAAAGCTGAATTACTTGTAATAATAAAGTACAAAGAAATACAAATACAAAATATAAAAAATAAATTCAAATAATATTTGTAATAATAAAGCTGAAAAAAGTGTATAAAGTTAAAATAGAAGTTCCTTCATTCCTCTACCACTAAAACCCCACCCTCCAGAAATCACCATGGTCCAGTTTTAAAACAGTGATTCTTAAGCTTTTTTCTGCTCTAGATATTCACCTTGAGTGATCTCATCTATGCCCACGACTTTGAATATCACTTAGAGTTTGATGTCTTTCAAATCTCTATCTCCTGAATTCCAGAGACCAATAACAAATGTCTACTGGAAACTCCTCCAGAATATCCCTCGGGACCGAAACACACATCCCAAACCAGTCTTTTTATCTCCCCCCAATCTGCTCCAATGGCATCATCCCCGTCCTCTAACCCCAGCCAGAAGCCTGGGGCTCTCTCTCCTCTGCTTCTCCTGTCCCTCAATTCCCACTTCCGGTCACCACGGCTTGTTTATTGCGCTCTTATTCTGCATAAAGAATTGTAAATGCTGTATGATGTCAATTGCATTGATCTTTTCCTTTTGGCTGCTTTCCCCTGAGTCCAGAAGGATTCTTGGAAGGCAAGGGGCAAGACCACAGTAGCCAAGAAGCCCGGGGTCCGGAGATGTTTAGGGCAGTGCTTGTCACCACGCAGAGGAGCCCTAGCAAGTGTGTGGGGAGGCATGTTGGGGGCAATGATGAGGGCCGTCTTAGATTGGATTCCCCTGAAAACGGAAACTAAGGCAAGGGCTTGGGTGTCTATAGATTTGGGAGGTGATCTAAGGAGGCAGAAG
This sequence comes from Diceros bicornis minor, assembly GCF_020826845.1. Classification (NCBI taxonomy): domain Eukaryota; kingdom Metazoa; phylum Chordata; class Mammalia; order Perissodactyla; family Rhinocerotidae; genus Diceros; species Diceros bicornis. The sequence goes on along the minus strand of NC_080758.1, from coordinate 30,984,843 downwards.
TGAAGGAGGGACACTGAAGGGAAAAATGTTAATAAAATGCATGTTAATAAGTAGATTACTATTACAGACTGAATGTTTGTGTCCCACCAAAAATTCACGTGTTGAAATCCGCACCCCCAGTGTGGTGGTGTTAGGAGGTGGGGCCTCTGGGAGGTGACTGGGTCATGAGAGTGGAGCTCTCGTGAATGGGATTAGTGCCCTTATAAAAGAGAGCCTTGAGAGCTCCCTCACTCTTTCTGCCATGTGAGGACGCAACAAGAAGTCAGTGGTCTGCAACCCAGAAGAGGGCCTTCACCAGAACCAGACTGTACTGGCACTCTGATCTCAGACTTCCAGCCTCCAGAGCTGTGAGAGATAGATTTCTGTCGTTTATAAATCATCCAGTCTACGGTACTTTGTTATAGCAGCCTGAACGGACTAACAATTACTATGGGCATCTTGGGCTTAACCCTGCTGGGTGCTCTTGGAAGAACTGTGTGGAACATACCTTGGAACTGTCCCTCCAGAGGATGGTAGGGTCTATTCCCGCCTCCACTGTAGTGAGTCACCTCCAGAGGTGTTAACTCCCCCACTTCTGGAACGTGCCTGCACATGGCTGAGCAGCCTTCTGAAGCTTGTCTACAAGCAGAGCAGAGACATGCCATGGCCTGCACTGGCTATGGGACCCTGGCAGTGGTGCCTGGCACTTTCCACCCTAGCTATGCTGAGAGGAAGGCACAGTCCATCACGAGTGACTACTACAGGGCAAGTGGAGCGAACTCAGCTCCTGGCCTCCGTCCCCACCAAATCATGGAACTTCCTTGATTACTTTATATCCATTAAAGTCCCATTAGTTGTTTGATTTGAAGAAAGGAGTTTTGCAGTTGGAATCATCTGAGAGACACTTCTCTTTACAGCCTGATTTCAATTTCAGCACTAATGGGAAGATTCACCGTGTGCCCCCCTCCCCAATATATGTAGGAATGTATATCCCCAATTCCCTGGCAGGTGCCTGAAATTCCAGCCTCAGAACCTCAGTCACTCATTCGACTCACACTGGATCTCTGTTAAGATGCAGGTGCCCCTGAGAGTACCTTCCCTGGGTCACTGTCATCCATACAACTCTCAGTGTTACTGTGATTGTTGGGGTCTCCTGAAATGGTTTTGATAGGGGAGAAAGAACCTGCAGGCCCCAAGCAACAGGGAAAGGTGAAGGAGGAGCACACATCAGCCCAACTTGGGGAGTAAGAATTCAAAGGCAGCATTTCTGCTTCTTTATGGTAAGACAGGCTAGTGCTGTGGAGGGGGGTAGTGACGAGGAGCAGTAGAACTGCTCCTGCCTGAGCCTCCCTGTGTGGATCTTGGCAAGTCTCTTGCTTTGCTGGGTCTGTTTCCCCATCTACGAAAGGTGGGAGGAAGTGTTGGCCTGGCCAAGCTCCCAAGATCCTTCTGGGTGGGAACTATGGAGAACTCGACAACAGACCCAACTAAAAGGAAGCTGGTATGAGCTGGAGCCAATGATTATCAAGCAGAAATGCAGACCCAGTGCAGCCAGACTTTACAGGAGAAGCAGGAAGTTTGAATGTTATGTCAATTTCCTGATTTTTAAATGTCAGCAGTGAAATTCAAAACACTTCTATTTATTTATTTTTTTTGCTGAGGAAGGTTCGCCATGAGCTAACTTCTGTTGCCAATCTTCTACTTTGTATGTGAGCTGGCATCACAGCATGGCCACTGATAAACAAGTGGTGTAGGTCTGCACCCAGGAAGCAAACCCAGGCTACCTAAGTGGAATGTGCCAAACTTAACCACTGGGCCACTGGAGCTGCCCCTCAAACAGTTTTAAAGCAAAGTATAGGTCAGATTAAATTCTCCATGGGCCTACTACATTTGCCAATGGTTCTTAAACATTAGTGTTCAGGAGAACCTTCTGGAGCGAAGGTGAGTATGTATATTTTTTGGGCTTTGCCTACAGAGATCCTGCCCAGGAACGTGCATTATTTTGCCTCTAGAATTTTTGTCTTAAAGTCTATTTTGTCTAATATTAGTATAGCCACTCCAGTTCTCTTTTGGTTACTGTCTGTGTGGTGTGTATTTTTCCATCCTTTTACTTTCAACATATTTGTGTCTTTGAATCTAAAGTGTGCCTCTTGTAGATAGCATATAGTTTGACATGTTTTTTTAAAAAATCCATTCTACCAACCTCTGCTGTTTGATTAGAGAGTTTAACCCATTTACATTTAATGTAATTAACATTAAGATAGGATTTACATCTGGCATTTTGCTATTTGTTTTCTGTCTTATGTCTTTGTTCCTCTATTACTGACTTCTTTTTTGTTAAATAGATATTTTCTACTGTACCATTTTAATTTCCTTGTTTTTTTCACAATAACTTTTAAGTTATTTTCTTAGTGATTGCTGTGGGGTTATTAGCATTTTATCTTAAGACAATCTAGTTTGGATTAATACTAACTTAATGTGAATTGCATATAGAAACTTTAATATAGCTCCATTTCTTCCCCAATCCTTTGTGTAATTATTGTCATACAAATTACATCTTTATACATTATGAACACATAACGTAGTTTTATAATTATTGTTTTATGCTCTTCTCTTAAAAATTTATCTATTGTTAAAAATTGTGGTAAAATATACATAACATAAAATTTACCATTTTAACTATTTTTAAGCATACAGCTCAGTGGATGCTGAGCTGGGTCCTTACCATCAGAAGGAAAGTCCTGGACAGGAGATGAGAGTTAAAGTGGAGTACAGGGGAAAGTACTGTCAGATGCCAGAGTCAGTTCCTGCAGTAGGGACTGGGACAAGTGACAGATGAGGCCAAGAGAATTTGCAGTGTTAGATACACATTTATGTTCCACCCCACCACCTGCCCCCTCCCATGCTGGATTAAGACATGCAGCTGTGACAAGCTCCTCAGGTGCTTTTAATGTACTCTCCAGGGTGCTGGTTCTCAGTCTTGACTGCTCTTTGAAATCACCTGGTTTCCTGAGCAGCGTTAGCTAGTCACTAAATTCTGGAGGCTGGTTCTGGTCTAGGTCTCCCTCTGTTGGTTGTCTTTAAGATTGCAGCAGGCTGGTCCCAGCCCTCATCATCCTTGGGCCTTTCCTTAATATCCAGGCCACAGCTCTCAGTGTCTATCCCTGTGATTCCCCAGAGAAGGGGGGCTCTGCTCCACTCTAGGCAAACTCTCAGAACTCTGAGCTGAGCCTCAGCCTAGGTCTCTCCCCAGTGCCACGCACTCAGCCCTGACTAGACCACTTCTGACCAAAGGGGAAATCAAATCTTGCCTCCTTCAAAAGTCCTCCCAGTTACCTCCATGCAGAATGATTGTGTGCTCCCTAGTACTCTCAAACCCTGGTGCTGCGGGGTGGGGGTGGGGAACATCTTAGACTAAGGTGATGCTATGACCAATGCTTGACCCTGGCAATAATAATTAAAGCTGACCTTTACTGAACATTTAGCCTCTGCCAGGCACTGTTCTAAGAGCTCAACATGATTAACTCACTGATCATCACAACTCTATGTGGTGGGTACCATTATTATCTGCATTGTACAAATGAGGAAACTGAGGCACAGAGAGTTTAAGTAATTTGTCGAAAGTCTTACAGTCAGTTGAGAGGCAGAGCCAGGATACCCAGGCAATCTGGTGCACTAAATAATATTATTTATAAGTGTTTCTGTGTCCAGGCACTTTTAGCTACTTGATGTTCATTATCACAGTTAGTTTTGCAAAGGAGAAGTTGGAACTCAGAGAGGAGTAAGATAATTGAGCAGACTTGGGTTTACCTGTCTTGATGCTCCTCTAAACCATGGTGCCTGGTGCCTGTGTTGGCAGAATTCATCAAGTGTGTTCAGTGGGCTGCCTCCATCAGATGCATCTGGATGCTATAAAAATGCATATGCCTTGTGATTTGAGCCAGCAAGTTTGGGGGATGGGTTGTGAGAATCTGCATTTTAACAAGCACCCCCCATTGATCCTGATTTACACAAAAGTTTGAGAAACCTTACTGCCCTGCCCCCTCCACCAACTAGAGCAGTCACTTTAGATAGAAGTTACTTGAGCATGAGTCTCTTTCCATTTATAATGATTAAAAATGCTTTTTCTTCAAGTAACAGAATCTCTGACAATAGTGGCTTAAATTCTAAAGACCTTTATTGCTTATTTAGTAAAATGCCTAAAATTAGACAGTCTCAAGACTGGTATAGCAGCTCAGCAGTGCCATCAAGGAACTAGTTCTTTCAACCTTTCTGTTCCACTATTCTTGGCTGTTGGCTTTTCTTCTTCATGCTTGTTTCTTCATAGTTGCAAGGTGGCTGCTGTGGATCCAGACATCCTGTCTTAAGTTTCCAGGTTTTGTTGGCAGCAAGAGCATAATCACATGACTTAGGTTTAGCCAAACACATGTTCTTACCTGGAATTTTTAATTGGGAGCTGATGGCAAGAAGAAGCGGGGACAATGGGAACTCCAATCTGGAGGACAATGGTAATGGTCCTGGTGGCCAAAATGGATTCTAGTGCCATATTATTCTTAGGTCAAGCAATGATCTTCTCACTTGATGGGTTTTGTGATGCAATTTTGACTGTGATGCTGGATGCATGGCCATCCTTTGCTCCTGCCCAGTTTCTAAGCCTGGTTCTCCAAATTCTGCACTTAGTCTGTGAGTTCCCTGGTGTCCTTTCAATATTTCGCTCTCCTTGATTCAGCCAGAGTCAGTTTCCATTGTTTGCAGACAAGTCTACCATGCTTGGCTCCTTCAGGTCTCAGCTGAAAGACAACTCCTCAGGGAGACCTTCTCTGGCCACAGGGGAAGGTAGCCTATTATTCTCCAGGACAACACTTGTCTTTCCTTAATCACACCTATCACAACCTGCCAGTATTTTATTTGTTTACCTGCTTCTGTCTGGCTCCCTACTAAAATGTAAACTCCACAAGGCCATGGACCATGGTGTTCTCCTGCGTGCACTGCAATGCCTGACACATAGCAGGTGTTCAAGATGGTTATGGTTGACTGATGGATGGAGAGATGACTGATGGATGCACGGATGGTTAAAGAGTCTTGTTTTGGGACGAGGCTGACCTGGGAGTCACCAGATTGGCAGAGAAACCCCTTACCTCAGGTCATATTCCTTCCTCCAGAGTCACCTGGAGTCCCCCAGTTCTCTTTATTCATGATGAACAGGTGCATTGTTGACTACAAGGGAGCATCATGAAGAGAAAACTCTACTCTTAAACAGAATCACAAGGGTGGTCCCTGCCCTGGGTGGGGAGGGTGCCTGCCTCCCCAACAAATAGGCACCAGCTAAGCACAACAGGGAACAATAATAAAATAATATTTAGATAAAAGGCTACGTAATTGGCTTTAATGCCTGTGCATAATGCCTGCTCAGACATTGATACCCTGTAAATCATAGAGAGACATTAATGACACTGGGAAATTATTCCCCAGGCTGACACGTATTGGACTTTATTCCACTTACTATTGATGCATAAAAAACTATCCCTAAACTTAGTGGTGTATAACATGCGTTTATTGTTCTTATGAGCAAGGATTTCAGACAGGGCATGCTGAGGATGGCTTGCCTCTGTTCCATGATGCCCCAGGCCTCAGCTCAAAGACTCCAGGGCCAAGGGTAGCTCAATGTCTGGGGCAGAAGCTACCTGAAGGTTCATTTACTCCCATGGTTGGTGCTTGATTCTGGCTGGCGGCAGGAATCTTAGCTGGGCTTTTGGCTGGCACACCTGCGCGAGGCCTCTCCATGTGGCCTGGGCTTCCTCACAACATGGAGGCTGGGTTCCAGAGGTGAGTGTCCTGAGAGACAGGGCCAGACAGAAGCCATGTTGTCTTTTATGATTTATCAGAAGTCACGTAGCATCCCTTCTCCTGCATTCTGTTCCTCAAGGCAGACTCAAAGGACAACTCTTTGAGAAGGGGAAATTAGACTCCACCTTTTAATTGAGTCTGGAAGAGCACATGGAATCAGAACTATTACTATGGCCATTTTTGGAAAATATTATCTGCCTCCCCCTGCTCCGCCCCAGCAAATTGAAATTAACTCTGGCCAGTCAGTGTCTGGCTTTCCCCAGTCCTCATCCACCTGCTTCTCCAGCCTCAAATTCCTCTGGTTTAGCAACACATCGTCCCTCTTGTGTCTCTCTCTGCTAGGGTCCAAGGCCCCCTACCTGAACACAGGAAGTCCTAACATCCTTCAAGGCTAACTCATCTGAGAATTCCTCCCTGATTGCCCCAGCCACCCAGCTGGACCACAAGTCTCCCTTTCCCTCTGAAACCTGCTCCTCCTTGCAGGACTGGGGTGGAGCTTGGAGCATCTGGGACCTCAACCAAAGAAGATGCTCCCAGGGCTTAGGTCAGGGTCCCAGCACAGTGGTTAGGGGGTCAGACACAGAGAGGCGGCCGAGGGAGGTCAGAGTGAGCCTGGAGAGGGAGGTAAAGAGCTTCCCAGTTACAGCCCCCCAGGGCTCACTGGCGGAGGAAGAACAAAAGAGCCGTGCTCTGTGAGGCCTGGAATCATCGATTGCCCAAGCTGGCAGATGTTGGTGTCAGTTGCCTGCTTCCTTTGTTCATATCCCACATACAACCCCTCCAGACGTCTGGTGGGTTCTGCCTTCTCCATCATTCTCACCCCACCCATTGCTACCACCCAGGTCCGAGCCACCATCACCTCTTACCTGGGTGGGTTCAGTAGCCTCCTCACTGGACTCCCTGCAACAGCCAGAGGGTTTCTTTTAAAACACAAGTCAGGGGCCGGCCCCGTGGCTTAGCGGTTAAGTGCGCACGCTCCGCTACTGGCAGCCTGGGTTCAGAACCCTGGGCGCACACAGACGCACCACTTCTCCGGCCATGCTGAGGCCGCGTCCCACATACAGCAACTAGAAGGATGTGCAACTATGACATACAACTATCTACTGGGGCTTTGGGGAAAAAACAAAGGAGGAGGATTGGCAATAGATGTTAGCTCAGAGCCAGTCTTCCTCAGCAAAAAAAGGAGGATTAGCATGGATGTCAGCTCAGGGCTGATCTTCCTCACAAAAAAAATAATAATAATAAAATAAAATAAAACACAAGTCAGATCCTGTCACCTCTCTGATCAAAGCCCTCCTGGGCTCCCCATCTCATTCAGGATAGAAGCCAAAGTCTTTAGAGTGAACTACAAGGCCCTTTGGGGTCTGTGCCCCAATCGAATCTTAATTCGATTACTCTCACTTTCCCTGCTCCACCCTAGGAGCATCACTACCTTTATGTTCTGGGTACACACCTGGGATACTCCCCCCTCATGGCTTTGCCGCACTGTTCCTGGACCTCACTCCTTTAGGTCTTCACGTGGCTCTCCCTCGTCATTCGTGTTAGGATTCTACCCAAATACCCGCTGCCAGAGGGCCTACCCTACCCAGTCCCTCCCCAACACACACCCTCATCCTGACTTTTATTCTTCAGTGTGCTAATCATTACTTAAATTTATATTTTGTATTTATTTGATTACTCATTTTATTATCTATCTTCCCACGTCTACCCCCCTACCTCTGCTTGCTCACGACGACAACGAACTTCCAGAAAGCACAGATCACCTGTGCTGAATCCCTATAACCTGTTCCTAATAGGGGCTCATTAATCATCCATGATTCAATGAAATCATTGCATTGAATCATGCAATTTGACATGCAATTTAACGGCTTGGTGACCCTGGGAGGTCACATCTTCCAGGATCAAGTGAGTTGGATTGCCAATATCATACACAAAAAAACAAAAATCTTTCTGTAGAGTTATGCTCCCATTCCACCCAGGCATTTCAAGTTTAAACAGAAGGTTGGACCTTCAGTCTGAAGCACTGGCCATCAGATGATTTTACAAAAGCCTGTAATTCCCACCATAAACAGTAGGAGGCACCTACTCTCATCCCTCAAGGGCTTAGAAGTATTGGGAGGAGCACACTAGAAACTGACAACTCACGGGTCCTCTGGGGAAAGGAGGGGAAGAAGAGTGCAGAAGAAGTATTTTTTCATTCTCTTATATGCTTATGTGTTTAAGGAATTTTTATACCGTGCATATATTTGCATAAAATATTTTAATAAATGTGTTTGTATACATTTAAATTTTTTTATTTTACAGGAGAGAAAGCTAATTTACTACAAGGTGGGCCATAAAGTTGGAATACATAAGTAATATTACTTTATTTTGTTCCAGATTGAACACCCTTGATTATATCTTCTGAGGCATGCTAAAGGTACAGGTTTATTCAGTGAAAATCAAAGACACAGATTATTCGAGGCCGTGTGCAGGATTAACGGGATTGCTGCATTAACACTCCAATCTCATTGCAGTTTTGCACAGCACAATAAATTATGCCGTGCAACAATTCAAACACGTTGAACTTATCATGTAATGTCCCTGAACGTATCATGTATTATAGTGTGATATCAATAAATCATTTTTATGCACATTTGCCCATGTTTCCACTGTATAGATTGGCAACCATCGACAGACATGTAATTGACTGCAATAAAGTATTGTAGGTGATCATAAAGGTGTGTGAAGGCTCGAATAAAAGCAAAGAACAGAGAAAATTTGCTCTAGGCCTTTGTTTCCCCATTGGTACGAGGCGGGTAAATAATGTCTGCTTGAAGGTGGCTGGGAGGAGAAGTGACGTAATGGCGTAAAGGTAGTAGGAGCAGCCCCTACTACTGGGCCAGCCCTGGAAGATGCTGGTTGAGTCCAGCCGTTTGAGGCTGGCTTCTGAGGAAGGTGTGATCAAGGTTTGGAGGAGGAGTGGCCTGGAGCCAGAAGCAGGGCCAGTGAGGAGGCTGCTTCTGGGCAGAGGGGCTCTCAGGTCCCCTGCTGATGGTACTTCCTCAGTGTGGGAATGAGACAGCCAAAAACTGAGCAGTTGCAGGAAAGCAGGCTGGGAGGAGGCGTCCAAGAATGCCTCTCCAGGGCTGGGTGCCACGGCAGAGACACTCTTCCTTGAGCTTCTGCATCCTTTACCTCCCTGTCTCTTTGTCAACCTGTGATGGCATTTTTATCACTGGATACATTTTTAGAATTTGTGTAGGCCGCACTGCATAACATAGAGGCTGGGCACTAGATCCCATCTACCTGGGCACCAGCACTGCCATTTACTAACTCTCCTGTGACCTCACTAACTCTCTCAGTCTCAGTTCCTTCATCTGTAAAATGAAGATAATATTAGTCTTTTCCTCGAATGATTGTTGGAAGAATTAAATAAATACCTATAAAATGCTTAGAACAGACTTCCGGCTTCCGGTCTGGCATGTAAGAAGCTGGGAAGTCACCACTCCATCCCGACAACAAGTAAAAAGCTGAACAAACTGAAAAACCAACAACTCTTCTTAGCTCCGTAAGAGAAGTGTGCAAATCGCTGCCCCCAAAATTGGAGACTGACAGGCAAGTACAGAGAATCACAACTTATGGGAGCAGAAACCTCTGTGGGCACCAGCATCGGGGTAAGGAAACCCGAAGCTCCAGGGGGACCCAATCATAGAGAGGCCCCAATAATTTTATGAGTTTTACCTCCAGAAGCCCTACCTGATTCTCATAGTGAAGATCAAAGAGTAATTCCCTCCTGCACAGGCTCACCAAAAACCAGACCTCATCATAGGACTATAGCATGCTTCCCCTTCCTCACACCTCACCACCACATCACTAAAGGTGTTTAGAGCAGTTCATTTTACCCAGTACATCATGTCTGGATATCAAGAAAAAGTTATAAGACATACTAAACGACAAAAACAAACAAACAAACAAAAAAAACCAGTTTAAAGAGACAGAGCAAGCATCAAAACCAATCTCAGATGTGGCAGGAGTGTTGAAATTACCAGATCAGAAACTTAAAACAACCATGATTATCATGCTAAGGGCTGTAATGGGTAAAGCAGACAGCATGCAAGAACAGATGGGCAATGTAAGCAGAGAGATGGAAATCCTAAGAAAAAACAAAAAGAAATGCAAGAGATCAAAAACACTGTAACAGAAATTAAGAATGCCTTTGATGAGCTTACTAGTAGATTGGACATGGTGGAGGAGAGAATCTCCATCGGACATGAGGTGAGAATCTCCGAGCTTGAGATATCTCAATAGAAACCTCCAAAACTGAAAAGCAAAGAGAAAAAAAGACTGAAAAAAAAGCAGAACAGAATGTGCAAGAACTGTGGGGCAAATACAAAAGGTGTAACATATACATATTATGGGAATACCAGAAGGAGAAGAAAAAGAGAAAGGAATAGAAGAAATATGTGAAGTAATAATAATTGAGAATTTCTCCAAATTAATGTCAGAGCCCAAACCACAGATCCAGGAATCTCAGAGAACATCAGGCAGGATAAATGCCAAAAACCCACAAAAAACCCAAAAACTATACCTATGCATATCATTTTCAAACTACAGAACATCAAAGATAGAGAAAAAGTCCTTAAAGAGGAAAGAGGAAAAAAATCCTTTGGAAAAAGGAAAAAATATATCCTTTATACAGGAGCAAGGATAAGAATTACATCTAATTTCTCCTCAGAAATCATGCAAACAAGAAGATACTGGAGGGGGCCGGCCCCATGACGTAGCAGTTAAGTGCATGTGCGCCGCTGCGAGCGGCACAAGTTCGGATCCCGGGCGTGCACCAATGCACCACTGTCAGGCCATGGTGTGGCAGCGTCCCATATAAAGTGGAGGAAGATGGGCACAGATGTTAGCTAAGTGCCAGTCTTCCTCAGCAAAAAGGGGAAGATTGGCAATAGATGTTAGCTCTGGGCTAGTCTACCTCACAAAAAAACAAAACAAAAGAAAATAAAACAGAAGAGACTGGAGTGAAATATTTAAAGTGTTGAGAGAAAAAAACCCATCAACCTAGAATTCTGTGCCCTGTGAAATTATCCTTCAAAAATGAAGGAGAAATAGAGACTTTCTCAGGCAAACAAAAATTGAGGGAGTGTGTTGCCAGTACATTTGCCTTGCAAGAAGTGTTAAAAGTAGTTCAAAGGGGTAGGGCTTCTCTTCTCCAAGTTTCTTTTTTTCTTTTTTAAATCAGGAAGGAAAATCTTTCCCAAAAGTCTGTCAGAAGACTTCCTTTCCATCTCATTGATTAGGACGGGGTTACCTGTCCACCTCTAAAGTAATCATTGGCAAAAGAGAAGAAGATTGTCATGATGGACTTAGACCATTTGGTTCTGAGCCCCAGATGAAACCAGGATTCAATTAGCAAGGAAGAAGGAGAAACGACTGCAGGCCACTGAAAGTGTCTGGCTAATTAGCAGCGTGGATAGGCAGCAGAGAAGGTAGACAGAGGTTTTGAACTCCAATTTCTCTATTTCATGGCTCTGTGATCTTGCACAAATGACTTGTCGGGGGAAGAGGGAGAATCTCCCTCTGCCCTTTCCCTTAAGGTTCTTATGGCTGGCCAAATAATTAACAAGACAGGTTAGCAGGAGAAAATAATACCATACCAAGTTTAATAACATGTATACATGGGAGAAAGCAGGGATGCTGCGTTTCTCAACACAATAGCAGAAATTCTGGTCTTAAATACCATGTTCAGCCAACAACAAAGGAGGATGTTGGGGGTGAGGGGAGTCAGTTACAGGAGATTACCACTAAAGCACAATAAACAAGAGTAAGGTTATTATGCAGATTTAAGGCCTCACCTTCTACATTGATAAGCTTCTAGAAATGAGGCCATCCCCCCCTCTTCCCAAAACAGAGAAGGAGATACCTTTACAAATGGAGATTTTCCTTATAAATGTAAATGATTGTCTGGGAACTCCTCTAAGGGCCATCTAGAGAATGTGGCCAGAGAGACAGAACTTTTGATAAGATGGGCTTGTTGGTGCCTTTCCTATTGTAACCTCTATCCTACATTATCTTTACAGCCATCATGCTAGATCTGTTCCAGGAAGGAGCCACCATGTCAAATTCTTTAGGCAGTTAGTGGGGGAGGTCAAATGTCCCTCAGAGAAAACAATCAAGGTAAAGAGATATATTTTAGGATGGCCAAATCTTGATCTCCCACAGACTCAACATCTGTAAGCCTTAGCCCCCTCGGTGGTAACGTGGGGGATATTAGTGTCTATGCCATAGGCTTGTTGGGAGGATTAAATCAGATACTGCACATAAAGTGTTTGGCTCAGGGCCTGGCATGTAGTAAGCATTCTCAAGAGGCAGGTATTGACTCTATACTGAATTGCATTATCTCTTCAAAAGTGTAAGGGTGGGACTCAGTAAGACTGACAATTAAGCAAGAGAAAGGGTTCCCACGAATGACATTGTTCCTTTCAAAGGGGTCATGGGCACTCTTGAACACCCACATTCATTCATCTATCAGACTTTCCCTGTGCACTGGGTAAGGACCCTCTGACTGGGCAAAGAATGCAGAAGAGAAGCAGGTCTGGTCTCTGTCCTCGAGGAGCTCGCAAACCATTCAGAACTGCCTTCAGAGTCAATGTGTCAGCCATGGATGTGTGCTGCCCAGCGCTCCCTTCAGTAAAGAACTTGCTGATCAGCTGCACAGAGTGTGCAGCACCTCCAGGGCCTGCCTTGGCTTTCAAGCCAAGGCCATGATCTTCCAGGGAAGCCTTAGCCACGAATGAGCATGGCCATTTCTGCCCCATGGCGACTTCCGTGTGGGAAATCTTTGCACTGCAGCTCCCCGTCTTCTCAGAGCTGCACCACGGCTTTTCCTACCCAACCCTCCTTCCTTCTGCCTCTTCTTTCACGGACGGCAGACCCGCGTCACGGTCTGCAGGCTTACCCTCTACTCCTGTCTCACTTCTTTTGTTTTCATAGCCATCACCCCCAATGAATCGCTTGTGCTACTAACTCCAGCTTGACATTCCCAAGGACTTAACTGATGCATTCTATTTTTTGCCTCAAATGATTCTCATTTTGAGCCCCTGCCAGGCTGGGATCCAGGGAACTTCTGCCAGGTTCCAAACACTAAATCTAGTTTCAAAGGGCAGAGTTACACCCAGTGGGGATATTTTCAGAGGAGCAGGCTTGAGGCTCCAGAGGCCATCCTGGAGGCAGGTCTAGATCTAGAAGGAGCAAAGAGCGAATTAAGGCTGCAGAGATCTGTTCTGGGAAAAGGCCTTTCCCATGTTGGGTTTCTACAATGAGCAATTTCCCCCCTGGGCACATCCCCAGCTTCTCTCTGCCTCTGGGCAGGTGGTGGGGCTGACTTGATGGGTTAATTTGGGAAGAATAACTAGGTATGTGTGACTCAGCTCCTTTGCTCCTCTTGGCTCAAGGGTCTTCCACCTCCTCTGGGTTTTCCACCCCAAGGAAGAGAGCACCACCCTAGTCCAGTGTGTCTCATGTCTTGGTGGATCAGGGTAATGGGGAGTGCTGGTCACCTCAATAGCTGGTGAAAGCTCACCCAGCTAATGACCACACTTCCCAACCTCCTTTGCTACTGTGGCCCTTAGTGGCCTCGTCACTAAGTTCTGGCCAATGGGATGTGAGCAGAAGCGAACACTATAATTTCAACTTTCAACTTTCAGATTCTTCCCTTAGTGGGAAAGAGGGTGCCTGTCTATCCTCCCTGCTGGATGGACTGTGGGCATTCTGCCTTGAGCTGGAACAGCCACCTGGAACCACTGGGCGGAAGCTACACATGGAGAATGACGGAGTCACAAATCAAAGGAGCGTGGGTCCCTGAACTGCCTCCTTTGGCTCTTACACAAGAGAGACATAAACGCCCATTTTGTTTAGGACCCTGGATTTAAGATTTCCCTGCTATGGCAGCTAACCAATACAGCAAAGCCGCCTAATGCTGGGGTTTAACCAGCAGGCCCACTTGCATCTCACACTAGGCTACGACCTCCAGCTTCCGTTCACCAGAAATAAATGTAGTGGTGTGGCCTCTGCCTGCTCTTCTTTTGTTTTATTGCTAAAATTCTCTAGAACCCAAGTGGGGTGCAGGGGTGTTTTTAGATACAGCTCTCACAAGACATGTGTGCCTGGGGGTGGTTAGAAATTCCACATGGATTTTTTTGTGTGTGTGTGTGAGGAAGATGAGCCCTGAGCTAACATCCATGCCAATTCTCCTCTTTTTGCTGAGGAAGACCAGCCCTGAGCTAACATCCATTGCCAATCTTCCTCCTTTTCTTTCCCTTTTTCTCCCCAAAGCCCCAGTAGACAGTTGCATGTTGTAGTTGCACATCCTGCTAGTTGTTGTATGTGGGACGCCGCCTCAGCATGGCCAGACAAGTGGTGTGTGGGTGCGCGCCCGGGATCTGAATCTGGGCCGCCAGCAGCGGAGCGCGCACAAGCCACGGGGCCGGCCCCCTCCACATGGATTTTTAATGTCACAACTTAGGGGTCTCCCTCAAGGTGGAAACCCAAAGGCAGGGATCATGCTGTTGTTGGTTTTTAATCTCTCTGGACCCCGTGCTCAGCACAGCACAAAGCCTGGCACAAAGTGGGCAAGCAAGAAATGCTCGCTGACGAGGCTGATGTTGGAGGGAATTAAGGTCCGTCCAGGGCAGGCCTGCAGTGGGCTGGAGGAAATAGAAATCCCTGGATTTCTTCCTTTCTATCAGAAACCAGAACAGAAGTCTATTTCACCCTAACCCTCCTCACTGGGGACTGGTGCAGAGTCTCTGAGGAGGAATGGAATACCCTGTCTCCAGGCCGGGTCAAGGGCAAGGCCCCAAGAACACTTGGAGAGAATGGCGAAGCTTGCAAGAGGCGAGACAAGCTTCTCACTCCACAGCTGCAGGCCTGCTGTCCTGCAGAGACTGGACGGCCCTGCTCGTTCAGACACCAGAGCTGGGGCCTGGGGAGAGTTCCTTGACATGGGGAGCAAGGGTGGACACAGATCGGGAGCTGGCTGCCCCCAGGGGAATTCTGGAGGTGGGAAGCTGAGGCTGGAACAGCTTGATATGCAGGAGGAGGAGAGGGGCCAGCTGGGGGCAGCCTGCTTTCCCATTGTTTGATGGGGCAAGGAGGTGTGAGCTCCCCATGGGCCGGGGGACCCCATGAAAGGGAAGTGGGCTCAAGCCATCATGAGAGGACCACTACTTCCAGCACAATTAGAGGCAGTAGGGTGAACCTCCTGGGGCCGAAACTGAGGGGCACGTTGATGTCGTCGCCCACGCCAGGGAACACGCAGTGCAGAAAGCCTGCGTGTCCACACCAGCCACGCAGAGGGCTTCAGTGGCCGTGCTCCATCAGCACCAGGGAAATAGAACTTTGTCATTTTTCTCCTAATGCCCTCTCTCCCCGCTCCAACACTGAAGGATCAAGCCACAGGTGGGAGGAGAGGAAGGAAGGGAAGGGAATGGTGAGGCCCAAGCTGAGCACAGTGGAGAAGCTTTGAGCTGGATGTGGGGTTGAAACTTCTGTTTCGACTGGACTGTTCCCTTACATTCAGAAAGTGAGCCATGATTGCCTAAACGGGACTCATCAACACAAGTGACAGGAGAGCTATGGGATCTGCTTGGGGTCATTTCAAGGGGCAAAGACGGAGGAAACATCAGAGCATGTGTGAGGGCAGAGAAGGTTCTCGTTAATTAGTGGTGCTGTGGCCGCTGGAAGCTGCGCATTGTCTCCTGGCTGCAAGTGTGGCACAAGGAGGGAAGAGCCCAGCATGAGCAGAAGCCAGGCCACCCCCGACACATGCTCTGCAAAATGGTTCCATGAAGACTTTGAAGTCCCTTCTCACTCTGATACCTGTAGAAGAGCCCAAAAAGGGTGCTTGGCCACACAGAAAGTGCTCAAAGCCTGCCTGTGACAAGGAGCTCCCTCCAAGGCAGCCTAATCTATTGTTGGACATCGTATTAGAAAGTTTTCCTAAATTAACTTGAAATGTCTCCCTTGTTTTGCAACTGGAGCCACACAGAACAAGCCCACCTCCTTTTGACATTGAAACACTAAGAACAAGGCCTCTCCAAGGTCATCCCTTTCCGGAAGGACATGTCCCCAGCCCCTCTCTTTCCTCCACCACCGCAGACAAAGCAGCAGTCTGGGAGAGTCGGTGCTCGGTGATTGCACTCTTTTTAACCTTTATTTTCAGTGTAAGGACGTGAGTGCCACGACAGATGGCTGCCCATCCCCTCCCCTCCACAGTGGCCTGAGGGAGTAGCAGGAATGTCCTAGCTGCAGGATGGGGATCAGCAAACAGTCCAGACCGTCTTCTCCCTCGTATCCACTTGGAGAGTTGCTGGGTCAGGTGCCACTCTGTCTCGCAGCGTTGATGGGTGTGAGGGCTGGGCGGGGCCATGGGGCTCACAGAGCAGGCAGCCACGGGGAGAAGCAGCCGGGGAATGTGCACAAGTGATCAAGTCACGGGCCAGGGGGAGGCTGGAGGTCCGCGTCCAGGCCGTCTTGGGGGACCGAGTGGGTTTCTCAGGCTGGACGGCATGGGCAGGGGCCTCACTCCACAGGCGAGCCCTGCCTGCTCCGTGTTACCCAAGTTTGTATGGCAGCCCCCCGAGCCCTTCACTCGGCCACGTCAATGGACAGCATGGCCTTGATTGCAGGGAACTTGTCACAGGAGAAGTCAGCAAGCAGCTGCTTGGTGCCACTGCGAGTGGGCAGGATCTCAAAACGCACCCGGGACTGCTCCTTGGGGCGCAGAGCTGGCACGCTGATGGGGAAGGACACAGTTGACGGTGAGATTCATGGAGCTCAGGCTGCACGGGTCTTCTGCCACCCAGTCTGGCTCTCGTGGGGGCTGGACAAGGTCACTGCTCCTTTAGCTCTCTCTAGCTGCCTCCTGGGTCACGGGGCCCCTCCAGCCCTGGGACCCCTCAGCAGGGAAAGGTTGGGGTCCCATGATCTCCCAACTATGCTAAGCCCTGAGGACCAGCTCCAAGCTTTGGTGTCCTGAACTTCCCGAGAGTTCCAAACCAAATGCCAATGTGTACCCCTACGTGCAGATTCTGGAGTTCCAAGGCTAGAGGAGCTCTGTCTGCCCTGCCTGGGGGGCCCTGGGGAGACCCCCCACCCCCCTCTCGTCATCCCCACTGGCCCTCAGGCCTGGGACTCACTCGATCTTGAGGCTGCCCATCAGCAGGCCGCTCCCCTCCACCATCAGCAGGCAGTTCTTCACCGGCTCATCCAGCGGGTTGGAGAAGTGCATCTGCACGTTCACAGGCTTCTGCACCTGGGCCTGGTCCAGCACCTATGAGGAGACGGGCTGATGAGTCAGGGCACGGGCTGCTGTCTCACCTGCCACTCGGTGAGAGCAACCGGGCTGGGTGGGCGACTTGGTGATGGGGAAGATGTCACTGAGGACGAAGGAAGGGAAGACCATTTATTCAGTCCTTCTAAGTGCCAGAGACATCCATGCGTGGGGTTCCTAGGAAATTGCTGTCATCCCCACGCTCCAGACGGGACGGCCAAGCTCAGAGGGAGAGGCGGCACGGCACAGCGGCTGAGGGGCTTTAACTCCCACGCCGGTCACGGCCCTTCTCCAGCTCATCAGGGAAGGGCAGCTCCCCCGTTGCCCAGGACAGCCTGGCTCCACTGGGGAGCCCTCTGAGGGTTGGGAAATGTTTCATTCTGAACTTACTCATAGTACTTTCCCTGAACCTCCCACTCGCTGGTCCTGTTTCTCGCTGGGCCTGGAAGCCCCCTCCCTGGGAGGCCTGAGCCTGCTCAGACCCACTCCTCTGCAGGGGACACGGCGTTGGGCCCCCAGCTCAATTCAGGCCACTCTCCTCTGATGACACCCCAGCCTAGTGATGTCCTTCTAAACTCCTGGAGCCCACAGCTTCCCTACATGCCACGCTGTGGTCTGGACGGGGCTCCAGCACCACGCTGTCCCTGGTCGGGGGACGGAGAAGCCTCAGTTTCCAGTCAGAAAAGCAACCTGGGCTGTATTTGCTCCCTAAGACAAAAGCTAGTGGTTCGGCCAAGAAGCAGCCATGAGTGGGCAGACACGTCGTCTCTCTGGGCCTCAACTTCCTCATCTGTTAAGCAGATTAGCCCTCCCTCTGCGCCTGCCTCCCTGGGCTAGGAGGGACCCGACGAGATCACAGATGGGACGGAGAGAAAGCGTTTTGGAGATGCAGACTGAAATTGTATGGCTGGTGGATTTCTTTTCTTCTTCTTTTGAGGATGACTAGAGGTGCTACTTTTTGTTAGTTTGGTTTTTCCTTTTCTTGCCCCGATCCTCACAGCAACCACCTGACAGTAATAAAGCTGCAGTTCAGACAGATTGAAGAGCCAGGGCCTCCCTGGTTCCAGAGCCTTTGCTCTTCTTGCTAGGCCTGCAGTGCCTACCAATAATTTGTGCATGACTGAAACATTTTAGAGGCCGTGATCTCTACACAACTTCTCCCAGGGAGCTCATTTAAGAGTATGACATAATTGGAAGGGCAAAGCATGAGTCTATGCCCTCGGGATACAGCAAGGCTACATAAACAGTGCCATATTTTTCACATTGATATTTGATTTGAGATTTCCATGTATTTGTTTTTCTTTCTTTATTGCTGCTTACCACCCTGTCCTATTGACCCAAATCTGTACCTGCACCCAAGGGAGGGGGTAAAGGCCACAAGACACTTTGTCTGCTTGTCAGTGTTCATGGGCCAATGTGAAGGACAACACCCTTTGGAACAAAGTTCACATTTCATGGTCTGATTCTACAGTCTGAGGTCCTCAGTGCTAACTGCCAGTCAGTGCCAGGTAAGATAATGGGATTTTACCCAAATTATTATCTTTTCATACAGATTACCCTCAGGAGTTTAAAAATATGTGCCCTGGGGCCAGCCCCGTGGCATAGTGGTTAAGTGCGTGCGCTCCGCTGTTGGGGGCCCGGGTTTGGATCCTGGGCGCGCACCGACGCACTGCTTGTCAGGCCACGCTGTGGCGGCGTCCCACATAAAGTGGAGGAAGATAGGCACAGATGTTAGCCCAGGGCCAGTCTTCCTCAGCAAAAAGAGGAGGATTGGCACGGATGTTAGCTCAGGGCTGATCTTCCTCACAAAAAAAAAAAGTCTGTGCCCTGTTCTGAACGAGCTCTGCACTGATTCATTCAATTAAGATGAGAATGTCTTGATTCTCCGGAGGCTGAAGTAGAGGAGAGAATGTGTTAGGAGGAAATTCACACAGAGATGCCCAAGAAGAAAGATCGGATGCCTTATAAAAAGACTAAATAAGAACACTCTTCATGGCACATTTCTAGCCTGTGCGTATGCTGATTTCCTTTCTAAAGATATTATGGTCTCTTTAAATACAAAGCCAACTTGATATGGAAATCCAAAAGATGCCAAGTGTTGAATAAAAGATAAAGCTATAAGGTTTGAGGCCATCGGATAAGGGAGTTTTATGGGGAAAAACTACCTTCATTTAAACACTGATCGTCTTAACACAGAATGTTTTCATAACTGAACTGGCTGCTACACAGCACCCTTTCCCAGCCTCAGAAGTGGGAATCAGCACTCGGCTGTCCATCACGTCCACAGGGACAGGCTACGTTTCTCGGAAATGCCCTGGGAAGGACGAGAGGCTTTAACATGCCGGGGACAAGCAGGAAGGACAAAGAAAACCCTTGTGAGTGGGGAAGAACACGAGTCTGGATCCAAGTCGCTCTGTTCCGGGCCTGTTTCTATCTTACCAGCTCTGATTGGCTTCTAAGATATTGCACCACAGGAGACAGTGATGGGCCCAGAAGAGGGGGCGCACCTCCCCTTGTGGAGTTTACGGTCTAGTAGGAGATGGCAGCCAAACAATTGCACACACAAAGGTATAACCTGATCTAGAACAAATGCTGTGAAGTAAGAGGACACAGCCTCTGAGGGTGTGTAACTGGGGACCAGGCCTAACTGGGGGGGCGATCAGGAAAGGCTTCCCTGAGGAAATGACACCCTGCAAGGGAAATATTTTATTATCCCCAGAACAGAGGTGGGGCAACTGAGACTCAGAGATTCAGGGACTTATTCAGTGTCACTGCTGATAAACGTTGGGGCCTAGATACAAGGTTACAGGCCCAAGGTCTGAGCTACTGCCCCTCTGCTTTCCCCCAAGCTGGCCATCCTGTCACTGACTCCCTAGCCCCTGAGGGGGGACACCTCCCATCCTGAAGCACAGCCCAGATTAACCAAGGCAGTGAAAAGGCTTGATCACAGGCTGGCCGCATGGGAGTGGGCGCCCTGGGTCCCCCTGCCCTGTGTCTGAGGTCAGGAGCCCCTGCAGCTAGGGTGCAGCTTAGGGAGGGGTGGGACCAGGGCAGCCACAATTATCTAGCTCCTCTAGAAATCTGGGGCTTGGGAGGCTGGCAGCATTGTGATTGGGCAGGAAAAGGCAATCGCTGTCTAGACAGCTGGGGCAGATGGTAGATACAGCAGACGCAGGAAAGCCTGACCCAGGAGGCTCTCTGCAGGACCCCACGGGAAGACCCCATTTCCTCTGCCCATCCACCTGCTGGTCCTGGCCTGCCAGCCTCACCCCTCAGAGCTGTACTGTCTGGCTGTAGCGGCTTCTGCCCTGGGCTGCGGGGTAGGGACAGGCTTGGAGTCAGCACAAGTTCTCCTGGTCCCCATGCTGAGGAAGGGACAGAGTGGCCTCAGGTGCCCCTCGCAGACCTGCAAGCCCCCACATGCCTGGGCTCCAGGGAGAGAGCCTGCAGCCAAAAGCAAGCCCAAAAGGCAGAGACAGAGGCATCTTCATTCTCAACCATTGCAAAGATGCTATGATTGGCTACAGACCTGTCTGGATGCCCTGGAAAGGGCCCTGGGCTGGGAGTCCCAGGGCCTGAGGTCTAGCCCTGGCTCTGGCAGTAACTGGCTGTTCCCTTCTGGGCCTCAGTTTACTTACTCACGTGTGAAATGGGAGGGTATGGGAGCGTGAGACTAGGTTCCTAAGAGTCCACGATTCTGTAACCCTGGGGTCTAGAGAGTGGAGAGATGCACCCATTTCCCATTCACTCCACAAACACGTCTGGGGATTGGGCCATGGGCTCCCTGCAGGCACGACCCACTCCATGTGCCCCCTGTGAATCCTGAGCCTGGCGCAGCCCAGAACACAGCAGATGCTCAGAGCTGAGTGAGGGGGCAAGTGAGCTGAAGAGTTCCTCCAGCTGCTCCTCAGCTGATGTCCCCAGGGGGTCTAGAACTGGAACCAAAGAAGCCTCAGGGCAATGTGCCTGTTTATCTCGCCAGACAGGAAGGAAGGACACTGTTCTGAGCAGGAACTCGTGGCCAATCCCTTTGGCAGAGGGTGGACACGAGCTGGGCCCAGTTCTCTGCCCCTCTCAGCAGGGAAGGACCTTCCTTGTGGTCTGGGAGGGCTGTGGCTCAGGGGGCTGGCAGGGCCTGTGGGGGATGCACTGGCTGGGGAGGGACCCCTTCACCACCCCTTTACCTCCAGGGTCAGGGTGGGGTTGTCCAGGATGACGTCCCTCGCCACCACCACCTCGGCCTCGTTGGTGACCTGGCACACGGCTGTGGTCCGGATCATGTTGTCCGCCTTCAGGTATGTCTCATACTGGGCATACGGGATCTTCACGGGATGCTGTATTTCTTGAAGGAGAAGCCAGGGGAGCTTAGTGAGAGGGAGTGGGGTTGGCTTCTGAAACCTTGAGAGCTGATGCCAAGCCAAGTCAGGGTGAGCTGGCCAGGAATATCTGTAGCCCAAGGCTTGCCTGAGCCCTCCCTGGGCTGGGCCCTGTGGGAAGCACGACCCTGTTCTGGGCAGGCCGCAGAGCAGGGCCAGGGAGAGAGAGACCAGGACTCAGGCTGGCTGGTCAGACTCTGGGAGGATGGGCTCGTAGGGGCTGAGGCTTCCTCCCCATCTGGAAAGTGTCGGAGGGCAAGTTTGCCTCTAAGGAGCAGGGGAAGTATGTGAATGTTTCCTGATCGCCTAATGATGATGACAACAACAGTGACAGCACAATCGTAACCAGGAAGGGAAGCCAGGGATTGGCTGAATGAGTGCTTAGGACCCTCCCAGGTCATCTAGCAGCCTGGGGTTCCATTGCAACAGCATCCCAACCATCTCCCCACCTCTGGTCTCGCCTGCTTCTAAGCCATCCACACGCACCAGTCAGACAAGGCTTTAGAAGCACCGTTTGTTTTCCCAATCATGTCATTCTTCTTCCACGTCACTTCGGAAATCTCCCACGGCTCCTCGCTGAATAAAGTTCAGACCCCTCAACCTGGACCTGCCTTTGAGCCCAACTCACCTCTTCCTTAAAAAAACCCTCCGCGGTTCTCATTGTTCTTCTGACAAAACAGGAGGCGTATTGTCATCTCCGTGCTTTGACTCACACGGTTCCCTCAGATGGAAATGCCTTCCTCGGCTTCTCTCCACCTGTCCGGCTCCTCCCCAAGCCTCAAGGCTCCTCTCGGACACCGCAGGCCATGGGGCCCTCTCTCTCCTCTGTGGTCGGGGCACAACCTCCTCTCTATCACGTGGTCACGTGGGTGGCCTGGGGGTGCCCCGGCACCCATGGGGTCATATGTTCTTTGAGGGAAGACTCTGGGGAGGAAGCTGCGTCTCCTTTCAGCCCTGGAGGGGTTTGCCCAGGGGGCCCCAAATGTGGAGATGACAGGCCCTTACAGCTGGTCCAACCCTCTCGGACAGTGAACACTAGGGCTCAGAAAGGGAAGGGGACTCAACGGGGTCACCCAGAAAGTAGGTGACAGTGTCGGGCCTCTAGGACCACATCACCTGCGTCTTTCCCCCTTCCCATCTCACTCTGCTACAGAAATATGTTATTTTTTAAATGATTTCCCTCATGTGAATTATTTTTGGCCTAAAAAAGTAGCTCTTTCCTCGAGTTTTGAAGGTAAATAACAGCCAGGCAGTTGCTTCTGGGGAAGATTTCTGCTAAAATTCCGCCAGAAGACAAGTTGCTAGGGGGTGCTGCCTTCTCATAGGTGTAACACACCTGTTTCTCTGCTGACAGAATTCTTTCAAGATGGGCTGTATAATTAAACACTTTATATTAGTTCCTTATGTGAAGCAAGTAGCCACCCCACCCTGGTTAATCTGCTTTGTAAGTCCAAACTTTTCATAACAGCTTGAAGGATTTTGCCACTGTGGGCACACCTGCATTCTAGTCCTTCCACAGCGCCAGCCTTTCCATGCTCCACCTTTCTCCCTTCCCGTCTGTGCTACCCATGAGCAAGGAGTCACTGTTCCTCCCAAATTCTCACACCTCCAAGAAAATCCATCACTGTCGTCAGGAATCAGGAGACTCCACCCACCCACTGGCAGCTATGGGGGAACACTGGGCGAAGGTTCAAGACCCTGAAGTATATTGCAGCCCGTCTAGTGTCAGGCCTGAGAAGTGATTCAGTGTAGCGTGGGGGGTGGCACATGGGA
The DNA here is from genome assembly GCF_020826845.1 of Diceros bicornis minor. NCBI lineage: Eukaryota > Metazoa > Chordata > Mammalia > Perissodactyla > Rhinocerotidae > Diceros > Diceros bicornis. The sequence continues at coordinate 30,961,548 of NC_080758.1, read as the reverse complement.
GGGGTGGCAACCATACAACCTTGAAAATGGGGGGCTGCACTGGATTTAGTATCAGGACACCTAGGACCAAGACCGTCGCATTGCCACGTACTAGCTATGACACTTAATTTCTTAAGCAAGTCACAATCTCTCTAAGCCTCAGTTTCTGCGTCTGTAAGATGCAGATACTGAAATCTGTTTTTTAAGCAGGTCAAATGAGATAGTATACAAGGAAGTGCTCTGCGCACTGCGCAAAGTGGAATATACCTGTAAGGGAGATTGAGGTGTGTCTGTTAACTGCCAAATCTTCCCTCCTTCCTCCCCCAGGGTGTAAAAGGATTTTGGTTGGCACCACCCTGACTTGTGCTGTTCATCATTACAGCAATTTCCAAAACTTCAAAACCCACAGCTTAACCACAGAGGCCATGTGCTCCTTAGTCGGTTGAGTCAGTTCCAATAGGAACTCTCCACCCCAGAATGTCAGCTATCTTGGATGTGCAGCGCCCCAACAGCCTATGGGAAGAGTTACCTTCTTTGGGATCCAGGGATATTGTGACGGAGTCCTTCCACACCTCGTGTACAAGTGTGCCGTTGTAGACGATAGTCCAGGCCGTCATGTTCACTGTCACTGTCTTCATATCATTCGTCAGGTTTTTGAGCATCAGGGTCAGGTTGACTTCTTTGCCCACTTCCAGGATGCCAGTGACCTTGAAGGTCCCAGAGATGCTGGGCTGCTGTAGATCCCTTTCCAAGTATCTCGCAGATGTTGCACCAAATGCGACATTGGGTTTAAGTTTCTCCAAGGCCTTTTGAAACACTTGTCTTTCCTGGCTGGAACCTGCGTGATGGGAAAAGAGAGAAGCATCTCAGGGATGCAGTGGCAACCTGGACAAAGGACGGCGCCCTACCTGGAAGGGCGGCCTGGGACTAACACTGGTTCTTCTGCTTGCACAACGATTCTGATCTGAGCAGGTGTCCAACCTCTCCAGGTCTCCATCTCACCCTCCTTAACATGAGGCTCACAGACCAGGTGGTCTATGGTGCTTTTCCAATCGGCTATATATTTCCAAGGAGCTGCAGAGAAAACCTTACCAGTACCTGCATAAAATTATACCATATGGCTTGATGTTTTGCTTAGACTAATTAGGTTAGATTTCTTTCTTTTTTTTTTTTTTTGGATAAAAGGTCTCTTGTGAGACTTAAAGAACAAACAGATAATTTTAAAATAAATAAAAAAACTGAACTGAAAAAGGTTAGAAAGAGTTCATAAGCAAAAAAAAACCAAAACAAGGTTATGATGTAGAATTGACTTCAGTAAAAATTTTTTTCAAACCACTTTACTATGTTATTCTGCCTTGTTTCTAAAGGCGCTTTGAGGGCTGAAGAGTGGCACTGTTGTCTGTGTCAGCTGACAAAAACCAACCAGTTGGTATGGTTCCAAGTTGTGACTAGTTTAAATTGTTGAGAGAGCCCAGGTTTCAAAAACATAAAGGACGGGTTTTCTGACTCTAACGGAGATTATGAGTGCTGCTGAATGGGATGGTATGAACAGCCCCCGGGGAATGGCCGTGATGTGCCCTAAAGATCACGGCTCCTGGGCACTAGGAGCGCAGTAACCAACTCTCAGTCTCTGAGCCGCGTTGACCGCACAGGTCATGTAAGGCTCCCTGCCTCGACCTGTAGGTAGACCCACTACCAAGAAGAAGGTATTGGCCTTCCAGGAACACAGACAGAGGCGCACAAAGAAGAATTACCATGTTTATATCTCAGAGCACGTTTATGGCCCCCACCTTCCTTAAACAACCTATGAGATTTTTAAGACAACAGATGACTTATTATAAGTCTTTAATACTTTACAGCCTATAAAGCCTACAAACTTTACCACCTAACCAGGCCTTTCCCATAAGTTACATATAACAACTGGCTGAGACCTCAGAGTCCAACTCATCCAAGCCCATCATGTTAGAATTAAGGACCTAAGAGGAGAAGCAACTGGTCCAAGTGAGTGGTCTAATCTGGGGATTAAAGGCAAAGAGGTAGCCAGTCCCCAGGTGTCTAGACCCTTAATCCAAGCCTCCTACCACTCCCTACTGAAAAGGAGGCAGGAGCCAGATTACCCACACTGACAGCTCTCGGCAGGCTGGGTTCCTTTTGGTGCCTTCCCATCCTCTTGCCAAATTGTCAGTCCACACCCACAGCTGATGTCTGTGCAGCCAGCTGAGCCTTCTGTGCCCAGGACCTTGAAGCAGGTGTGTTTGCTCAGACGAGGCTCAGAGCCTAGATACCTATATAGGTCACCTGCCTGGGTTTACTCACTCGACCAAGCTTCCTGCTACTGTTTTCTTCCTCGGTGTTGCTATTACGCAAACACTTAGTAGCCCATTTTATGAGCTTTTTCTCCGGGCCACCAAGGACAAGCTGGCATCATTAGATAAGGAGAACTGGCGAAGAACAGGCAGGGTGATCACCCTGCTGTCACGCAGGGGCTGGGGCATTGTCAGGAATCCTGCAGGGATGCCCTAGCCTGGCCACAGCATGGCCCCTCTCCATTGCTTAGGAGGTTGGCTGGGACAGCTAGAGCCCCAAGAAGCAGAATTGAGGTGTTACAGTAAGGTAGGGAACCCCACAGAATCATAGATCCATGTAAGCAGGGCACTTCAAAAGTCACCTTAGGAGGTCATTATTCCAATGAGGCTACAGATGTTCAAGTTGATAAAAATCACCACTATTTATGAAGTCCTCACCATGTACCAGGCACTGCCCTTGGTGCTTTATGTACACGAGCTCATTTAAATCCTGCTGAAGACAGTATGGCTATTCTCATTTTACAGGTGAGGAGATGAGGGATCAGAGATCCTAAGAATCCTGCCTGAGGTTGCCCACTTATAAGTGGAAGGACTGGAGCTCGCCTCCTGCCCCGGGCTATTTGTTCCCTGGCCCAGACACTTGTTTCCACATGATGATGGTGTTGAAAATGCTTGTCCTACATCTGCCGTCCCCCCTGGCCTGTGAGCTCTGTGAGGGCAGGGCCCCATTTGCTGTGTTCTTCGTTGCCTCCCAGAGCCCGGCATGGAGCAGGCACCTGGAGCAGGGTCTCACCACGTGTTTACTGACTGAGAGAAGGGCCATCTGACCCCAACCGTGGGAATGCCCTGCATAGGTGGATTGGGGCCAAATTGAGGCCACCAATCTCATCACCCTAGAGTCGTGCCTCAAAATGTCCACAAATACCACTACTCAGAGGGGTCACCCAGCTGGATTTGGAGTCAGACCCTGTCTCCCGTGCTCAGCCTTCCTCTTTTGTAAAATGCAGCCAACACCAACAGCCAGCAGTTGCACAAAGTTTTAGGGTTTACTTCAGGGTGGACTGTGGGCACCTTTATGAGAGCACTTTCCTGACCTCTCAGAACCAACGGTGAGGATCAACCGAAGCAACTCTTTCAAAGCATTTTCTAAAGAGTGAAATATTGACCCCAAGAAGGAGTGACTGTGGCCTGCCAGAGCAAGCATTAATTCACTTTCGGCTATTTCTGAAAATGAACATCACCTTCCAATGTAGAACTTTCATCACCATTGAGAATCCTCAAAGAGATAGGTTGTTGACTCGAAGAACAACAAATGTAATTTGAGTTAAAGGCGGCCTCATAGCAACCAGCCCTCCAGGTGAATTTAGGAGGCCCAGCATTCACATGCACGCTCAGGATTTCAGGGACTCAGGTGTTCTCCTCACGAAGTAGACCCACCTCATCTGGCTTCTTGGGAAGCCTCTGTGCTTACACAGCACAGACCCATGTCTTTGGGGTCTTTGTCTATTTCCTTGTTCAAATAGTGTTTCCTGCCTGTGTTTCTTGGAGGCTAGGAGAGTGGGCTGTCTGAGAAAGTTCTCCTAAAGCCCCTGGGGCCTCCCATGGGGCCATGTTTCTCCCTGTAATGTTCAGTCACAGTGCTGTCACCCCAGTCATGCAATTGGCAAAGGGACACAGCTGGAGATGAGCTGGACTGACAGCTGCCTGTGCCCTGCAGCAAACTTCCGCTGGCACTGTGCCTGCCTGTGACAGTCCTGTCCCCACCGGAAATAGTCTGGGGAGTTGGGTGTTAGGTGCTGGGGAGCAGTCCTACCATTCTGGCTGGGAACGCAGGAAGAATATGAGGAATTTTCCCTTCTCCACCCTCAAAGCTGTCCTTCCACCATCAAGCCCTGGATGGTACCGCCCCATCAGTGCCCCTCCTACCTTCTGGGTACTTGTACTTATCGGTGACGTCCAGGCGAGAGTTGCTGCCCACTGCCTTGGTGCTGATATACTGGCCAACGCTGCGAGAGTCCGAGGAACTCCGCTTCTGGGTGCCGTTGTAGACATCATAGATCCAGGTGATGCGGTCAGCATTAACCTCCGCAAAGATGAAGGGCATGTCGAAGTCCTTGTCCACATCGCCCTCTCGGACAGCGATAACCGAAGCTGGGCCACACTGGAACACCCCTGGCGGCCAGGATGCACAGGTTGGATGCATGCCAAAACCAGGCCCATCTGCAACAGCCCACTCCAGGGCTCGCTCCTCTAGGGGCCATCCACGACCACCCAACTCCCCTGCCTCTACCCCGCCAAACTTCTTCAGCCCTGACAGTCTGCCCCCATCATTTGGCACTCAGCACAGACCCTCCCAGGTTACTGTCAATCTCTGCAATGGCACCCTGGTCAGACTCCACCTCTACGGAAGACTGGCCCAATCCTGCATTCTGTGAGTGTGGACTTCCTGCTGACCCACTGCCTTCGGTCCAGTTCCTAAAAAGGAAAGCCTGCTCTCTTGTGCTCAGGGCTGCTTCTTTTCTACCTCTGCAAATCATTCTTCCCAGATCATCACCCCCTATTCCTGGACAACTTTCCCAAAAACCCAGCCCACAGGTGTTTCTTGCTCCTCTGAGCTCCAAAACCCTGAACATCACCTCCCTCCTGTAGCTCTCAGCATATAGAGCTCTGATAGATAGATAGATAGATAGATAGATAGATAGATAGATAGAATAGAATAGATATAGATGGATAGATAGACAGATAGACAGATTAGATAGATAGATGACAGATAGATGGATAGATAGATAGATAGATAGTTAGACAGATAGACAGATAAATGGATGGGATGGATGGATGGATATAATGTAGATGTAGATATAGATATATAATTACAGTTTCATTTCTGAAGTGTCCAGCTGAGAAAAAGCAAGGTGCAGCAAAATAGAAAGAAGAGTATTATTCTGTTTGTGTTTACAAAACAAATAAACAAAAAAGATACACACACACAGACATACACACACTTTTATATGCCTGGAACAGTGACTTTCAACTTTTTTTTACCATGACCTCTAGAAATAAATAGATTTTACATCATGGCACATGTATGATCCTGAAACACAAGTTTCACAGGACAATACTTATTCTTACCACTTTTTCTGATATTTTCTTTTCTTTTCCTTTCCTTCCACAATCCCTTTCCATGGCATGCTATTACATTTCTTAAAACAATGGTCACAATCCACTAAATTGATTTTATAACCACTAATGGATTGCAGCGGAAAGTCTGAAAAACAGTGGCCTAGAAACAGTCTAGAAGGCTCCCCCCCAATACCCCCCCATCTAGTGACGCTTGTTGCTTTTGGTAGAGAGGCTGCGGTTGCGGGAGGGGGTGAGATTGACTTTTCACTGTAAGTCCTTTTAGAATGGTTTGAAAATTTTTTTAACCATGTGCACATATGACTTTATAGAATCAACTTTTTTGAAGTTTGAAAGAAACAACTGAAAATGAAGGGAACAGACAAGACCTGCTTCAGATGTCAGAGGAGGGAAGAGAGGAGGGTCCTGTAGAGCCTGGGACCCAAGCTCTGACAGGGGAGGAGGGAGGAGAGGCCAGAGGTGGGAGCAGAGCCTGGGAGCACGGCGACAGGGATGAGGCCAGCCTATGCGAAGGAGCGCTCAGCTGGGCAGGGTACATGCATGCAGATGAGAGAGGTGCTGAGGTCTGGGCTGAGCCAGGGAATTTGGGCTAAACCCCAAGGTAATGGGAGATGGGGAGGTTTCTGTGCTGGGAGGGACAGCCTACTAGGGTGGTGCACGGAAATCACTGTTGGCAGAGGACAACTTCTTTCCCTTGTTGCCTGGCATGTGCCAGGGCCTCTGCAACAGCGACGACAGCCGTGTGGGTGCAGGGAAGGCACCCATTTAATAGTAGCCTGAGCCAAGCAAAATTAGGGGGGGAAATCTACTTTGAAAATATTTTTTTTAAATCCCATTGTGCCTTCCAGAGATGGAGATGACTCGGGTGACCTTCCTGTGCTGTTGTCGACTACTGCAAAGAATTGAGAGGCCGTGACCTAGAGCCAGACACAGAGAAGGAGGACACCAGCAGGCTGGCAGAGGGTTACCTTGGCTCCTCTCCTGGGGGGTGGCATCCAGAACCTGCCATCCATTGTACGAGGGGCCCAGGTCGGTCCGCACAAACCAGGCTTCATTCCAGACATGGAAATTCCTGCAGACAGAACCACAGACTGCAGAGGCCACACAGCAGGCGAGGGGCAAAATACTACATCTCTGATCTGATGGTGCAATGCCCTAATACTCATCAAGTGGGTTTACTCTGTGCCAGCTACTGTGCTAAACCTTGGCGAGCATCGTCTCACTTAAATCCTCACAGCACTATGAAACGGGTACTATTTTTATGCCCATCTCATAAAAGGGGAAACTGAGGCTCAGAGAGTTTAGGCAGCTAACAATGGCAGAATCAAAGTTTGGACCCAGGTATGCCTGGCTCCAAAGCCTAGGTCCTTGACCACCATGTTCTACTGCCTTTCTGAGGAACAGAACAGAGCTAGGTTCGAGTCAGAGACCCAGCAGGCAAACCCACACAGCTTTCTCTTGTGCATCCTGTTGGGGTACAGTTCTGTACTTCATGTGGGCTGAAAATGAATGTGGCTACAGCAAGAGCAACAGGTCTAAGAGCCACAAAGCCTCTGGGCTGAGGTCTGGATTGAAGAATGACATATACCAGTCCTAGAATGTTCTTCATCAATGGCATTCTCTTGTCTCCCAATCTGTATGTCCAAGTCATGGCTCCCCTCCCTTACCAGGTATAGCCAATTAGCCAAAGTCTTATTCATTCCATCCCTTGATTCTGCCCTCTTCTCTCCTCCTTGCCACTCCCACTGCAACTATACTAACAATGGCTTTGGCAATTTTTGGTCCAACTAGAAGAAAATGTAAGTCCAACATAAATCCAAGTTGTGTCCAACCTGGAAAAAATTTTTTTATACTCATGATACGGAGAGGACAGCTTTAGACAGAATGCCAACTTCAGAATCTGTAAGGGAAAAGACTGATAAATTTGACTAGGTAAAAATATTAAACTTGCATATACCAAACAAATAAGCAAACGCTAGTTATGTTTCCAATATGAAGGAGTAAGCACACAACAGATGGTCCCTTCTGTGGATAACAATAAACTGAAAAAAAAATACAAAAGAAAACTTTCTAAGAGTGAACAAAGTGGGAGGATTTTGGAAGAGAGTCAAAACTTGGAGGGAAGGAATGGCATGGGGCGAGTTGCACTTTTGGTGACTTTGCCCTAAGGATCAGCAACAGTTGGAATAAAGTTTAGGGCAGCAAAAACTTCAACAGACAGCCCACATCTTTCTGACCTGAGGAGCCAAGAAACAGAGTCTTGGTCAACCAGGCCTGCTAGAGAGTGAGGGGGAAGTCCTGGAAAGGATAGAGTCAGAGAAAGGGGACCCCAAATTTGTATATAAACTTTGCTGAAGCCTCTGGGCAACCTCTGAGCCAGGCATGTATGGAGGCAGACTATAAGCAGTTCAGCTAAAGATAAAAGAACTGAACTGAGATGTGAGCTGCTGCCCACCACAGGTGAGGCAGAGTTTGCAGCTTTAGTCTATCTCAGGTGGACTGCTAAGGCAAAATAACAGAATCCAGACATACTCGACGTCCAGGGTACAATCCCAAATTACTCAACATACAAAGAACCAGAAAAATGTGAGTTATCCTCAAGGGAAAAGACAATCAACCGGGACTAACACTAAGATAATCCAGATGTTGGAATTATTGGATAAGGTCTTTAAAGCAGCTATTATAACTATTCCCAATGAAATAAAGGAAAATATGCTCATAACAAATGAGAAGAGAGGGACTCTTAGCAGAGAAATAGAAAATATCAAAAAAGAACCAAATGGTAATTTTTAACTGGAAAAAAGACCAATATGTGAAGTTAAATAGTTCAATGGATGGGCTTACTAGCAGAATAGAAATGACAGAGGAAAGAGTTGGTAAATTTCAAGATAGATCAGTAGAAATTGTCCAGTCTAAAGAAGAGAGAGAAAAGAGATTGAAAAAAAATCAATAAAGTGGAGAAAATATATGCAATATATACACTAGAGAGAGATTTACTGTAATTAATATTATAAAGTACTTACAAAGTACTTATGAAGTACTTACTTATTAGAAAAAAAGACTAAAGGAAAAGTCAAACATGCCAATTAAGGACAATCAGCAGGCAATTTTTATGTGAAATACAAATGATCACTGACCATATGAAAATAGTTTTAAACTTATTACCATTAAAATAAAATTAAAATGACAAAAAGATACCATTACACCTATTAGGCTGACAAAGGTGAAAGCATAGAGTGATACGCATTGTTGTGTGACACTCATTGCCAGGTGTGGGAAAACAGCACTGTCATACAGCACTGGTGGGAGTATAAATTGGTCTGACATTTGTGGAGGGAAATTTGGCAATGAGCATGAAAAACCTTTAAAAATCTACATACCCACTGAGCCGGTGATTCCACTTCTAGGAATTTCTCCTATAAAAAACTCACAGGAGTGCCATAGATGGACATGGAAAGATGTTCACTGTAGCATTGTTTGTAATAGCAAAAATAATGGAGGAAAAGTTCATCGATAAGAGAACAGTCAGATAAATTGTGGCAGAGCCATGCAACAGAATATCACACACCTGTCTAAAAGAATGTGCAAAATCAATCTAGCATTTACATGGGAAGATGTCTAAAATATATCATCAAGTAAGAAAAGCAAGTTACAAAATAGTATGTTGATATATATGTATAGGTATAAGCTTATAAAAATGTATACAAATATGATGAACCTATTCGGATTTAGAAAATTATACATAAAAAAATCAGTAACAGCATCTTAGATAACCATAGTTTAGATAACAGTTTGGAGTCTATAGTATATATGGATAAATTTGGGTGCATATTAAATTTCTATAATGTTTACATTTTCTATAATGAGAATTACTCATCATTTCTATAATTCTGTAATTATAACATAAATGAATATTTAAAAATATATTTTAGGGCCGGCCCCGTGGCTTAGTGGTTAAGTGCATGCGCTCCGCTGCTGGCGGCCCAGGATCGGATCCCAGGCGCGCACCGACGCACCACTTCTCCGGCCATGCTGAGGCCGCGTCCCACATACAACAACTAGAAGGATGTGCAGCTATGCCATACAACTATCTACTGGGGCTTTGGGGGAAAAAATAAAAATAAATAAATAAAATTATAAAAAATAAATAAATAAAAATATATTTTAAACAATAACAGCTAGTACAGTAAATGTCTTCATAGAAAGTTAAGTGTTCTAACTGTCTTACATATATTAACTCATTTAATCATCACAACACTCTCCTAAGACAGGAATAATTATTATCCCCATTCAACAATTCTGGAAACTGAGACATAGAAAGGTGACTTGTTCAAGGTCTCACAACAAGTGAATAGTCAGAGTGGGATCTGAACCCAGGCAGAAGGGCTGCAGGGTCTTGCTTTTAACTATCGAACTATACTGTCTCTCTAAATTTTTATTTATTGACATAGAAAGATATAAAAAATGATAAAATAGATTGTTTAACTTGATCCCATTTGGGTAATTAAAACTCAAAGCACATACATCTAACGTGTATGAATATAAACAAAATAAAATGTCTGGAAGGCTCTATCTCAAAATGTTTTTCTTTGGTTGGTTGTGTTACTAATGACTCTTCTTATTTCTTTTTTATTATTTTATAATCAGGAAGAGATTGTTTCCATTTTGCGTGTTGGAAGAGGCTTCCTGTGGGGATCCGATAGGATAAGTGTGGATGGGGGAGTTCTACACTATACAGGTGTCAAAGGAGGATAAGGTGCCCCTTAAGTACTTATCAGGTTGCAACGTGACCCTGCGACATCCTCCAGGGAGCGAGGGAGATATGGAAAGTCAGCTCCAAAACACGGCAGAAAGGGAGAAGGCCAGAGGAGGTGAACATACAGATAATTAAAAATAATACCAACCAATGATACGAGTGGGAAGAAAGAATACACTTCACTCCTGTAATGAAACCTAGGTCATCACAATCTTTCTGGAAGGCAACAGCAATAGACGTCATGAGCCTTTAAAATGATCATTCCCTTTAACCCTGGATATACCATTTCTGGGAATCTTTCTCATGAGACTGATCACAGATGTGCTCAAGATTTCCATGTAAGAACGCTCATTACTGTGTTATTTATAGGAGGAAAAAAGAGAAATAGATAACAGAGCGAATAGGAAATAGTTAACAACAGGGAAAGAGATAATGGTTTAACTATTCAATGGAATATGATACATCTAAAATCTTATTTTTGAAGATTATTTCACGACGTAGGGAAAATCCTCATGATAGATTGTTCAGTCAGAATCACATGATTTAAAACTGTTTATGAAGTGGTTGGTTTCCAGGTGTGGGAAAAAGTGGGATATATTAACATATACTCTGTCTTGTCCTCCTGCCTTGTAGAATGTATAATCCCAATTCTACAAACAACAGCAGCTCACAGAGACAAGATTGGATACAAAAAGATCAAATATTAAAAGTAGGTGAACAATAGGATTACAGATGACTTTTACTTCTTTATATGTTCTGAAATTTCCTATAGTTGTGAAAAAGAAGTTATAAAAATTATCTCCAGGAAGACCCACAAAATGCCTTTTTGAATGGGCCTGTAGGCTCGGTTAGGATTCACCAACAAAAAAGCAGGAAGAGTGTGGGAAGATGATTCTAGAAATTGAAAGGGACAAGAGAGGGATGAGAAAGCATAAGAATACCAAGTTTCACAGTTATTTGGCTCCTAGCAGAGAACCCTAGGGCAAGGGTGGGTTGGTAAAAAAAAATGGTAAGTAGCTGTGTTTTAATACTTATTTGCAAGGCAGGAATTTAAGACAGCACAGATAACAACTACATCCTGGTTCCTCCCTCATTCAGAAGCCAGCACTTCACTCATACTTATTTGGAATCCATGGGCCTCTCAAATGCCCAAGGGCACCAACAAGGAAATTCTGGTTGGTTTCTGGTTGTGTGCCACACTTTCTCCTACTGCCCAACCTTGGGCTCTGTTCCCGTCTTGGGGGTTTCAAGGGCAGGCTGTACGTTTCAGAACTACCTGAGTCGTCTACTAAAGATGCAGATTCCTGGGCCGGCCCCGTGGCTTGGCGGTTAAGTGCGCACGCTCTGCTGCTGGCGGCCCGGGTTCAGATCCCGGGCGCTCACCGCCGCACCGCTTCTCCGGCCATGCTGAGGCCGTATCCCGCATACAGCAACTAGAAGGATGTGCAACTATGACATACAACTATCTACTGGGGCTTTTGGGAAAAAAAAGAAAAAGAAAAAAAGGTGCAGATTCCTGCCCCTCCTATCTCCTTTCACCCAAATCAATGCTAATGCAAACTTTGAAGTTTATAAACCACTTGCCCTAGAGACAGCAACTGAGTTATGCTTACCTTTAAAATTCAACGGGTCAGGAGACCCTGTCTAGAAAGTCACCCCAAATCCCTACCCCTTTAGGTGGTGAAAAAGCCTCTTTGTCCTTCCAAATGCAGTTCAGATACTGCCTCCTCCAAGAAATCCTTTCCTGATGTGCCAAGAGGGTGCCAACCACACCTTTGTGCTATCTCTGAATCTTTCCCATAATTCAGTTACATGACTTCTTCTACTCCATAATTGCCAATCTTCTCATGCACCTATGAACTCCTTTAGCGTGGTTCCTGCATCTCACTTCTCTTGGTGCCCAGTGCCCAGTGCAGGGTCTGGCATACAGCACATACTTAATCCTGTTGGCTGATTGAATCATTCTGGGGCCTGGGCCACACTTGCAGCCTTGGTTTTCTTGGCTGTGGGTCTAGCTGAGCTGCTCTAGGCATGTTGGGGACTGGCTAATTATTAGTGGAGGCTGGTGGCCATGGAGAGATTGTGTTAGGAGCCATGCACCCGAGCCAAGGTATGGTTGCCACCAACTCTTATCCAGAACTGGCTGACTCCACCTCCCTGACCACAGGGTTGGGTAATCCCCATGTGCCTCTGCCTTGGAGCTCTATAAAGTCTACAAGTAGAGTCAGGTCTGTGACTCTAGAAATTGGGGAGTCAAGTCAAATGAATTAGGAAAGCAAGCCAGAAATGTCAAGATAGAGTTAACCACGGCCAAACCGTTCTAAATCACCTGGCTGCTTCTCAGTGACTGAGTAGGCCCCAGAGACTTCCTTTATAGTGGCCCAGAAGGCAACCGTATAAAAGAAGCATCCCAAACTAAGCTCACCCCAAATGTCCTGACTGTCAAGCAGCGACTACTCCAGAGCCTTGCGCCTCTTAAGCCAAACCACTTGGGTGCGCTGAATGGCTTAGGAGAAAATGTACCCCACTGGATGCTGTACATGTTTCCAGAAAGATCTGGAAGAAATTGCTGAGGTCTCCTGATCTAGCCCTTCATTTTACAGATGGGAAACTGAGGCACAGAAAAGTTAAGGAACTTATGGAAAGTAATACACTTTTTTAGAGCATCTAAATGTCTCCAGCTGTTTGCCTTTACTTCTCTCTAGGCCTTTATTTTCTCATTTATGAAACGAGCAGTTCCCTCTCTAAGATGCCTCCCAGTCCTACTGTTCTTTGATTTGGGAGAGTCCTATTGACAGAGACCTGTGTTCCCCACTAGCTTGGACACTAACTCAGTTTGGTTTTGGGCAAGTCATTTGTCTTCACTGAGCCCCTGAGACAACGTTTACTCTTACAGAGGAGTGACATTTGCTGCCTAAGTGGGAACCCAAGAGGCCAGCCTCTCCATCTGACTGAGTTGAACAGCACCCAATGCAACCAGAGCCCTGACTGGTGTCCAGCCAACCAGGAAAATCTCAAGGTAAGAGCTGTCAGATTTCTCCAGGTCAAGGTCAGTCAGGAATAATAATAACATTCTCTGGTGCTTTACAGTTTACAAAGCCACCTGGGTTCAAATCCCATCTCCACCATTTTCTAGTTACATGCCCTTGGGTAATGCCTCTGCGTCTCAGTTTCCTCAACTGTAAAATGGGGGTGATCATAACAGTGCCCACCTCATCATTTCTGAAGAGGACACGTCAGCACTTAGAATAGTACCTGGCACACAACAGTTGTCCCCAAAATTAGTAGTTGCTGCTGTTATTGTTAAGCACTATCAGATGCTTAACCTCACTTGATCTTTACCTTCTATTACTTTAGGCACATCTGAACAAAGTTCTAAAAGCTTTCAACATTTGCAACATGTAAAGATTCAGATTGAAGGTTTTCTCTCCAAACCCAAACTGCCCTTATAATAAGAGGCTTGTAATTTCACCCCAGGCAGAAAATGACTGGTGGTTTAGCTGCCCCCCAGGTGGGATCTATGTAGAAGGGACGGGATAGCTCCCTTGGGAGGGGTAGTTCTCATACAAAAAGTGGGGTGAGCTGAAGCTCCAGAGAATCAAAAAATTAAAGCTAGTAAGAGACTTAAGTAAACATCTAGTCCTAGGCCAGTCCTTAGATTTCACTGATGGGGAAACCTGGGGCCAGAATGATGAGGCGGCTTACACAAGACCTGGAGTGAGACGGAACTGAGGCTGGAACTGGGTTCTCTGTCCTCATACCACCCAGGGCTGGTTCCCCGCCCACAGCCGGTAGGGAGTGGGGCGGGGAGGGACCAGCGGCTCCCACTGCTTTCTCAGACGGGTTCAGAAAAGGCTGGTAGGGATGGGAAGGTGAGGAGTGACGAGACTCTCAGCAAAAATCAAAGCTTTTGGGCCTGACACCCTCCAATGAGACCAAAAGAAATGACAGTGGAGACCCCCTGGAATATGTCCGTGGACCCAGACTTGCCCCACGGTGATTATGTTGGGAATGAATTATGAAGCTAATATAAGGTGGTAGCGTAGAGTAGTAACCAAGAGGTCTGGGTTAAATTCCAAATTCAGCTTGAAAGCCCCACCTTCCTGCTCCCAGGAAGCCTTCCCTGACGACTCCTTCCCTGAGTTCCCACAGTGCTTACTGTCTGAATCACTCACCTGGCGCTCCACATGTCACCCTGTGTCATTCATTAGCCTCAACTAATGGCTTTCCCACTTCCCTACCAGCACTGGAAATGCTCTCAGCAGAGGGAGCTAGGCTCAAGTCTTCTGATCTCTCCGCAGTTGCTAAGGTGCAGGGTAATCACAGAAGGGTTATGCCAGAAGGGTACCCCTCCCCCAAATCAGTCATTTTGTCAGACCAACCATCTCCTTTCATGAAGGAAACCAAGGCCAGGAATGGCACTATCCCAACAATCAGAACAGGTTGCAATGGGATTTTGGACCCAGCAACAGCGAAAGAAAAACCTGGGAGAAGAATCCAAGACACTCATTTATGAGAAGCTGGAAAACAAAACCTTGCTGTAAGTAGCAGTGTCGTTAGAGAGAAAGTTGCATATGTGCAGATCAAGAAAGAACATCCTGAAATACGCTTTCTCTCCCCCATTAAACCCCAGCACCCATGAGAGTTTGGGTGAATTACACAAGCCTCACTCTCCTTCAGAGGGGAGCGGATGCTTATATTACCCAGTTGCTGGCACAGGGTTGTTGTGTATTTGTTTTAGCAGCTTTTTCCGGTAATTTTTATTTTCCTTTGACTTTATTCCATTAGTTACACTAAGCACATTTCAGAAAAGTTGGACCTACTTATTCTGGGAATAATAAGTAATAAAGAATATTTTACACAGACTGTCTCAAAGTTGAACATCTGGAAATAAGATGGCACCTGCCATCAGGTTATCTAGCCATACATATGCATGTGAGTGATTGTGTGTGCGTACGTATCCTTTGAAATGGATTAAAACAATGGGTTATTGACATATGTGTGTACTACTGCATACATACAGACACACAGATATCTGTGTGTATATAGAGATAGAGACATAATTATTTTTGGTTGCCATCTGGTAATAATTTGGCATATGGTATAAGCTTAAACAGCTGTAACAATATCTATTTTATGTATATACACTGCTATATGAAGTTATAGATAAACATCTATAAGTTTCATATAACCCATTTCCAGTCGACATCTATTACACATTACAAATATTTGTGTGTGTAAATACATGTGCACGTGACATATTTGTGGTTAGAAATATATATGCCCAATTACGTATAAAGCTTCTTATTTTTGTTTGGAATCCAGAATAAACTAACATTTTATTCTACCAACCAAGATACATAAAAAGTATATACGTGTAAGAGGAAATGTGTTGCTTTTCTTCGAGAAAGCACATAAGTCATATGGGTTGCCTGAAATAAGATAAATCTATATTTCTTACTGTAAAATCAATAGTTTCAACGTTTATCTTCTAAAGTAGCATAGCATCTAATGGATCCTATAAATTCAGGGTGGTTTCTCAGAGCCCAGGGGCCATATCCTTCACTGCTGTCAGACCCTTCATCTGGCGGCAGCACAGAGCGGATCATCAGACTTTGCAGAAGCATGAGAAGCATGGTTTTGGGTCTTGCTAGATGTGTAATCAGCGTTGTCAGAATTTCCATTCTAAGCTATGTGTTGACATGTCACTTGCCTCCCAAATCCTGTTTGGCACTGAGTCCCAGGGGCTGAGGAGAGCAAGAAGCTGCTCAGAAAGGGTCTGAGACTCACCATACGCTGTCGCGGCCTTTGTCCAGTGGATTGCCCATGGGGTCGTAGTACACATCCACACTGAGGTTTCGGTCAGTGTCATGAGCTGAGTTGAAGTTGGTGACCACGCGGGCGGGAATCCCCAGAGACCGCAGCACTGCAAGTCAGGGGGCAGCCTGAGGAGCTGCAGTGGAGGCGGGACCTTGCAGCGCCCCGCTGCTGCCCACCGACCCAGCACAGCCACGGCACACCCAGAGTACCTGTGTTGAGGGTCCCAGCAAAGACCCAGCACTGGCCAAATTGCACTGGTCTGAAGCCAGATTTTTTCCACCCCTTGAGGATCTCCACACTGCCGTTCCAGCTCCTTGGGTCCTGGCCACCGGTGTAGTCGCCGCTCCAGTTCCCAGAAATCACACCATTGTCATCATTGCTATTGATCTGGGCAGGAAAAAACCCCAAATGAATCAGCACAGAGAGTGACATGCAGCATTCAGGGGACAAGGTCAGGAGATGAGAAAGGAAGCCAGGGAGCTGTTGAATGCATTTTCTGCGTCTTTCTGGGTGATTTGAGGTTGATAATTGTAATGATGATCCCCAGGAGTATCAAGCAGTTTATGAATTTGAAAGTGCTTTGCTTAACAGGCCATGTGTGATTGCCCCTAACCCATATATCAATCCTGCGTAGCAGGCTCACATGGATAACTTAGGCTTCACGGTTTGTCAGCGGCAAGGCAGGGTCAGAAAACCAGCCTGCAGACCATTTCTTGCCAGAACTCCCTGGCTGTCGCTGGTGTCTGACTTGGGGGTCCACGGTTTGAAACTGTCTTTTGGCGAACTGGTCTTCTAAAAAGATCACTAAGGGCCCGGACCCATGGCCAAGTGGTTAAAGTTCCGTGCAGTCTGCTTCAGCAGCCCGGGTTTTGGGGTTTGGATCCCGGGCACGGACCTACTCCACTCACCAGCCATGCTGTGGTGGTGTCCCACGTACAAAAAGATAGAGGAGGGGCCGGCCCAGTGGCACAAACGGTTAAGTGCGTGCACTCTGCTGCAGCAGCCGTTCACCGGTTCGGATCCCAGGACCGCACCAACGCACCGCTTGGCAAGCCATGCTGTGGCGGTGTCCCATATAAAGTGGAGGAAGATGGGCACGGATGTTAGCCCAGGGCCAGTCTTCCTCAGCAAAAAAAAAAAAAAAAAAAAGAGGAGCTTTGGCAGATGTTAGCTCAGGGCTAATCTCCTTGCAAAAAAACAAAAACAAAAACAAACAAACAAACAAAAACCAAAAAGATAGAGGAAGATGGGCACAGATGTTAGCTCAGGGCTAAACTTCCTCAAGCAAAAAAAAAAAAGATCACTTCAGAACTTTAGCAACTAATTTCTTCTTGGAAAGAATAAAGATGGAATATTGCTTTTCATTCATTCATTCATTCAACTGTTCTTGTATAAGTTGATTCTTGTATAAGTAACACAACCACAATGCAGCATGAAAATAACACTGGACTAGGAATCAAGAGACCTGGGTTGCACTGTCTTTTAGAGACACATATTGAAATATTTGTGGATGAAATGACGTCATGTCTGGGATTTATTAAATAATCTGTGGAGGAGGGGATCAGAGACGAAACAAGGCTGGCCTTGAGTGGGGAAGTGCTGAAGCTGGTGACGGGTACAGAGGAGTTCATTTTACTTTTCCTTCTACTTTTGTGAAGGTCTGAACTTTTCCATAATAAAAAGTTAAAAGAGAAAGAAGGAAGGAGAAACTTGATTGATTATAAGCCCAGCCTTGCCATGTGTCAGCTCAGTGATTGTGGGCAAGTGAATTCACCTCTCTGGGCCTTAGTTCTTCACCTTCCAATACAAGGAAGGTAGGAAACAAACGAGCACTCAAGTGTCTTCCGGCAGCTAAGTGTTCAGAGTTTATGAAACTCTGACCCCAGTATTTACCCCAACCGTAAGTGAGAGGCTGGACCAGGATCTCCCAGGGCTCTCGGAGCCTGTGAGTCCCTACTGCATCTCTTTGGGGAAGTCCACAAAGGCCTACGGGAATGGACAGTCTGGAA
The DNA here is from genome assembly GCF_020826845.1 of Diceros bicornis minor. Classification (NCBI taxonomy): domain Eukaryota; kingdom Metazoa; phylum Chordata; class Mammalia; order Perissodactyla; family Rhinocerotidae; genus Diceros; species Diceros bicornis. The sequence continues at coordinate 30,943,540 of NC_080758.1, read as the reverse complement.
ACAGAAGGATCCTTGCCCAGGACAGGCCGACTGGGCCTTCCACAGCGCCTCTGTGTGGTAGGTGAGCTCCGCTTCCCCTTGCAGGAGGGCCTGGGCTGTAATTGCAGGATCAGGCAAGGCGGGGCCTCCTCCAAGATGGAAGATTATGCAGCCCATCCCCAGCTTCTGAGTCACAGGCGCTCCAGCCACCAAAGTGGTAATCAGCAGGGTCATCTCTGGCTGAAAGCTGACATTTCAAAGCCCCGCACAGGCCGTAATTAGCTCACTGCCCAGCCCAACCAGGAGGTCTGGAGAATGCAGCAGGGAGGTGCCCCAGAGGAAATTGGCATTGGGATAGAGTGGTTTGTCGGAAGGGGGAGGGTGAGTCAGCTGCTGCTGGTGCCGGCTGGCCTCACCCACCCCTTTCCCGGGCCCGGAGGCTCAGCTTCATAAGCCACCCTGAATGCCTGCTTCCCTTAACCGTGGCCTCGGCTTTCATCCCACCCTTCCTGGGCCTCTTGGTTTTCACGGTTCGGCCCAGGCCCCGCTTTCTCTCTTCACTCTTCCCCAGCTGCCCTGGCTCTCATCCGTCTCCTCAGGGCCTCCTCATTCCCTGGGCCTCTCCACCCCTTTCCTGCAAGGCTCCGTTCAAGTCTCTACTCTTCCAGGAAGCCCTCTCTGATTACCCCCAGATATTTATCATGCAGTCAAAAGACTGTTCAAATTTCTAACCACATAACTAGCTCATTAGCTTGGATATTCTCCAACTCAAAAGGAAAGAGACTGAGAAATGACTAATCCATTAACAGAAAAAAAAAAGTTAAAGACACTTCTGGGTAATTATTTAGTTTGAGTTGTTAAACCCTCTGACATTTAGCTTTTTAACTTGTAACTTTTGAGCAGGTAGATCGCATGCTTGGACACTTTGTGATGGAGATGTTCTCTATACACTGAGTGCAGAGTGATAGATTCCTCAGGATCTGGCTTATGTGTGTAACTCTGTGTGTGTGTGTGTGTGTGTGTGTGTGTGTGTGTGTGTGTGTCGGGTGGGGGGCAGGTCTCACGTGGAGGGACTGGGTGAGTGAAAGGGGCCCTAGGCGGCCAGTTCAAGGCCTTGTTCTGGTTTGACTCACAGGCTGTGTGCTGTGAGCAGGTCACTCTGGCTCCCTGGGCTTCAGTTTCCCATCTAGATAACAAGAGGGCTGGCCCGCTGCCCTCCCAGCCTAGCGTTCTCACTCCATGCTGTGGAGGACATGGATCAAAGCCAAGGAGGTTAACACTTTGGGCTCACTTGGGAACTTACCCCCTTTCCCAGGAGGCCCCGTGGTGGAGCAAAGTTTCAGCTTTGCATCCACCTGGCCCTGGCCGCCACCTAAGGGGAAAGTCCCCTTGTCATCTGAGAAAGGCCTCAGGCTACAGTGGAAGGGCTTGGAGCCAGGCGGACCTGGGTCCAGTTCTACCCTGCCACTCACTCACTGTGTGCCTCAGGCAAGCCCTTTAAGTTAGAGGAGCCTCAGGCTCCCCGTGTGCAAAATGGGAATGGTAAGAGCCACCAACCCTATTTTGTCAGGCTTCAATGAGATGACGTGTGGAAAGAGCTCAGGTGCCTAACCTATGGTTGGATTTGATACACGGTAACAGCTAGTTATTACGGCTATTCTATCACTCACCATTGCGCTCAGCACCCGGCCAACATATTTGGGGTCGCTTCTGCGGGCCACGTCAGTAGCAGGGTCACGGCGGAAATTCAGACTGTGATCCAGGACCGAGAGGGAAATGTTCAGAATGTCTTCTTCAAACTGCTCAAAATGGGATCATATGTTAGAATGAAAGAAATGACAGGTGGTGTCGGCTGATTAAGGGAGCTACACGGTGAGAACCACGGGAACAGCCTGGGTGCCTTCACTCTGGGAGTTCCAGAACTGAGAGCTGCCGAGGAACGACCACCTCAGCACCTTTGCCCCTGAAAACTCATCCCGAGCTCTTGCTATCCCCGAGGGCTGTGCTGAGGCCTCTGATGTGCGTGGGACTCCCTCACTGTCATGAACTTGGGAGCAAGTCCCTTACTCATCTGGGCCTCAGTTTCTCCGTCTGTATAACCAAGGATCGGGCCAGGCTCATCTCTAAGTCTCCATCCAGCTCTGACTGTGATCTTGAGCATATTACTTAGATTCCTGGGGAGGTGATCATAAAGATAAAATATCACGCTAAAAGAGGTCTTTGAAGGTATTTTCACAAAATGAGACTTATGTTCAGCCATTGTTTCTCCAAGGAAGAAGGCCAAGTGCTCTCTTGCCTGAGGGTCTTTGCATGTGCTGTTCCTTCTGCCTCCAATGCTTTTCCCCAAGATATCCATCTGGCTCCCTTGCCTTCTTCAGGTTTCTGATCAAAAGTTCCTTCCTAAGAGAGGCTTGCTCAGTCCATGCCATCAAAAATAGCCTCCCTTCCACCCCTGGACGCACTCCATATCCTTACCCTTTTTTTTCTTTTTAATTCCTTCCAATGAAATTTGACACAGAAACCCAATGTATAAACTATAAGGCAGACTTGCTCTGGTTGACTGCAGAATGGGGACTGGAGATGGGCAGAGCCTGCACCTACCCAGCCCCTCCTGGACATCCAAGGGACCCCACCAAAAGTACCTCATTCTCATGCTTTCATCTATCTGCTGGAAAAAAGAAAAAGTGGAGGGAATCTCTGAAGGTTTTCTAGGCTGAGCAAACCGGGGAACTCTGTGGATTTGGATCGGGGGTCACAGTAAAGAAGGACCAAGAGGCTATGGTCTTGAAAGGCCACATGCACATACCAAGAAAGTTTCATTACAGTCTTACACGGAATGAACAACAAACTATATTATTGTCCCAAGTGTCTGTGCTGGGCCCTATCCTCGTTTGTGTATTAGAGCACCAAGAGCACTTCATTGCATCGATTTAGTTATTTGTCTGTTTTGCCCATTAGATTGTGACCCCCTGAAAGACAGGAAATCCATCTTATCCATCTCCTGCATCTTTAGCGTGCAGTCTGTGGCCTAGCACACAGTAGGTGGTCAATAAATGTCTTCTGAATGAATGAATGAATAGAAGGGCAGGCAAATGGACAGATTTGGGAAATTCCACCTATTTGTGGAGCCAGCAGCTGAGCTTCTTGGGTAACAGGGACATTACCCCAGCCTCCTTATGACCCTTTTACCTGTCCAAAGTTCCAGCCAATCATGCTAATTCGATTTGTGCTTCCCACATAGATGATGCCAGCATCTTCCTGAACGTACTCCTCTCTCTCGGCTTCGTTCCTCATAAAGACACCATCCGCTATTTGACATAGAAATCAGATATCAGGGACTAGAATCCTACAGAGGACTGTAGAGACCAGTCCTTCTCCCACTCCTGAGTACTGGCCTGGGGGCTGGAGTAAGCCACACCTGCAGCCCTTCCCTCAGCCTCCACTGAGGAATGAAGCCTTGGGCTGTAATGCTTGCAACTCATATTGTGGGAACTATGAGCTTGAAAGAGAAGCTGGGATAACCTGAGGGTGTGAAAATGAGACCCCAGGAATGAGCCACTTGCTCCTTCAAGCAGGAAGCTACCTCCATGCTGCAGAATTGTACTGTGGTCATTGTCCCTTATAATTACACCATACTAGGCCATTTGTAAAAGCTCATGAGGTCCCTGCAATAGCCCCAGAGGAAATAGCAGGATGCCCATTTAATGGTGAGGAATTTGAGGCCCAGAAAGGTAGAGTGACTGTCCAGACTCACACAGCTGGTTAAGTGGCAGAGTTGAGACTCAAACTCATGGCTTCTGACTTCTAGCTTCTATGCTCTTTCCACAACCCACAAGCTTTCTCTAATCAAACCTGAGCTCATGAAAATCATCCCCCTCATCTCCTTTCCACGAGCATTGCTTAGCTGATGGCCGGACATAGGGGTGGTTAGGTGCCTACCTTGCAACCAGGGGTTAAAGAGCAGTATGAATGTCCCAAGTTTCAGAACGAACTCTTTGCCCTGGGAGAAGATCTGAAGGTTCAGTGTGTACCGTCCAATGGGTGCATTGGCAGGAGTGATGATGGAGATGTTCAGAACTTTGTCCTTGTTGGACACGAGCTGTGCACCCCAGCCACCACCACTTGTCTTGTTGGAGAGTGGAAACACAGCCTTTGTCCCGGCTGACTCTGAGGCATAAGACCCTGTAAAAGAAGACAGAGGATGATGGGAACCAAGTAGTGCTGGCCAGACTGTGGGGAGAGATCAGATTCTAATATAACCACACGGGCCCTTTGGGGGCTATCATCCAATGAAGCACCATTCTAACGCTAGAAGCAACTGGAGAGACTATGCAGGCCAAATCTCTCTTGATTTGAGGACTTGGACTCTTGAGCTCAGAGACAGGCAGAAACTTACCCAAAGTCAGACTGAGTCAATGGCAGAGCTGGGCTAGAGCCCAGAGCCCGGTGCCCCGAGGGTCACCACCACCCCCCCCTGGATGCACAGCTCCAAGGGCTTCTCGGGTGTGTGTAGAGGCGGGAAGCAGGTACCTGTGGAGGCTATGAACCCCAGACTTTCTCCAGAGCCAAGACTTCGGTTCAAGATCAATGAGAATTGGAAGGGTTGGCCTCTCCGCAGGATGAGCTCCTGGCTGTAGAATTTGTTTGTGTTATGTTCCCGCCGGTTGGAGGTCGTCTGCCAGTTGATACTCTGGGGTTCTAAAGCTGTGAGACAGAAAGGAGGGCCTGAGGTCCTGGGAGGCAAGGAATGGTGGCATGGGGAAAAGGTGGAAGTTACCAAAGGGACAGCTTTTGGGCGGGGCCAGTTGGGGCAGATCCAAACTTCTAGGAAGAATCACATTAAAATCCAAAGACCTTGAGCAACATAGCAAGCACTTCACAACCTGTTCCCATTCCTCCCTTTCAGGTAGCTGAACCTCTGCACACACTATTCACACTGCTGAGAATATCTTCCTCCTCTGCCTGGCCAACTGTCACTCAGCCCTCAAGGAACGGCCACATGCTCAGCGTAGCGTCACCCAACCAGCCAGGAGAACTGTGTAACCAGAGCACCCACATCCTGTCCATTCTTAGCATCATCACTTTGTGGCTGGGGGCTCAAATTGAACTGAGAGGAGGTACTTCTCTCAAAGCCACCACCCTGGTTTAGCCTGTCTTTCCCTTTGTGTCTCCTTGAACATCAGTGTGTCTGACCACTCCTACATCCAGCCAACATTTCCTTGTGTATTCTTTGCTTTCTGTATATGTGCAATGCCTGGGTATTGGCCTGGGCCTCTGACACTGGGGAGGATTACATGACTCTGAGCAGCATTACTAGGTCTAGAGATTGAGAAATCACTCACCTGGAAGAGACTTTCAAATGCTCACTGGCAAGAGCAGCATATAGGAGCAGGCCAAAGGTCCATGAGATCTCTGGCTAAGACCCTGAGGACGCACACCTCGAAATCCACCCCCCACACTTCTCCTCGCGTGATCGTGGAGGTAACGGAGCTGAACTGAGAAAGGTTTATGAGAGATACCGTGATGGCTGAGGTTAGCCTAGATAAACCTTTTGAGAAATTTGATTCCTGTAAGTTATGTTTGAGATGTTCCATCACGCATTCCTCTGCAAACCAAACTAGTCTCTGCTTTTGCAACAAGGTCACAGCTATGATGGGAGGGTGGTGGCACATCCCAGGGCCAGGAACAACTCTTGTTTATGTGTCTGTCTCTCTCCATCAGAACATGCCTTCTTGATCTTTATATTCTGAAGACTAGCACATTGCTTGACTGTATTAGGACAATGAGATAAACAAACGAATGAAGGAACTGAATGAACAGACAAATGTCATGAAATGACCATCATGACAGCAGCTCAAAATTTAGTCCATCAGGAAAGGTGAATATGGACGTCCACTCAATAAGTGTATAGAAAGTACCTATTATTTGCAGGACACTATGTTAGGAACAATGGTGGGGGTATAAAATGTATGAAAAGAAGTTTCAACCCTCAAAGAGCTTCAGCAGTGGGTGAGACAAGCACAGCGACCATGATGGTCATCTCTGCCTCTCCTGACACCAACCGTGAGCCCTGGCACAAGGGAGTCTTCTCCCCTCTAAGGTGCTTGTAGGATATGCAAGGCTCCTCAGAGCTGGAGGGGGAGGAAAAACAGGACTCACGTTTGTCATCAGTCTACTGTATGTCAACTGCTATTGACAGTATACAGAGCACTTTATATATCATAGATGGAATCCTCACAGAAACCGGAAACTGATGCTCTGAGAGATAAACGTCTTATTTCAGTAATTGGCAGAGCCAGGACTCTGAGCCCAGGTCTTTCCGGCCTTCCCCTGTTGCTGTGGTCTCCAGTTCTCTGCCCAGAAGGGGGATCCACGTGGGACCTTCAGTCCAGAAGGTACTCAGGTGGTGAGGGGCCCTCCCTATGCATTGTCCTCCCCGCTGGCATTTGTATCCTGACACAGAGGAGAGAGTGAGCACCTGGAAGGGAAAAATATGTTCCAAAAGGGTATTCTATGTGGGAGGCGGATGAAAGGGGAGCAGCCTGCCTCTGCATCCCTGAGTGGGATGGGCAGATTGAGAGCATGCTCATCGAGCCTCCAGGGTGGTTTCTGAAGCCTTTCTCCTTCTGCTGGCTGCTGCCCTTAGTTATTCTCCCTGCACTTGGGATTGCTTCTGCCAGCCCTCAAATCAAGGATCCCATGATCTTGTCTGTGGATTATTTCGATTCCTTTGTTCCCCGCACCCACCACCCCTTGAAGCAGCACTAATCACAGCCCCTCTGCCGAAGTGTGTTCTGGAAGGGAAAGGGCAGGGATGGGGGAGGTACACCGCCATCCAAGGTTCTTCTCGAGTTTACAGCTTCATGGTTATTTATGAGACTCAGGGCCGTTTTCTGCACCAGCCTGGATGGAGGAAGGGATGAAAGGAGCGTTGCATGGTCCCTACAATTGACTCATCAACTTAGACACTTAAAAAACATCAGAAAGGGGGCTGGCCCGGTGGCGCAAGCGGTTAAGTGCGCGTGCTCCACTGCCGCAGCCTGGGGTTCGCTGGTTCGGATCCTGGGCGCGCACCGACACACCACTTGTCTAAGCCATGCTGTGGCGGCGTCCCATATAAAGTGGAGGAAGATGGGCATGGATGCTAGCCCAGGGCCAGTGGTCCTCGGCAAAAAAAAAAAAAAAAAAAAGAAGATTGGCAGACGTTAGCACAGGGTGGATCTTCCTCACAAAAATAAATAAATAAATAAATAACATCAGAAGGAAAAGAAACCTTGGAAACAGATCATGTACTTCCCACCCTTATACTGGATGTGAGGACATGGAGGCCCTGAGAGGTGATCTGCCCACCGGAGCACGTCTCTGGACTCTCTTTCCAGTGCCCTTGTCACAATTCCATGCTACCTCCCTGAGTTACTGCTGAACTCCAGTGTCAGGCCTGGGGCAATTTCTCCGATTTTTTCTTCACTGAGAATATCAGTGCCACTAGCAACTCTAATGTGGCAGATGTGCTAAATGTCCATCCCAATATTCACTTCCTCCTTCTTTCTTGGCAGTAAAATCCCCCATATTAATGGGCACTACATTTCCCAGGCTCCCCTGCAGCTGGGGGGTCATGTGAATGAATTCTGGCCAGTGACTTGCAGGAGGAAGTTATATGTATTAACTTCCAGGAAGCCTCTTTTTTTTTCTGTTTTTTGATTGAGGTAAAATTCACAGAACATAAAATTCACCATTTTAACCATTTTAAAGTGTACAATTCAGTGGCATTTAGTACATTCACAATGTTGTGCAACCATCACCACCATCTACTTTCAGAACCTTTTCATCATTCCCCAAAGAACCCCCCTACCCATTAGCAGTCACTCCCCATTCCCTGCTAACTCCAACCTCTGGCAGCCACAAATCTACTTTCTGAAATTTGAAATCTGGCAAATTCATATAAATGGAATCACACAAATATTTGGCCTTGGGGTCTGGTTTCTTTCACTTAGAATAATGTTTTCAGGGTTCATCCATGTGGTAGCATGTATCAGTAGTTCATTCCTTGTTATGGCTGAGTAATATTCTGTTATATGGATACACCATATTTTGTTTATCCATTCATCACTTGAGGGACATTCAGGTTGTTTCTATCTTTTGGCTGTTGTGAATAGTGCTGCTTTGAACACTCATATGTAGGTATTTGTTTGAACACCTGTTTTCAATTCTCTTGAGGAAGCCTCTTTTTGAAAACAGTTGGCAGATGCCCTTAGCCTGTTTACCTCCCTCTTCTTCCATGCTGCCGCCTGCAGTGTGGGGGTGATGTGGACAGAGCTCTAGTGGCCACCTTGGACCAAGCATGCACTAGGGACAGCAGAGCGGGGGCTGCATGGACTCTGGGCCCCTGGGGATTGCGTTGCTGCCTTACCTGCCCAGAACTGCCTACATTCAGACCACTGTGTAAGGAAGAAGTAAACATCTGTCTTGTTTATTTCTCTGAGCCATTGTTATTTGGGCTGTCATTCACAGCCAAACCCACTTATAAATACCTGATAATATAACCTCCTCCCCCACTTATTCTGTGGTCCACCTTTGGAGGGGTAACACGAGAAGTACGGAACAGATTCCTGACTGTGAGGGAGTTACTTGTCTGCTGTCTCAATCAGCCTGGCTCTATAATCGAGTCACCCGCAGCAGGCCGGTGAGTATGACTTGGCTGTGGGTGTGTGACTGGGGTTTTCACCTCCTGTTCCTGCGAGGACCACAGCATAGACTTGCTGGCAGGTGGCCCAACCAGATGTAACTGATACTCTAGTGGCTGTACCTCCCCCACCTGCCCAGACTCTATTCCCTATGTCTCTTCTCTAGACAAAGACAGGCTGAGAGATATATTATAATTAGGGCTGATAGATACATTAAAAATCATCTCACCAAGTGTCTGCAAGCTTTTCGATAGAGACCACACTAAGAAATGCATTTTACACAGTGTTTACATACTTGGATCTCTGACTGACACAAAGTTTCACAAAACAATACTAACCATTGCTATGTACAGTAGACTGATATTTTGTCTTCTACTTCATTTTTTAAAAAATAGCTGGTCATAAGACACAAAACCGATTTTACAACCTGCTAATGGGTAACAGCTGGCAGCTTGAAAAACAGTGATATAATCCATATTCCCATATTATAGGTAAGAAAACTGAGGCCCTGAAAGGGGGAGCCGTCTGCTGAAGTTACAGAGTAGTTTAGAAGCAGAGCTTGGCCCAGAAACTGGTCTTCCATCCTGGTCGCTGAGGGGCCGTGAGTCATTCCCAGTGTCCCCTCGCCTCCGCTCTGGGCATGGGGAACATCCCCACCGCTGGCTCCAGGAACACAGGTGCTTTCCTCTGTGCTCTCACCTCTCTCTCTCTCTCTAACCTGTGCCTTTCCCTTTCTCTTTCCCCCACATTCAGATATTGCAATCCCTGTGCAGCACGGGTGGTACAATTTCCTGGCACCCAGGCACACGGGAAGTCAGGGGTCCCACTGGTGGCTGAGTGAGGGGCTGGTGAGGCTCTCTGCGATGAAGTGAATAAGCCCTGGACTGATGGCCTGGAAAGCTGAGAGGTCTTGGGCAAGGCCTCAGTGTTTCTGGATTGTACTTTCCCCACCTGCAGAACGGGATAGTGAGGCCTGAACATCCTCCCTCTTGGGCTTATTACTGGGATCTAACACGTACCCATCACTAGCACCTGGGCCCCCGGAGCTGGCGGTGGGGTGGGGACAAATGCCTTGGGATCCCACACATAATGGCAACAGCACACAGGAGAAAGGAGGGTGTGAGCTTTTTTATGGGCTGCCATTGAGGACCTCAGACGTGCCAGGAATCGTGCTAAGCATTTTACCTGCGTATGCACCTTACTAGTTGTAAAAACCCTATGATGCTCTTATTCCCATTTCACAGGTGAAGGATTCGGAAGTCCAGTCACGTGCCAAATATCACACACTCAGGCAGAGCCTGGACCCAAGCCCAGACTGGAAGCCAGTTCTGCCTGACCACATGACTCCGAGCTGCCACCTGCAGCCAGCCAAGGTGGTTGTGGTGGCAATGACTGGGCACAGTTCCAGGAAGCCCCAAGAAGTTCCTGGACAGTTCCAGGCTTCTGGGGTTTCAGGAAGCCCTGTAACGGGCCACCCATAACCTACTCCCTGCCTTAACGTTACATGGTCTGGGGGAGAGGAGGGAAGAAGCGCCTGGGCCCCCTTCACTTCCAAAGAGAGTTTGGAATCTCTCAGACCAGTTCTCCACCCTTGCTGCACATGAGAATCGCCTGGAGAGTGTTATATTGGCCTGAGCCCCATCCTAGACCAATTAAATTAGAATCTTTGGATTAGGGACAGCATTGGTATTTTCTTTTTTTTTTTCAAATTCTCCTAGTGATTCTAATATGCAGCCAGGATTGAGAATCATTTCCTTAGGCCTATATATCATTTTACACTTATCAAAGCTCTTTCACGTTAATTATCTCACCTGAGCCACATGGCAGCTCTGGGAGGGAGGCCGGGGGGGTGAGGTGGGGACTGGGGGTTAGAGGGGTGAGGTGAGGGGGTGGAGTCGCTGCCTCCTCCTTACAAAGGAGGAAAATGAGGGCAGGAGAGGGGAGTGCAGACCACTGCCGAACTCATCTCCCCACCCCTACCAAAGACCCTGGGGCCTCGTTCCCTCCACTCCCAAGCGATAGGGAAAAGAATTTCCTCCTTCAGTTCACACCCCAGGCTGGCATGTGGGCCCTGGGGAGGAGAATGATTGCCCATCTGAGGAGCACAGCCCAGCAGGGTGGAGGCAGAAGAGAAGTAATTGGAGGTGAATAAGCACAGCACACTGGGGGACTTGGAAATGTGTGAGGGGGGCTGGCAAGGGGGCGGGGGAGGCTTCTAATGGGAGAGGTTCTCCTGGACATCATCCTTGATTAGAAAGTGGACTTCATCTCATAGAGTTTTTCTTCAGACCCCCAAGGCAAGGAGAAAACAGCCTCATAGAAGTTTCCAAGGAATAATAAGCTATGTGGACTGAGCACCTATGAGGTAGATTCCACAATAACCCCATTTTAGAGATGGGGAAACTGAGTCACACAGGTTGAGTAACTTGCCCCAGCTCACTTGGCTGGTAGGGACAGAGCTAAGATTCAATTCAGAGCATCTCTGGATGTGGACTCATAACCCTTCAGCTAATCTACCTCTGTGTATAAGCCTAGGCAACAAAGGTTGAAACTCGAGCAGCCCTCATTCCAAGTGGGAGGCTGCTGCTGGCAGGTCTGTCTGATAATCAGGGAGCGGCTGCTGCCGCAGGTAAGCGAAAGCGGGTGGGGCTGGAGCAGAGGAGAGGCAGCTCATCCTTATTTCAAATGTTGAGCAGCTGGAGCCATGAGCCTCTGAGCCCAGAGGGGCGATCTGCTTTCAGAGAGAGTGTAGATATTGCTCCGGTCCAGCTGGCTGAAACATGAAGCCATTGCCCAGAGAGAGGAGAGCCCAGATGCTCCTAGAAGATTTACAGATGAGAAGGAGGCAGGAACTTGGGAGGAATTCCTAACTGCTTCCACAAGAGAAAGAGCCACCGGTGTCCCAGCTCCAAGAAAAAATGTTTTGTGGCAGACCTACAGCCCAGAATGGCCCAGGTCCTCTGCAGACTGGAGAATGAGGCCAGAGGAGGTAAGTCTCTGAAGCTGAGGCCAGTGCTCTGCCCAGTAAAGTAGTGGCAAGAAATCTCACCACCCCAGCGGGACAGAGTGTTGGTCCTCAGAAGAGAGGTTCCTGCAGGCAGAGGTCTGCAGTTCAGGCTTGTACCCTGAGGACTATGACTCTGACCCAGGGCCTCCGAGTGGCTTCGGGGATGGGGAGCAATGCTTCTTGTCCACATTGGGCCTGACGTCTGTGTTCACAGCCCGCATTCCTGTCCACTCTGGGGCTCCATCATCAGTGGGCAATAGGCAGAGATCTCACACTACTTTGTACAGAACACTGCCAGGCCTTCCTCCACCACCATCATCCCCACCCACAGCCCAGCTGCCCTCTCCACCAGGAGACAGAATAACTGAACCCTCACTGATTCCAACAAGAACCTTAAATTAGGGGCTGGACACAGAGTCCTCTCAATGTGAGGACTCTGATTGTCCCCTGGGTCACACCTGCCGACCCATCCCCATTTATTTTCCTGTTCCCTCTGCCCAGAACACTCCTCACCCCACAAAACTACTCCTGGCCAAGTCTGACTCATCATCCATGACTAATACTGTCTGCTTCCCAGGGTCTTCTTTATCCCAAACCCTGGCCAAGATGAATCCCCTCCTCTTCTTGGCACCCAGAGCACTTGGTTTGTGTTTGTAATGCAGCTGAGTGACAGTCCACCTTGCAGGCCACTTGCCAATGAACTAGTGTCACCAAGCACTATCAGACTGCGAGCTCACTAAGGGCAGAGACTATCTCTCGGTTATCCATTCCCCTTGCACCTACCACGACTCCTTTCCCTACGTGTTCAATAAGTACATTCATTCATTCAAGAAACACTGATTGAGCACTGTCTGGCTGACTGGGAGCCGAGCTAGGAACTGCGTGTGTGACAAATTTAAAGGAATGAAGGTATTCCCCTGTCTCTCCCTCATCTCTTTTAAAAATTGATTTTCTCCCTACCAGCCATTGTCCGCATTCTGTTGTGACCTGAGAACATCTGGTTGACTTAGATGTTGAGTTCTCAGAGCTCAGCGGCTCCATGAGTCACAAGCAGTGACATATGGGGCCCCTTAGGATGTCAAGCGGGGCGCACAGCGGGCGGGCTATTCATGGGCCTGCTTCGGGCCGCAGAGCCACATGAATGCGTGTCTTCCCAGGGGTGAGCACGTGCGGCCCGCTGCTCTCTGTCCCTGGTTCCCTCTCACGGCGAGAGAGCAGGCTGTACTGGAAGGTGCCTATGGTCCACTGGTTTCAAGCCTTTCATCTTGCAGTTGGGAACCTGAGGCTTGGTGGCTGCAGGGAACACATAAGCGGTTGGTAACAGCATTCAAATGAGAAACCAGGCTCAGCATTGCTTTCCTGTGTCCCAGAGGTCACACACACTCGTGTATGAACTCTGCTCTGGTAGCAGGACACAGTGGACATGTTGCTGTTGGAACCTAGCCTGGCCTCTGCTACCAACTTTCTGTGTGACCCTGGTAAGTCTCTACCCCTTCCTGGGCCCGTGCTTCCTCCTCCTGAGGGAGGGAGACGGCCTAGGTGACAGCTGACATCCCCTCTTGCTAAAGTCTACGGGATCCAGAGATCCTCTTTTGGCAACCCAGCAATAGTGTCCGTTCCCAGGAGGAAACGAGGGACAGGGAAGGAGACCCATTTTTGCAGCCACCCTGTCCTGATCTTTGTGATTTCTGGAGAAACCGGCATTTGCCTTTTGCATTGGGCTCAGGGATTTCTTTGGCAAACCTTCTGGTGGTCCTAACCGCCAGCCACAATACTTTACAGGTTCGACTCATTCCTTGTTTGGGTTTGGCGTCGCTGTCAGCCCACTAGGCTGAGCACCACGACAGGCAATAATTACCATGCTGCTTAGCAGGGGTGCTGTCTAACAGGAGACCAGATCCTCGAGGGTGACCGCAGAGCTAAAGAACCTGCACTTCTTCTCATTCACTCCCTTTCCTGGGGCTGCTCAGAGAGACAGTCTTTGGCACACCTGCTCCTGCTACTGGACGGTTTCAGCTCATCAGGTCACTTTCAAAGAGCCTGCCGGTGCCTCCGGATGTGAGTTTACTTAGGAGCATTCCAGCGCTGCTGATGGTTTCTTTTAAATCAACTTACATGCTGTCACTCTCTCACTCCCTTAAAGCTCTGAGATGTGCTCTTCTTTGCCTATGTTACTGACAGCTGGGTAAAACCACACTGAGAAACGTGGGAAGCAGGTACCAGCCGGCTTGACACGGCAAATCTTATCCATCTCTCTAAGCCAATATGACCTCCAGCTGTGTTGAATACCCTGCCCATTATTCAGGATTACATTCCAAACATGTCTACCTCTGGAAATGCACTAGAGGGACTAGGCAGCCACTGAGAAAGAATAGAATCCTAAAACTAAGATCCAGCCTTCAGAGCCCCCAAGGCAGCTGTCTCGAGCTGGACGCTCTCTGCCTCTCAGGAGGGCCCAGGAGCAGCACAGGCTTCCAGCCCGGACCTGCAGAGAAGATGCCATACACTCACCACTCATGTTTTGCCTTCCTCTGCCTCTTCGCTGGCTCGTCTGGGAATGGCACGGTCAGCGTGGGGAGATAGGCTGCTGGGGATCGCCGTACCATTTATAGAAGCCTCTCCTACACACCCCAATTACGATTCTAATGAGGTGGGTGAGGCACCAGGTCATTCCTGTAGTGCCTGTAAACGTTTCACTTACGACATACTTGTCACCCAATGGAAGGTCATCCTGCTTGTGCAAGACCAGCTTGGGCAGAAGAGGGGAGATAAGAAAGACATGCAAACAGTTCACTTTTACGATCTTTTTTTCAAAGACGAACAACTTCCTGGATTGTAGGGTTTAGGAAATGATGTCATGCTTTTTTTGAAGTATCTGGTGCAGAGCTGGTTCTGAGAAATCCTCTGGGCATCAAAGAAATGTCTCCACAGAACCCAGAAGCAGAAAATTGCTTTGTCCTTTCTCACTATACACCATATTGGTGTTTTCCACTTGCACAAGGGGTCTGAGATGCTCATCACAGCTCATTCTCAACTCACTGAGTAGTGGGAATAATCAAATGAGGTGACGCAGGTGGGAAGTGCATGGATGTGTACCACTATGGATTAAATCCAGATATCATCTGGAATTGATGATATTCAATTGATTCCAGATATCATCTGGAATTGATGATATTCAATTGATTCCAGATATCATCTGGAATTGATGATATTCAATTGATTCCAGATGTGGGGGAGCTCTTCTTTTTAATGAGGCAGCAGGGACAGCCACTGAACCTGCAGTCATGACAGAGTTCCATCCAGTTCTGCCACGTGCTCTTTAAGACTGGAGGGTAAGTCATGGACCCTCTCTGCACCCAGGTTCTATATCAGGAGGAAAAAGGAGTTGAGGGGACTCTGACATTCTACAATTTTTGTTTGATTTTTTGTTGTTTTTAAGGGGATATAGTTTTCAAAAGATCCTATTGTGGATATTTATAAGAACCAAGGTTTCCTGTGATAGACAAGGGAGTTAAAAAAAATGATAATGCTTCAAGCATTCATGACAGAGCAGAAATTTCTCAAGGCTTCCCCCAGAATTGGTGTGGGAATGAAGACCTAGCACCGTGATGACAAGATTAGGTCTTTAAGGAGAAGATGGGAATGCTAGATCTTGAGAAAGGTGAGACTGAATAGACACATGGATTGGAAAAGAGGATCCATGTCCTCTCTCTGTCCTCTGGGCTCCCACAGCATTTTGCACATTTTAGGACCTCCATTAACATATGTATCTCATTGCCCTAGAATGATCTGTTTATGTCTGCCCCATCCCCAGGCTGAGCTCTTTGAAGGTACAGGCTGCACGTTATTCACATCTTCTCAGATCCTAGCATGGGCTTGCCACACGGCAGGAGCACATAGATTTTTGAATAAATGAATCAATCAACGTAAAGATGGAAATAATAACTACCATCAATTTAATGTTCTCATGGGCAGGCACTGGCTAAACAGTTCACATATATTACCCTTTTTCATCTTCAGATCAATCCTATGACATAGGTACTGTTATTTTTGTTATCTTACAGGAGGAGAAACGAGTTAACCCAGGTCTATGCAACCAGGAGATTCACACCCTTATGTGAGCGACTCCTGAGCCTGTTCACTTAACCTGGAGGTCAGCTGCCTAAATGAGGTGGGACCTCAGCCTTTCCCAGGCCTCTGGCGGCTCAGTACCCGTGCCAGGAGAATGCGACCACTGTTGGCTCTGGCAGGTGACCAAGAAGAGAGCAGAGGGTAGAGAGAGGTATGGCAAGGGGTGCTGGACCCCAAGTAGGGGGTTCGAGTGTGGGTCCTGCCCCTGCCATGGCATTAGTTACGACCCTGGGCAAGGCCCTCCTTATGCTCGGTCAGTCCTACCAGAAAACCTGAGAACTGTGTGAATTGAACGGGATGAATGGATGTGAAAGGGCTCTGCACTGCATTAGCTTTAAAAAGTGTGCTTAAAGAAATGGAGTGGTTTTACTTCTTACTACTGTTGTTGTTGTTGGCCTGGGATCCGAGGAGAATTGGACCCTGGGCATTCCTTTCACTGACCTAACAAGGCAAACTGCAGAGGCGACAGGGAGGCAGTGCTGCCCTTGGAGAAGAATTCTGAGGTCACACAGACATAGGTCCAAATTCTGGCTCCATCAAGTCACCCCGCCTCTCAGAGCCCCCATTTTCCCATCAGTAAAATTGAGGTAGAATTGCTGTGAGGATTAATGAATATAAAGTGCTGAGCACAGCATCTGGCACAACCCAGGGTAATAAATTGGCCCTGATATCTGGTATTATTATCCTTCAAGAACCCCACAGTCCCGAGTGTTGCAGATTTTGCAATGGGACCCACAAATGCGGACAGTGGTGCCTGACCGCTGACCACTGGTCTTCCCTTGGAAGGGTCTGTAGCTGATCAATCTTGGCCCCAGAGTGGTGTGAGAGAAGGACGCCCTAGTTGGATGCAGAAGACCCCGACTGACAGCTGGCCTCCATGGCTTGCCCACTGTGTGACCATGGGGGAATCCTTTCACTTCTCTGAGCCTCAGTTTCCTCATCAGCCTACCCACACACCTCCTGTAGTGAGGCTCAGAACCACAGAACTGTGGCTATGACACTCTTCTGCAGAGGGTGGTGTTGCACAAACGTCGGGGGCCAGCTTCCCTCTGTCCCCCTCTGCTGCTCCAGCTGGCTCCCCTGTTGCCTGCTAACTGCCTAGCAGCAGGGCCTGCCTCCACCACCCCGACAGGAGTTTGCCCTGAGTCAACTTAATGTTAGCTGCTGGAGGATTGCTCCATGGCCTCCGCAGCCGCAGCCGGAGCCCCGACCTGCAGGCGGGCCATAATTTGCATGCTATGCCACAATTTCAGCTAAATGATTTTCACTTCATAGGTGGAGTCACCCAGCTGCAGGCAGGATGAAATTCCTGCTTGGCCACACTCTCTGCACCGCCGACTCCAGTTAAGATGTAACATGCAAACATGCGCTTTTTAAAAAAGGAGACTCTAGTTGATCATTAGCCTTTTCCTTCCTATAATTAAGGGATTTAGGGTGACTGAAGATTTCTCAACATGTGGAGAGGCGCAGAATCTCATAGAAGTCATGGACCCAGCCTTTCTCCTAGCACAAGAATCTCTTTCTTGACATGTTTCTCTTGAAAACTCTGTTTAAGGCGTATCTTCACCCGTTTCATAGGAGGTCCTCGAGGGCAGGAAGTTTGTCCATATCTGTCACTGCCTCATCCCCAGTGCATCACTGTGCCTGTGTGGTGGGCTCTCAGTAAACTGGGGTTAAAGTGCATTGAAAGAACCAGAAAGTTCTTCCTCATTTTAACTGAGAATTGGTCTCCCTAGATCTTCTGTCCACTGACCGTCTCTGCTTCTCACCCGACCCCTCGTTGAGCCCACGTGAAACGAGTCTGTCTTCCATCACCCAACAATGATCATGTTCTTCCCAAGTCTGGCAAACGTCCCCTCCTTCCCGACAAGTCTTCTTTTCTAGGTTAAACAGCAGTTTCTTCGACTATTCCTGATGAGTCACGATTCAGAGACCTCTCACCATCTTGGTGAGATCATGTTATTCCCCTCCTCTGAGGCCTTCAATGGCTCCCCATGGCCTATTACAGCCCAGAGTTCTCAGTCTGGCATTCAACGCCCTCCAGTGTATGTTTAACCTTAATTCCATTATTTTCTACCACTCCTACATGAACTCTTCTATTCAGCAAAACATATCTAGTCATTTTTCCTGGAACCCAACCTGATTGTCCCTGTCTCTACACCTTTTTATAAAACGCCCCTCCCTGGAATACCTTCCTATTCCTTTTGTATCCAGGTCTCATCATGACCAAGGGCCAAAGCAAGTCTCTCCTCTCCTGTGCTCCTCCAGTGTGCTGTGGAAAGAGGGTTTGCAATGAAACAAGCAAACCCAGGTTTAAGTCCAGAGACACATTCTAACTTACCATGAGCACATATTTTTATAATCAGACCTTGGGCAAATCACTCAACCTCTCTGAGCCTAAGGTTTCTCCTCTGAAAAATGGGTATAATGATACCTGCACCACTCACTCTCTAGAGCATTCTGAGGAATCATGAGATGACATCTGTGAAAGCCCTTTGTTAGTGACAAGATGTAATGACTTCCCCACCTCTGAGCCTCTCGAACACACCTTGTCATTCAACAGGCACCTAACAATACATGATCTAAATCTCTTAGGGACGTTTCTTCAGGAGGGGAGTATGCAAATCTACATGGCTGGCCACCATTTCCTGATGCCAGGCTCTGTGTTAAGAGTTTCACATCGGTTGACTTTTAAGCCTCATGACAACCCTACAAGGGAGATATTACTAATCCATTTCATAGGTAAGAAACCAGAGGCTTAGAGAAGCTAGGTAATATGACAATGTCACATAACTAACAAGTAGCAACATCAGGATCTGAGCCCAGGTCGACCTGACTGTGGAGGCCCCATCTATGTCACCCTGTCTCTGACAAATCCTCCAGGTCAGTGAACCTGGGTCTTTCCGGGTCTGTCGATCAGGAGACTTGTTACTGATGCTGGTGATGATGGTGTTAGTAACTCAGAGCGGAACAGGAAGGCAGAGCCCCTCCAGGACTAACAGAAAAGCCTTGACTTTAATGTGTTTATGCCCAAAGTTTGCACTCCCACCCAAACAAATAAAACAAAGCAAAACCTTGAAGAAAGAGGAGACATGTAAAAGTCCCTCACAGTTCATGTCAGTGCTCATTTCATCGAATGCCTGGTTGTATGGGCGGGTGGTCAACATTGGGAGACACCCAGCCTTTGAGAAGATAGGGAGCAATGGCACTTTTCTTAAAAGACAGAAACTGATAAGACCTAAAAAGAGGTGCATACCACTGTGGGAAGAGTTCAGAAGGAGTGTTGATACTGATTACGGAGATAAAGAAGAGTTATTTATTGAGGAGGAGGTGTTTCAGCTATACCCAGAAGGAAAAGATCATAGAGCCTTCCAGGCAGGTAGAGGAAGAGTGGGGCAGAGCGTGCAGCCCATCCCAGGACAAGACTGCAGATGAGTTCATCTGGAGCGCACAGCGCCCGAGGACAGTGGGAAAGGACCAGAGAGGCCGGTTCCACCCTGAAACAGAATGAGGACGCTTAATCCTGGGGCATGGGGAAGGTAACTGAGGGGCAGCCCTGGCTCATCACATGTCTGGGGCATTTTGAGGGAAGGGTTGGCTTATTCTGCCAAGCTGTCACTCAACCATTTGTGAGCATGCAGTAGAAAATCCAGGGAGAAGAGAAGAAGCCACAGCCCACCACCTGTGGGCTACAATGTGGGCTACAATGCCACAACCTGGAGGCCGAGTGGCGGTTTGCACCAGAGCACTGGCACTAAGAGCACGCTCAAGAACAGGGAAGCCAGGGCAGGTCACCAGGGTTGTGTAAATTCCCAGAAAGGAAACGACCAGAGAGGCTATCAGCCCAAACTGTTTTGTTTTATAGATGAGGAAACTGAGGTTTTCAGAGAAATGACTTGCGTAAGGTCACAGAGTAACTGACCTATGTCCTTTTACCCTTGAGAACACTGAGGCCCAGATCATCTGCAACTAGATTGCAGGCTCTCTTGCTCTGCACTCCTCTCTTCTTGCTACTCCATTTTAGTCCTTTCCTGTCTTTCAGTTGAGAAACCCATCCTAGCAAAGCCTAAGTGGTCAGGCATGCAAGATTAGGGAAATATTGTTCAGTGTTAACAATAGCAGCAAATATTATTAACATCATTAAACATTTGTACAATTATCACTAAATGTGCTTTTATATTCACCATCTGCCCTGATCCTTATCCAGTTCCCAGGAAGCAGATTTTAGTACAACTGCTATAAGTGAGCATAAGTGAGGCCATCTTGTTACGCTAAATGGCCCCAGCCCCTCCTCTGCGTGACTACTCGCTACGCTGCACGTACTCCAAAAAGTTCACATGCTCTCCTGATTTATGGCCTCCACTTACATATGTACTCCCCAATAGCTTGATAAATTAATAACTTTTTTCTATGAGTTTCTCTCCAGGAACAAGCTGACCACAGGTGGGAAACACACCTACAAGGTATCCATCACAGCTGACAGAAGAATGGAACAATGTGATGCCTGGAGCGCATCATGCCTGGATACCAACATCCCTGGACCCCCTCCTCACTGCTCATTTCCCCTATATAACTGCCTCAAGATTCTGTAATCTTTGAAGATGGGTCTTTGACACGTTAGTCACCTGTCTTCCAATTTGCTGGCTAATCTGATTAAATTTCGTTTTTCCATCTCTAACTCGTTGTGATTAATTGGCTCAGATTGCGGCCAGCAGAGTGAGCCCATTGCTTGGTATCACTGCCACCTTACCAAGGAGAAAATGGATGCCCGGGTAGGCTATGTGTCTTAGCAGAAGCCAGACTCAAAACTAAAACTTTAGGGCCGGGCCGGTGGCTTAGCGGTTAAGTGTGCGCGCTCCACTACTGGTGGCCCGGGTTCGGATCCCGGGCGCGCACTGAGGCACCGCTTCTCCGGCCATGCTGAGGCCGCGTCCCACATACAGCAACTAGAAGGATGTGCAACTATGACATACAACTATCTACTGGGGCTTTGGGGAAGAAAAATAGAAGGAAGATTGGCAATAGATGTTAGCTCAGAGCTGGTCTTCCTCAGCAAAAGGAGGAAGATTAGCACGGATGTTAGCTCAGGGCTGACCTCCCTCACACACACAGAAAAAAAAACCTAAAACTTTAGATTCCAAATTTCATGTTCCTTTTCCTCCACCTCATGTTAGGTGCTAATAATACATGAGTTTCAGAAAAAAGTATGTCCAAATTCACATGTGTGCTAGATGCTCTATGGTAACTGTAAGTACAATGCTTTGCTTTATTTTTGTCACCTGACATAGCATAAGCCACTTGAATATAGATGTGATTTATGAAGAAACCTAAAGGTTTGGGAAGGGGCGATGGGCTTTCTGCGGGAGTGTGGTAAGTGGGAGAAGGCAGGGGCTGGGCTGGGAGTCTGGCATCCTCAGGGAGCGCTCTCTGCCCCCACCCTGCGGCTCACCCCACCCTGTGGCTCACCCACAGGCAGACTCAGAACAAGGCACTCCCTCTCAGGACTCACTTCCCAGCCATTAAGTGATAACAGAACTGCGGTGGTTAGTTTACACAGGCCCTGCCTCTAATCTGGGCCCTTCCCATGGTGTCTGAAGAATGAATAGCTCTTCCATGGAACTCTTTAAAGAAAAGAAGAAAGATTAGAGCGAGGGGCAAAGAATTTCTTCTGAATCCATTCGTCCATCCACCCAACATTCATGACGTCCACCATGTGCAAGGCTTTCTTCAGACATTTTGGGAAATTAAAAAATGAGCACTTTTTATGGAGGGCAATTTGTACCAAAACCTGTAAAAGCGTACATATACAAATGCATAGAACACGATGATCCATAACATTTTTTAATAAAAGGCAGTGTTTTGGAAAAAATGTCAATGTTCAATAATAGGAAATTTACTAAATTGTGGCAGATCCACATATTATCTATGTAGATATTAAAAATGTTGATGTAGGGCCAGCCCCGTGGCTTAGCAGTTAAGTGCGCACACTCTGCTGCTGGCGGCCCGGGGTTGGGATCCCGGGCGCGCACCGACACACCGCTTCTCCAGCCATGCTGAGGCCGCGTCCCACATACAGCAACTAGAAGGATGTGCAGCTATGACAGACAACTATCTACTGGGGCTTTGGGGGAAAAATAAATAAATAAAATCTTAAAAAAAAAAATGCTGATGTAAATATCTTAAGTATTTGACATTGAAAGATGTTCATAACATAGTAAGTAAAAACCAAAATTGTATGTATGAATGAATTAAATAAATATATATCAATATGATACATATATGCACACTTTTGCTCTCACAGAAAAAAAAATCTAGTATATCTAGTATACAGATGGCTATATTCTAGAATGTAAACAGTGGTCTACACGGTGTGATTAAAAGATAGTCTCAGTTCTTTATGCAATTCTATATTTTCTCAATTTTTTACAATGAGCACATATTTTATAATCGGACAACATATTTCAGTTTTTAAAAAATGACCATATTGTCACATAAAGATGTTAATGATATGTAGTAATATAAAAGTAGATTTTAAAACTTTATGTATAGGATGATCCAATTTTGATACATCCTGCTAGCGAAAGTAGGAATTTTAAAAGCCTAAAATGTTGTACAACAGAATATAAATGGTTTGTCTTCCCTGATTTTGTTTTGCTGCACTGTCAGGTGTCTATAATGAATATACATAAATTATGTAACAAGAAAGAAAAATAAGTTTTCTGTTAGTTTTTCTAAAAAAGTATTAATAAAATAGAATCCCTGCCTTTAAAGAGCTGACAATCTCTCAGAGGAGATGAGAGAGAATACACTAACTAAAATACGCAACAGGGCTCTGTGGGTTCACCTTCTGTAAGAGGTGAGCAATCAAAATGGGATAGGTCTTCCAGAAAAGATTCATGGAAGAGAGAGCATTTGTTCCATGCCTTCAAAGGTATGTATGAACAAACAAAAATTGGAGGAAAGGGCATTTTCAGCAGAGAAAAGGCAGAGGAACAGCACTTTGAAGAGGCTTGGTCAGACATGATCAACTCTTCCCTATGAGTTGCCCACCATTTCCACCCAACCATCATGCTTACCCATCATGCTTAGTCATCAAACACGTCAGTATCTTCCCAAATGAGGCAGCTATGAATGCGTACAAAGGGTACACTTTCCATTCTTTTTATTTTATTTATTTATTTATTTATTTATTTATTTATTTATTTATTTATTTATTTTTGTGAGGAAGATCAGCTCTGAGCTAACATCCAGTGCCAATCCTCCTCTTTTTACCGAGGAAGATTGGCCCTGGACTAACATCTGTGCCCATCTTCCTCTACTTTATTTGGGGCTCTGCCACAGCATGGCTTGACAAGCAGTGCATTGGTGTGCACCCAGGATCCGAACCTGCGAACCCTGGGCCACAGAAGCAGAGCACGCGCACTTAACCACTTGCGCCACCGGGCTGGCCCCATACACTTTCCATTCTGATTTGATCTTGTTACATACTGATTGAATGTAAATAAAAATGGAGTCAGCGCTAGACGACTTATTAGGGAATTATTTTATAGCTTGAGTGTTGGCTCTTGGCTGGATTTGACCAGCAATTTTGGTCTTCACCAAGTTTATCCAACACTCAAGTTTCTTTAATTCTCAAGGATGAGTAGTAATTTCCCATGCAACAGATTTAGCTCTTAGTTTCATGCATCCATAAAAAAAGCTTTAAAATGCAGAAGGCCAAGGCTTGTCCTGGCATAACATGGGCCTTCACAGCAAGGAAGTTAATAAATTTGAACTGGAAGAGTGACTTGCAAATGATGCCAGAACACTCTGTCCTGGAAAAGTCAGGACGATATGAAGGGAGGATGTTCTATAATGCTTCTGTTCACGTCTCTGGAATGTAAAGGTCTGGAAAGTCCAAATGCTCTTAGAGATGTGGCAATATTCATAGGACTTGTACACAGGGAACATGAGAAGAAATGGAATTTCAAGTCACTTACAACACAGGACCAAATGAAGAATTTCCTAGCCACCGTCTGCTTCCAACAGGCCCCAAACACTTGGCCTCTCTTTACCTTCTGCCCGCAGCGAAACGGCTAGGAGGACTTCTTCAGGCTCTGAGCCTTTGTCCTTGATGATTACATTTGGGTGAAATTGGAGCACTAAATTAGATACCTAGAGACTTCGGTTCTAGTCTTGGCTCTGTCACTAACTCACTTGGAAACTTTGGGAAATGAGGAGTTTGGTCTAAATCAGTAGGTCTCAAACTTCTCTTCAGCCCCCACACCATCACATGCTCTACTCACACGCATCAAAAACATCTCTCATGAGACACAGTGATTGTCAACTAGTGTGGTCGCCTGCACCCATTCTCTGACCCTCCCTGAGAATCTCTGAACAAAACGATCTTCTCAGGTTTCACACCCCCCAACTCTTAAATGTTAGGATTCTAGTTCTAAATTATCAACAAAAGAGCTTAAAAAAAATAGATACGTTCTCAATTATGCTTGCATATACTTGTATGTATTTAGATAATATCTGGAAAGATTTAAAAGAAGAAGCTAACAGTGATTTTTCTCTGGGGAAAGGACCTATGAGCGTGATGGTTAAGGAAACAAAGAGACTGACTTTTCACTGTATGCTCACTGATTTTTTTTTTTTTTTTTGCTAAATACATAGGATGTTAGGAATTTCAACTGACGGCATGTAACAGAGATCTGAGGAAGGGTGACTTAAGCAAACAGGGATTTTATTTTTCTTACTAAATGAAAAGTCTGGGGCAGACTGTCTAGAGCTGGTACAACGTTATTAGGGACCCAGACTCCTTCCAGCTCTCTGTCCCGCCATCCTGATATTGTGGCCCACATCAGGTCACAAGCTCACAGATAGCTGCTCTACCTCCAGGCATGACCTCTGTGTTTCAAGTGTGAAGGTGGAAGGGCAAAGAGCATTGCCTGCTGATTATGACGCTTTTAAAGAGCTTTTCTGGAAGTTCACCTCAGCAGCTTCTGCTTACATCTCATTGCTAGAACTGTGGGGCGCTGCTACTGCTGGCTGCAAGAGAGGCTGGGAAATAGAGTTTTCTTACTAGATGTGTTGCCATCCCGTGTAAAATTGGGGTTCTGTTAGTAAGAATGGAAAGAATGGATATGTGCTTGGTCATTAGTAGTGTCTGTCATACATGTATTGTCTTTTTTTTGTTGTTTATTAAGACTTTATCTTTTTAGAGCACTTTTAGGTTCACAGCAAAATGGAGGGGAAGGTACAGAGATTTCCCATATGCCCTCTGCACCCACATATGCATAGCCTCCTCCATTATCAACACCCCCAGAGGGTACATTTGTTACAGTTGATGAACCTGCACTGACACATCATAATCACCCTTAGTCCATAGTTTACTTTAGGGTTCACTCTTGGTGGTGTACTTTCGATGGGTTTGGATAAATGCATAACGACATGTATCCACTATTATGGTATCATACAGAGTATTTGCACTTCCCTAAAAATCCTGTGTCCTCTCCCCACTCATCTCTCCTTCTCCTCTAACACCTGGCAAACACTGATCTTACTGTCTCCATAGTTTTGCCTTTTCCAGAATATCATATAGTTGGAATCATACAGAATGTAGCCTTTTCAGCTTGGCTTCTTTCACTTACTAATATGCATTTAAAGTCCCTGCATGTCTCTTTATAGCTTGATAACTCATTTCTTTTTAGCGCTGAATAATATTCCATTGTCTGGATGTACCACAGTTTGTTTATCCATTAACCTACCGAAGGACATCTTGGTTGCTGGCAAGTTTTTAGCAATTATTAAGAAAGCTGCTATAAACATCCATGTGCAGGTTTTTGTGTGAACATAAGTTTTTAACTCCTTTGGGTAAATACCAGGGAGCCTGATTGCTGGATCATGTGGTAAGAGTATGTTTAGTTTTGTAAGAAACTGCTAGACTGTCTTCCAATGTGGCTGCACCATTTTGCATCCCCACCAGCAATAGATGAGAGTTCCTGTTGCTCCACATCCTCGCCAGTATTTGGTGTTGTCAGTGTTCTGGATTTTGGTCATTCTAATAGGTGTGAAGTGGTCATGTATTGTCTTTTCAAAAAAGAAAAAAAAAATATATATACATATGGAAAACAAAAAAGCCTTGAAATAGGGGAGAAAAAAGTCACAGTGTGAGACGCGACTGTGTGAACGGTGGAGTGGGGAACTCAACGGACTCATTGAGTTCCAAGAGCAAAACAACCATTTAACTAGCTGAGAATTATAAAAAACCATTTAAAGTCTCTGGAAATTGTTCTAAAGCCATACAGCAAATGGAAAAACACTTATTTAAGAAAATCTACTAAAATTCAGTAGGAACAGCGAGCCTCCGTGACATTTGAGTCACGTCCCTCTCCCCTTCTCCCCTGGCTCGTGTGAGGACAGCTCTGCTCTAGGTGATTCTTCCTCTGGGGCCCACTCACCTGTGTCTTGTAAGGGCTGGGCCCTGACCTGAGACTCTGGATTTTGGAGATATTTAGTCCCATGGCTTTTGTTTTTGTTTTGTTTTTAACAGCAGAGCCTATTTTTAAGGGGAACTGCTTTGGCTCTTCTAAATTCCCAGATTCCTCATTATGACAGAAAGCAAAGAAACAGGACCAGGAATTGAGCTATCCAGGCTTAGGTCCCTGGCTTAGTAAGTAACAGGACTTACTGTTTTCTTGGGCAAGTCACTCCCCCTCTTTAGGTGTCCACTTCCTCGAGAAAGAGAGGAAAAAAAGCCCATTTAGGAAACAGGAAGACACTCAAGACTGTCCCAGACTCAAGAGTCATAACCTGACTCTACTGTCCCCACAACCTTCCACTGCCAAGTTCTGTTCTGCTCTCCTCCCATAAGTAACTCTCATGCTCTCTGTCTCTGACTCTCTGTCTCTGACTCTCTGTCTCTGTTTCTCTTTGTCTCTTTCTCTCTCATGTCCATTAAAATGTATATCTCCTGGAAGGCTCTGGAAGACGTATTGAACTGTCTTGGCAATGGATTTATAGAGGTGCTTAGAACTTCCAACACCTGATTATCTCAGAAGACTTAAGACAAAATTCAGGTCCTAATGGGAGAATTAAGAGCTATGTCTGGGAGGAAGCAGAGGTGAGGAGGCAGTTCATACATCAAGGGAAACTTTGGAACAAGAAGAGGAAGGCCAGAGTAGACTTACAAGTTAACTGGGTACGTAGTAAGTAGGTTTGCTGCCTCCCTCATTCCTCTCTTCCTTTCTTCTCTCTCTCCTTTCTTGGGAGTGGAAGAGAAGGAAGGAGAAACAACCTTCAGTGTATGCCACATGCCAGCCACCACCACCATTTGGTTCTGTACAGAGCCTCCCATTACTTCAGTCATTCACGCAGCATATCTACACACCAGCTAGAGCATTATTTACTTTATATTTGTCTTTAAATCAACTCTCTTTTCTTTTCTTCCTTCAACTTACATACCTACTTCAGCCTTGTACCAATTAATAACAAAAGTTTTATATGTTAATTATTTTTCTAATGAATTTTTAAATAAATATAACTCTTAGAATTACAAAATCTTTGTTCCCATATCAGAGTTGCGTGCGCCACACTTCGGGATACACCTAGATTGGCTCATTCGGTCTTTGCAACCACTCGGTGAGGCAAGGATGATTGTCCTTATCCTACACGTGAGGAAACTAGTGTTCAGAGGGGTTAAGTCACTTGGTCATGAAACTAGCAAAGGCGGAGTAAGACTTGAAGCCACTTATGTCTCTCAGGCCCGTGCTCTTTCTCCTAACACTGCCCTACAGTGGGATGGGAAGAGGAAAAGAGCTGTACAAAACCCAGATCAGTCCACAAAGATTCCAATGCCTTTGATCCAACCAGCTTGTTCAGTCCCTACAAAGAGCCAAGCCCCGCTGTCCATTCTTGCCTCCCTGGAAGGCTCCTGTACAATCAAGCCCCATGTCTGGCACAAATCTGGTGCTTGATTTGTGTTTGGCAGGTGGTGGCTTTGCTCCAAGGGCAGATCCTGTAACGGCTGTCCTGGTGGCAATCCCTCTAGAAGCCATCCTGAACCCTGCCCTTTTTGCTCACCATCACTTGGACCACCGCCTTTGTTTCAGCTTCTTGCCTGGGGAAACAGGCTAAGGCTTTGCCCTCAAGTCGGGGCTTGAGAAGCGTTTGCTGTTTTAGGTAGTGGATTTATGACAGTGGGCATTCATTCTGGAACAACTTGAAAGCATTCTTTCCTCTTCTCTTTTCATCAGCAGCATCTAGTTGCCTAGCACAGAGGGGACACATGGACTTGGCAAAGAAGGGCAGGATTCTCTGCTGCCTCCCCCTTGGCCCTTCACCTGCATCCTGCTGGGGTGTGGTCCTTCCGTGAAGCTGAGAGAACACAGTCAGGGTCATGTGAGGACATGGACTTGGCACACCCCTCTGCTACATTCTCTGCCCTGCCAGTGGCTGGCTCTGGGTTTTGGGGGCATGGGGATGAGAGGTAGAAGAAGAAGGTCAGGGGTAATGGGCCAAAGGAACTGATACTTATTACAGGCCTACTCTGTGTCAAACACTGTACTAGGTAGTTGATAGCTGTTGTCTCATTTAATACTCTCAACAACCTCCAGCCTTAAGGAATTGGTGTTATCATGCTCATTTTACAGATGAGGAATCCAAGTCTGGAAAGTTAACTTACTTAAGGCCACACAGCTACTAAAAGGCAGAGCCAAGATTTGAACCCAGGTCTGTCTAACTCCAAAGTCCAGAGTCTTTTCACTATACCAGGCTAGAGAAATCATCAGGATTTTCCAGGCTCTCTGCTTCACAACACCAGTTCCTCAGATAGGAGGAGGAGAAGGCCAGAAGCTTTTGGAGAAAGTTGGTTTAAATAAAATCCAGTAGATGTCTTGACTGCAGCACTTCTCAGAGCCTTTAATATTTAACATGCACAGGAATCGCCAAGAGGGATCTGTAGTGTGCTACATCATCCAAATTACCCAGGAAGACTATTTATTCTCCTGTAAAATATCTGAGAAACCAGTGTTTTACGGAATAGTCTGGAAAATATTCATCTAATCAGACTCCTTTATTTTAAGTATAAAAAGGAAGGTAGGAGATTTGCCCAAGTAATACAAGCTGCATCAGGGTAATTCAAAACACCCCACAACCTCTGTCCTGCCCTGCCTTCCTGTCTCGGTAGAGAGGCTCTGCCCTTTTCATCGGTCGTTTGGAACAAGGTAAGTACCCACCACATGCCAGGCACTGGAGTAAACGAGACACAGTGGAAAGGCAGCCACAAAGCAGTGTGGTGCTGGTGTTGATGAAACTGTGGCAGCACATGGGAGGCCCTTGAACCAGGCTTGGGGGGCTGGGAAGGCTTCCTTAGAGACTGAGCAGGTCAGAGGACTCCACCCCTGCTAGGTGCCAGCACGTCTCCTGAGACCCTGGAGCACCTGCCCCCTTACCCACACATCCATTATAAATAGCAGGGACATTTTAGGTCTCCACCTCCAATCGCATCCTCAAAACTCTTCTCTATGACAGTAAAAGAAGCTATTGGCAGAGATATAGATTCCTTACTAATTCTGCTATGATGGTTGAAATCCCTGTACAGTGTAAGCTCAACAAATTCCCGGGGTGCCTGATGGCAGAGCGATCACAGAAAGGCAGAGCGGGACAAGGTCTTGGTGACTGACTAATCCAAACCCCGCTACAGATGGGGAAAGTGAAGCCTGGAAGCTGGGATGGCACAGTCATTGAGACCTGGCATGGGCGCCCACTCTGTTCGCTCACAGTTCAGGTTCAATGTGACACTTAAGCTATTTGAGTTCTTGAGCTTTCATCCCATCTGTGGGAAATGGGTGAAGGATGGGAAGGGCCCATATCAAGCGCCCTCCTGCAATGGAGACTTCATGGTAGATCCTAGAAAAAAACAGGACTGGCTGCTTGAAGGAGGGAGTGGCTTTGGGATGTATCTTTTAGCTCTGACGTTCTGTGGATGCTCCATGGGAGGCAGCTTCATGTCAAAGGTCAGAGCACGGCTGACGGCTGGCTGCCTCTCAATGCCCCTGCCCTACCGCTGACCAAATGCCCCTGGCCATTTACTGGGCACATCTTCTCTCTTGAGTACACAGAACCTGCGTTCGAGAGACTCAAGGCCCAGGATGCGCAGGCTGTGCTGCTGGCAGAGGGTAAATGACAGCTAACTTGCTGGGGCAAGAGTGGGCCTGATGGGGCTGCTGCCTGCCCCTGGGGGATCCTCTGGAAAATGTGGTCCCTTGCCCTCTGCTGGGCCCACAGTCACAAGCGTGGGCCGGGGCCAGGCTTTGATACTACAGTGCTGAGGTATTGACGTGGTGCTGCCTGTTGCCTTGACAACCCAGAACAGTCCCAGGCTGTGGACCCAACCAGTTCTAAAGTTTCCAGCCCTGAGATCAGAGACCATCCTCCATCCTGCACTCTCTCCCCACTTAGTGGGCATTTTTCTGAGGTCAGAGGTAGGTGTCAAGTAACCATCCTAGAGGAAGTGCCCTCTGTAGTTCAGACTATCTCTGGAGTCCAGCTTTCAATCCTGAAATTTGGCCAGGAGAATGGCCACGATGATAATGGGTCTGGAAACCCAATTCTTTCTGGAATTTTTTTTTGTGTGTGTGTGTATGTGAGGAAGATCAGCACTGAGCTAACACCCATGCCAATCCTCCTCTTTTTGCTGAGGAAGACTGGCCCCGAGCTAACATCCATGCCGATCTTCATCCATTTTATATGGGACGCCGCCACAGCATGGCCTGACAAGCGGTGCATCGGTGTGCTCCCGGGATCTGAACCCGGGCCGCCAGCAGCGGAGCGTGCACACTTAACCGCTATGCCACGGGGCCGGCCCCCCTGGAATGTTTTAAGGGACTACCCTCTGACTGAAGATATTTAGCTTAGAGATGTTTAGCTGCATGGAACAGAAGCAACAGGGTTACAGGCTTCAGTAGTTGAGGGATGGGCTGTCACATTGAAGAGGGATTAGCTTTGTTTGGAATGGGCTGCAACGTAGAAGTACCTGGGTGGCAGGTTTGGGTTCAACATAAGGGCAACTCTTCCCAGAACTCAGATAAAGAGAGATCATACTTCAAGTGATGGTGGATTTGTCCGCCACTGAAGGACAAACG
This sequence comes from Diceros bicornis minor, assembly GCF_020826845.1. NCBI lineage: Eukaryota > Metazoa > Chordata > Mammalia > Perissodactyla > Rhinocerotidae > Diceros > Diceros bicornis. Next base: position 30,912,611 of record NC_080758.1, on the reverse strand, counting down.
GAGGCTTGATGACCGTGACAGAAATATTTTGGAGACAGTTGGGAGACTGGGCAGGGTCAACGGGGTTGCACCAAACCGTCAATTTAAGGTGCCTCTCGATTTGGAGACTTCAATTCTATAAAATTCCTGATAAGAAGATGCTTGCCCTTCTTGGCAGAGGTTGTCCAGTGGCGCCTGAATCCTTCCTGAAAGAACACAGTTTGTACATCTCTCCAAACACCTCTGGACTTATGGAAACCACCTCTGGACTTCCCTCACCACCAACACTGTCATTCTTCCTTTTGGGCTTAGTAATAAACACCTGGATCTAAAATTCTTCTAAGATTTCCCTCTTCAACCTTGAAATTTCTGGAGAATAAACAAGCATTCTCTTCTCTGCTGAGACATCTGTGCCATAAACTGGGATTTTGGTACCAGGTGCTGTTTGGGGTTTTTCTAGAATGTGCGTGTGTATATATATATTTTTTCCCACTTTCTTTGCCAAGCTGGCATTATTTTACCCCTGTGATTGATGGCTCAGGGATTAATCTTTCTGCTTTGGTTTCTTGATGAGATGATTAGGAATTTGACTACTATTTACTGCCTTCTTCATTCTGCCTTGGGCTATTTGGGAAGCGGAATGCCAATTTGGTGTTTTTACTACTCTTCCAGACAGAGTGAATAATGATTTAATTTATAGAAATGTAAGTGATTAGGAATGATTGGAGAGATCTGAGATACTCCCAAATCCTTACTTCACGTACAGTGTGACTATTTCCCCTAGGGATATTTCATTGTGCATGTTCAGAAACCAGATCTGCAGGTAGAACTCATATAGGAACACGATCAGGCTTGAACTCAGAAAATATAGGTGTCAGTCATGGTTCCCTCATTGGGACAAACCATTCGACCTCTTTGGACCTCAGTTTTCTCATCTGTAAAATGGAGATTCATTCTTTCATTTATTCACTCAACAGAGCACTGTATGCAAGAGCTTCTCTACTTGTGGAATTACTGTATGTGTGAATTGGTTGAGATATGTCTGAAAAAGTTTCGTAAATTATAAGGTGCATTGTGAAGAGAAGGGATTGTTATATATAAGATGGGATCTAGAATATTTTTTCCTTTCTAATGAAGCCCCTTAAGTCCAGTTCTAGGGAAGTGTCTCTTAGCAAGGAGCCCACCTCTTTTGTGGCTGGTGCCACTGGAAACATACTAGCTGAGAACAGCTCTTTTCCTTTCCTTCCATCTTCTCCAAAGTGAAAAGTCTATGCGTTCATGAGAGAATGGAGGCCAACTTCCTTCTATGCTTGAGTTCTCTTCAGTTACCTGTGAGTCTGCTTGACTGCTAGGACCTCTCTAGACACACGCTCTTCTAAGAAGCTCTACACATTGTTTTTTTTTTCTTTTTTTGTGAGGAAGATCAGCCTTGAGCTAATATCTGATGCCAATCCTCCTCTTTTTTTTTGCTGAGGAAGATTGGTCCTGGGCTAACATCCGTGTCCATCTTCCTCTACTTTATCTGGGACGCTGTCACAGCATGGCTTGACAAGCAGTGCGTTGGTGCGTGCCTGGGATCTGAACCTGGAACCTTGGGCCACCGAAGTGGAGCGTGCGCACTTAACCGCTGCGCCACCAGACTGGCCCCTCTACACATTGTTAAATAAAGCATCAGGGCCACTATTCTATTCTGGGGAAGCTTAGGAAGGCAGTAAGACGAAGTGATGATAAACTAAACAAAACAAAAAACCATCACTCTAACAGACATCTTTGCCATTCGTATAGCCTCTGTCCTCTTATCTGTAAAGCAAGGATTATAATTTACAGCCTACTTACCACGCAGAGCTGCTATGATGCTCCAATGAGACAATGTTGTGAAAGCGCTTTGCAAAGTTAAAAGGCCACGTACCAATGTCAGGGATTATTTTTCAGTGCTTAAGCTCTGACCTTGCATTGCCAATTGTGATGTCTGCCTGGCCCCATGCTCCGTGATTACCAATGCCGGCTTGGGCAGCAACCACAAGTGATCCTTATCTACTTAATAAATTTCCAACACTTTATTTTCTAAGTCATTCTATCTCTGTCTAAATACCTGTGTTCAATCATTCTCCCAACGCAGAAGTTGAAATCTGATTTCACCTAACGGCCCAGCTGTATGGCTAATGCCACCCCATTACAGTAAAGTGTAACTCGATTTCCATTTTCTGTGTAAGCCGTAGTCATTCCTAAGTCATGGACACTTACAAGTTAATGCATGTGACTTTGTTTCCAAGCCTTAATGATATTACCAAAACTGTTCCGGCACCACCCCTTGCAACACCTCCTGGACATCTTCCCACAGTTAAATCTCCTCATAGACGGCAATGATTACTTAGCATTTATAAAGTACTTGGTGTCACCAAGGAATTTATGACTTGCTTTATTAGCTCTCCCTTAGGCCCTCCTTAAAATGATGGTCAATAAGACACTGGTAAAGAAATCAGTGTCCTGGGTGACACTATTGTCATGACAAATCACCATTTCCATGGATAAGACTTGTGTGATTAGTTCCTCCAGTAAAATCCTGCGGGGTTGATTGACTATTGACATTAAATAAAGGGATTGTGAGAGCTCCAACAACGCAATCAATGAAAGTGATTGGCAATGATCCCCCTTCAAAACTCCACCGGAAAGCTAATGATTTCCAGGAGCATTTTCCTCCAGCTGCCGTAAACCTTTCTCTCCTTCCCATATGGCCATCTTGATTTTCTCAAAGGTGGGACAGGGAGCCTGAGGCCTCGAGAAGAGAAGTGACTTGCCCAAAGTCATTGAGAGAGTTGGCTGCAGAGCTGAGACCTCAGCACTTGGCATAAAGTAGGTCATCCATAAATGCTTAATGAATGAATGCCTGAATGAACCCAAATCTGGTACACGTTTTTCTCTCCCCACTATACTCTACAAAAAGCTATTTAGATTCATGCCATGTTTTCTACTCTTCAGAAATGAAGTGACCTTCCCTAAGCCTAAGTTCTAGTTCTGTACCATCCAACGCAACTCCACAAGCCACATAAGTGGCTACTGAGCACTTGAAATGTGACGGGTCCAAATTGAGATGGGCTATAAGTGAATCTCAAATTTTGAAGGATTAGTGTGAAAAAATATTGTAAAATATCTCATTACTAATTTTTTATATTGACTACATGTTCAAATGATGATAGTTTGGATATACTGGGTTAAATAAAATATTAAAATCAATTACACTTTCTTTTTTAATGTGGCTACTAGAAAATTTTAAATTCTATTTATGGCTTGTATTTGTGGCTTGCGTTATAGTTCTATTGCACAGCACTGTAATCTAGTCTATAGACGTTTTAGAAAAAGAATTATAGGGGCCGGCCCGGTGGCACAAGCAGTTAAGTGCGGGCGCTCCACTGCGGCGGCCCGGGGTTCGCCGGCTCGGATCCTGGGCGCACACCAACGCACCGCTTGGCGAGCCATGCTGTGGCGGCGTCCCACATAAAGTGGGGGAAGATGGGCATGGATGTTAGCTCAGGGCAGGTCTTCCTCAGCAAAAAAAACAAAGAATTATATATGAATTGTTAATCTTTCAGTAAAAATTCTTCAGGCTAGCCAAGAACCTAGGAAACAAACTTAAGGGAAACTAACTTTCTTTGCAACAAAAAAGAAACATTCCTCCCTCTTTGCTCTACCTTAATCCTTTCCCTAAAGTTTCAACTGCACTCTCCTTAACCACACACCTGAAAAGCTAGGACATCCACTGAGGTATTGGTAGCTGGTTGGGCAGCTGTCAGAAGAGCCACCAACCCAATCCTGACTGCCACAGGTGTGGAAGTCATGCGGTGAACCGGGGACGTATTTTTAGAATATACTCTCAGTGGACAAGGTTTAAAAAAATTAATTGCCGTACTAACTGACATTCTTATAGCATTTTGCAAATTATAAAATACTTTCAATATATCATCTCATTTGATTCTCATAGCAGCTCTGTAATATGGGCATTTTTATGCTTCTGTTTGACAGATAAAGACATAAAACTCAGAGGTTTAGAGGCTTGTTCCTGATCACACAGCTAGGAAGTGGTAGACGTGGTTTTGAACCCTGGCCTCCTAATTCAGGGCTGCAGCTCCCGTCTCAGGGCACTCCAGAGTCCAGCGTGTGAGCTCCCGCTGGCCGAGGGCTCCGTGGCCCCGATTCCTTTTCTGCACTGCCTGTCTAGCACAGATCAACAGTGCAGAAGGAAAGGAAAGCTGAAAAAGCAGGAGAGAAGAGAGAAATCCAGTCAAGGGAGTACATACATAATATCTTGAAGAGAAACCTCCCTAATGGCGCACCATAATCCCCACTGTAATTATCCTGTCTGCTGATGCTCACAGAAAAGGAAGTGCTGTCCTGGCCAAATCCTTACTGGCAGAAGTCCTACCTACTGCTGGGCAGAGGTGAGTATTATTTTCTCCGTCTGAGGAAACTGAGGCTCAAAGGTATTAAGTCCAATGTTCATTCCACCACCCTAAGTTGGTTTGTCCATCAATATACAAATCATACATATTTTTATTACTGCCATTTATTTTTTGTCTTTATTCATTAATTATTCAATAATTATCTTGATTATTTATATCCTAGTTTCGTTGGGTTTACTTTTTTTCCTTGGTCTGGTTTTTAAAATAGGACTCTTTAGGTTCTTAAAAAAAAAATCTTTGGAAGCCAGCCCAGTGGCGTAGTGGTTAAGTTCGCATGCTCTGTTTTGGCAGCCCGGGTTCGAAAATTCGAATCCCGGGCACGGACTGACATACCTCTTGTCAAGCCATGCTATGACAGGTGTTCCACATACAAAAATAAAGGATGATGGACATGGATGTTAGCTCGGAGCCAATCTTCCTCAGCAGAAGGGGGGAGATTGGCAACAGATGTTAGCTCAGGGTCACTCTTCCTCACCAAAAAAGAAAAAAGGGGGCTGGCCCCGTGGCTTAGCGGTTAAGTGCACGTGCTCCGCTACTGGCAGCCTGAGTTTGGATCCCGGGTGTGCACCGGCACACGGCCTCTCCGGCCATGCTGAGGCCACGTCCCACATACAGCAACTAGAAGGTTGTGCAACTATGACATACAACTATCCACTGGGGCTTTGGGGGGAAAAAAAAAGGAGGAGGATTGGCAATAGATGTTATCTCAGAGCCAGTCTTCCTTAGCAAAAAAAGAGGAGGATTAGCATGGATGTTAGCTCAGGGCTGATCTTCCTCACAAAAAAAAAAAAAATTAATTAAAAAGAAATTGTAAAAAAGAAAAAGGGCCAGCCCAGTGACGTAGTGGTTAAGTTCACATGCTCCACTTTGGCAGCCCAGGGCCCGCAGGTTCAAATTCCGAGTGTGGACATACACACCGCTTATCAAGCCATGCTGTGGTGGTGTCCCACATACAAAATAGAAGCAGATAAGCACAGATGTTAGCTCAGAGCCAATCTTCCTCAGCCAAAAGAGGAAGATTGGCAACAGATGTTAGCTCAGGGCCAATCTTCCTCACCTGAAAAAAAAAAAAGAAAAAAACTTTGTTTTCTCATAAATGCACTGAAGGTTATGAATTTTCCTCCAAGTATCACTTTTGTTGCATCCATGGTTTTTTTTTTTTTTTGACAACCAGCGGTTGTCAGGGGCTGAGGGTGGTGGGAGGGGTGTAAAGGGACAAGAGAAAATTGGGGGGTGATGGATGTTCTATACCTGCACTGTAATGGTGGTCACATGGCTGTATGTGCGTGTCAAAATTTGGAGAAATGTCTAGTAACAAGGATGAATTGCACTTTATGTAAATTATACCTTAATTTAAGAAAATTAAAATCTCCCACCCCTCTCCAGAGCTCTAATGGCAGTTTTCCCGTTCATCTAAAATTTGCAGCCATGGTTTTTCTCCTCATACTAGAGTAACCTCTATTTTAGGTACAAGGAAATGTGTAGAACCATCTAGTTTTTCTCAAAGCTGACGTGCAGAACAATATTCTGAACGAGGACGTATCCTTCACAAATCTCCACATTCTATTGTGATTCACTGGGAATAAATTATCTTGAACAGACGTACCCATATACCTGCTAGTTACTGTGCCTGTTAGAATCTCCCAGCACTGCCTGGAAAGCTTAGGGAGCTCCAGTGAAGTTCAGCGTCCACCTTTCTGGGTCACTGCTTGAAATCCAGGTGAAAAGATCAAGCGGACACTGTGGTTAAAACCTGGACATCATCGGCTCTGCTGTGACATCTTCTAGGTTAGAGTCAAGTTAGAGAAGCTTGCTAGGATGGCATGGTTATAATCATCCGTACCCAAGCTAAAACAATCTCATTGTCATGAGTATTTCTGGGTTGTGATAGCCACAAATGAGATTAAACAGGGAGTGGATGAGGTACATCATCATAATAGTCATCTTCATCCCTCCCTTGAGTCTGCATATAGCAGGCAGATGTGCTAAAAGAAAACCCAACCTCAGGGGGACTATTTATTAACGTATTCTTCATCGTAATCCAGAAAGTACTTGAAGATGCTGAGTCCTTGCTTAGCCACGAAGTACACGAGTGTTGATGGAGAAGTCAATCTCTCAAAGCCTTGGCCTCCTCCTTTATAAAATGGAGAAATTTCCATCCATTTCAGAAGTTACAAGAGAGACTGAGGGAGATAATGGATAGAGATGTCAGATCACAGGAAGATTCCTTCAGTAAACACTGTGTTTGTCTAATGAGAGCCTCTGATTCTCCTTCTGTAACAAGGAGAATAGCTTTCCATCCTAGTCCTGGGTCCTGAGGCCCAAATGGAAATATCAATCTATGAACTTCCCAACCAGCATCATAGTGACACCAAATGACATAATGGATGGATAAGGGCTTTGGATCTTATAAAACACTGTAACGGCATCACCATCTCCCTTACATATCCACACACACCTTTCTACCTGGATAGTTCAAACCTGTCCTTCAAAACTCAGCTCAAGCACCAACTCCTCCAGGAAGCCTTCCCTGACTGCCCAGCCTGAGCTTTAATGACCCTCCTCTAGACTCCCAGAGCCTCTCACCCTGCGCCGTAATTGCATGTTGCTTGTCTGTCACCTCCTCTGATCTGAAGGCTAAAGCTCCAAGTCTGCATCTTTCCTGTTTGCTTCTCACGAGAAGTATGGTGCCTGGCAGAGTGGGCATGCAGAAGTGCTTGTTGACAGATTCTTAACTGATGTAATTTAAGGCATTATTAAGAGCAGAGAACTTCTATCTCATGAAGTACTGCTTTCACAAAGTCTTCCCCCATCTCTTGACAGGACATAATCTGGCTTTATTCAGAACCACCCAGAGTATTTTCTGTCTTCTTTCATGGGACTTGTAGCAAGTCACCTCCCACTCTGGTCCTGATGAGAGCAACAGTACCCCTGCTGAAGCTATAAGGAGCAGAGAGATGGGAAGGTGCTTTGAAGGGATTAAGGGAGGGGAGCTACCATGGGGAAAGGCTGGAATTCCTGACTCATTTTTCCTACCTCTCCTTTTCCTGTGGCACAAGGAGCACATTTTAGGGACTGAGTCAGGATTAACTCTCAGCCATGCGTTCACTTCCCTCCCTGCTCTGGAATGCCTCTTTGCAGGGTGATTTCTCTTCTGTGGAAGCCACTGGCTTCCTGGGGGTGACACACACCTTGGTGATTTCCCAGTGTCCTCTAAGACAGCAGGTCTCAATCTTTATTACACACTGGGATCATTAGAGAACGTTCAAGACTCCTCTACAGCCCACTCCATAGATTCTGATTTGATCAACGGGCCATGGGGCCTGTGTGGGTCCCAGCTTACATGGGCCACAGCTGGGCTGCTTTAGAGGAGACTAACATATCATTTAGAAAGTTGAGCCAAATGGCCCCCAGAAGCCTATGGCCCTATAATCCTACATGTTTAAGCAACTTGCCAGCTCCCCAGACATGTAGAATCTTAGAAGTTGATGCTGAAATGGCTATTAGAGGTCAACCAGCCCAGCCCCCTAATTCTCAGATTGGGAAACCGAGGCCCAGAGAAGGTATGTGGTGCAGCAGGAGCAGGACTCAAGCCCAGGTCTCCTAACCCAGGTTGATGCTGCTTCCATTAAGCCAGGCTGCCCTTTGGGATGGTGAATAGCTCTCTGCATCAGGGGATTGAGTGGTGAGGTCCTTAACATTTCTTTAAAGTTAACTGCTAAGGCTCAAAATAAGTCTACACTAACCACTGTAGAAGCCCACACCTCCCGTGTGCTTTGGCCAAAGCTGTTTGTGGCTGTTGTCCAGACAATCATGAACAGGAAAATTCTGAATCACTGGAAACAGGGATGGGTTTGAGCCCCAGCCCTGCGATTTATGACTTGGTTGATCCTGGACAAGCTACTTCTGTGAGCTTCAGTTCTCACATCTGGGCAACTGAGTAGATGGTGGCACTGTGATGACAGTGCTGGCCAGGACAAAACCTGAGAGTTATGCGGATTCCCCTAACTCCCCACCCCTCACAGCCCACCAGTCATCAAGTTCTGGTGATTCCTCAGTCAAATTCTTTAATTCACCCATTTCTCTCCATCCCCCCAACACTATCCTAGTTCAGGCTACTATTCTTGTTTCTGTGGGTCACACTATGATTCCCTAGCTGATCTCCCCACTTCTAGTCTCAACTCCTCCAGTGCACCCTCCTCACTGAAGCCAAGTCTTCTGTAGGACAGACACATCTGATGCTGTCATCCCATCACTTAAACCTTTCCACAAGGGCCAGCCCCGCGGCTTAGCAGTTAAGTGCACGCATTCCACTACCGGTGGCCTGGGTTCGCATCCCGGGCGCGCACCGACACACCGCTTCTCCGGCCATGCTGAGGCCGCGTCCCACATACAGCAACTAGAAGGATGTGCAACTATGACACACAACTATCTACTGGGGATTTGGGGGGAAAAAAAGGAGGAGGATTGGCAACAGATGTTAGCTCAGAGCCGGTCTTCCTCAGCAAATAGAGGAGGATTAGTACGGATGTTAGCTCAGGGCTGATCTCCCTCACACACACACAAAAAACAAAAACCTGTCCACGGATCTTAGGATAAATCCCATCTTCTTACCAGGCCCTCCAGAGGCTGGTGTCTGCTTCCTCTCTGGCCTCATTTCTCATCCTCCCGACCCACCCATCTCCATCCTCATATCCCATGCCCAGTCATTCCAGGTCCTTTCAGTTCCTTCCGGAAGCCCTCCCTGACTCCCCAGGTGTGAGTTAGGACCCATCTGAGCGCTCCCATAGCCTCTGAACTCCTCCCGTTATAAGCACAAAATGCATCCTAACTGCCCCTTTCCCTGACCATCCTCCACAACAAGTGCAGAGGCAGAGACTGTCTCTCTCCAGCCTCGTTGCGTTCCCAGTGCCGAGGACTGTGCCGGGCAACACAGCAGGCACTTCATGTCTTTTTGAAATGTGAATGGATCTGTAGGATGATGTGATAGTGACTGAACAGGATTGTCACACTGAGTAAATGAGGAAACACTTGCACGGCCTGCACAGTGTCCGACACGCAGCCGTGATCAAGAATCAGTTTCTCCCCATCTCGGTTTCCCGTCCAGTTTTTATGTCATGTTCTGGGTTCTAGTCCAAGTTTTGCCTCTAACCAGTTACTTGGCTTCTCTGGTTCTCTGTTTCCTTTCCTTTAATTTGATTATATGGCCCTAATGAGCTAAAAAACAAACAAATGAAAAAACAAAATTCTAGGAGTCTGTGAGCCCTCTTCCCTTCCTCCTTCTTGGCCCACCTCCTCTCCCGCTAAGAATCAGGAATCAGGAAGGGCACAGTCCATAGCGTCTCCCCAGCCCTTCCATGTCTGTTGCAGGGACCACTGATCAGGCTATTAGAAAAGATTTTAGGGGCCGTCCCGGTGGCACAAGCAGTTAAGTGCACGCACTCTGCTTTGGTGGCCTGGGGTTCACAGGTTCGGATCCTGGGCGCGCACTTGACGCACCACTTATCAAGCCATGCCGTGGTGGCGTCCCATAAAAAGTAGAGGAAGATGGGCGTGGATGTTAGTTCAGGGCCGATCTTCCTCAGCAAAAAGAGGAGGATTGGCAACCGATGTTACCTCAGGGCTGATCTTCCTCACAAAAAAAAAAAAAAGGTTTTATTCTCTCAAGTCCAAAGAAATTCCTTCTGAGGTCAGGCCTCCTCCCTTAATAGGTGTATGATGCACAACTCCAGGATATTGGCACATGGCAGTCCTGGGGACTCCGGGGCTGAGCCCTGCCTGAGTGATGACAGGACAAGTTTCCCCACACCCTGTGCCTCCCCACTATGCAGTCACCCTGAGTGCTGGGAGGGTGGGGGGTAGAGAGTGGGCCGGGAAGCTCAGACTGCAAGGGAAGCTGAAGAAAGGTGCTTGCAAACGCCCTTGCAGCTACTGTCATGCTACTGTGGCTGCCAACCAGGGGCCTGGGGCCCTCAGGCAAGAAGCAGGAAGGAAGGAGGATATAGAAGAGGGACTTAGCCTCCCCTAGTCCCGGCGTCCTTATTCTCCCAGTTAACCTAACCTTCGCTTACCTGCCTTTGCGTAACTTAAGAGTTCCAAGGCTCTCTTCTACAATCCTGCCCTCACAGCAGCTCTGGATTCCACACGAGCCCACAAGCTGGTGCAGGAGCAGGAGACAGGTAGCCATCAACTCTGGACTGGCAGGGACCTGCAGCACAGCTCTTACACCCCTGGGCATCCTACCAAGGAAAGTCCATTCTGGGGTCTCCTCTTCTGTCTACGATGACTCTGGTGCCCATGATCCTATTCTTAAAAGTGCAAGAGTCAATACTACAAAATAAAGATATCTGTCAATTCCATATGAATATGCCTGCCAATTGCTGCATGGAACACACGGTCCCCGAGGTCCTTTCTCCTTAGAGGCGCTACAATTCCATTCAGACTTTTACTGAGCAACTGATTTATGCAAACCTCTTCCCCCCCAGCCCCAACAAAAAGAAACAAGCCAAGCCTGCCTTTCCAGGAGCTTATCACCTAGCACAGGGAACAAGACAGATATACAAAGAGTTCAAGAGAGAACCGGGTAAGTGCTACAACCTAACTTAGGACAGAGATCATGGGAAAAGATTGATTCCAGCTGGAAAGATCAGAAAGGTTTCACAAAGGGACCACATCTGAGCTAGACCTTGAAGGAAGAGTAGAATTTTGATGAACAAAGACTTTCTCATTGGCTCTGTTGAGTAAGGTTGGGTTAGCTTGACTTGGAAAATACTCTTCGGGTTCCAGTAAAGTGTCTTCCTCATCTCTACTGCTGTTTTAGGTACTGTAGTAGAAGGACTGGTGTGCTGTGTCACTTCGGACAGTCGCCTTATCTCTCTGGGCCTCAGTTGCCTCCTCTTAGTTTGTAAGATTGACGTAAGCTGTGGGCCCAGCGCCTCTTTCCCTACCTTTTGTCCTCATTGGAGGCAGAAACCCAACACAAGGCTGGAGACACAGTCTGTGCCCCACTAAAGTCTTCTCAACAGAATTTATAATTGAGGTGTTAGGTTCATTCTAGGATTAATATTTCATCATCTCCTAGGACTTCAATACATTTTTCTTAAAAAAAAAAAAAAAAGCAATAATCAAGAAGCTGTGGATTTGTACCTGAAGAAAGTTTGTTATAAAAATCACTACTACATTATCATGTTGGAGAAAATTACTATTTTAAAAGCAGACCAAAGGGCTGGCCCAGTGGCGTCGCGGTCAAGTGCTCGCGCTCCGCTGCTGGGGCCCGGGGTTTGGATTCTGGGCGTGCACTGACACACCGCTTGTCAAGCCATGCTGTGGCGGCGTCCCATATACAGTGGAGGAAGATGGGCATGGATGTTAGCCCAGGGCCAATCTTCCTCAGCAAAAAGAGGAGGATTGGCAGATGTTAGCTCAGGGCTGATCTTCCTCACCAAAAAAAAAAAAAACAAAAAAAACCCAAAAAAACCCAGCAGACCAAAAAGGTAGACAACCCAACAGAAAAATGGGGAAAAGACTTGAACAAGCCCTTCATGAAAGAGAATATCCAAGTAGCAAATAAGCATAGAAAAAGGTGCTCAGTTTCATTAGTCATCAGGAAATACAAATTAAAACCACAATGTAATACCACCCCACCCACCAGAATGGCTAAAATGAAAAGGACAGACAACAGCAAATGTTAACAAGGATGTGCAGCTACTGAAAGTTTCTTACATTGCTTCTGGGTGTGTAAAACAGAACAACTACTTCGGAATAATGGTTGGCGGCGTCTAGTAAAATGAACATATGCATACCCGATGACTCAGCAACTCCACTCCCAGATGTATACCCAACAGAATTACATACCTATGTCACCAAAAGATGTCTACAGTAACACGTCACTTAACGATGGGGATACGTTCTGAGAAATGCGTCGTTAGGTGATTTCATTGTGTGAACATGACAGAGTGTACTGAAGGGGAACAGAATTTGCTACCCCAAAATGTGTCTCTTGAACATGAGGATTGTTTTAGGCTGATTATTTTTAAGACACAAAAGATTCAGAAAGTTTTTCTTGTTACCTCTCTCTTAACTGCCTAAAAAAATTCAGATAAAAAAAATCTGGCTCAGGGAGTGAGCTATCACCGTAGCACAACATGAATTAGGTGGTAGACAGGAAGGAACCTAGAAAAGCCTGTTTGTTGGGCCGCATCTGTGTTCTTCTGTTTCTGTGTGGACAAACATTTGTTTTCCAAATGTTTGCTCATTTTCACCTACCTGTGAATTTCCTTCCTTCTCTTTGAAGTCCTTGACTTTCCCCATCCCCAACATCTTTTGTCTTTAGCTGAGGATGGTATCTAAGGTGAGGGCTTTGGCTATTTTGGGGAGTTACTCAGTTTTCCTGAGTTTTTCTCATGTATACATGTTACTAAACTTTTTTTGCTTTTTTCCTGGTTATCTGTCTCAAGTCAATTTAGTTGTTAGACCAGCCAGAAGAACCTGAAAGGGTAGAGGAAAATTTCTTCCTCCCCTACAATACTTACACAAACCACACGGTATAGCTTACTACACACCTAGGCTATATGGTACAAAGCTTGTGGGACCACCGTCCTATGTGCAGTCAGTCGTTGACTGAAACATTTTAATGATAATAGCCAAAGACTGGAAACAATCCAGATTTCCATCAACATCAGAATGGATAAACAAATTGTTTATTTACACAACTAGAATAATATACAACAATAAAAATGAGCAAACTATGCACAAAGTCATGGATGAATCTCACATACATCACGATGAACAAAAGAAGCCAGATACAAAAGAGAACATGGATCTGATTCCATTCATATGAGGTTCAAGAACAAGCAAAACAAATTATGGTGTTAGAAGTCACAATAGTGGTTACTCTTGGGGAGATGGATTAACGACTAGAAGGGTACACAAGAGGGGCTTTTGGGATTCTGGTAATTTTTTTTCTTTTTCTTTTTTTTGTGAAGATCAGCCCTGAGCTAACATCCATGCCAATCTTCCTGTTTTTTTTTTTTGCTGAGGAAGACTGGCCCTGCGCTAACATCTGTGCCGATCCTCCTCCACTTTATATGGGACGCCGCCACAGCGTGGCCTGACAAGCGGTGCGTCGGTGCGCACCCGGGATCCAAACCCGGGCCACCAGCAGCGGAGTGTGCGCACTTAACCGCTACGCCAGGGGGCCTGCCTCTGGTAATTGTTTTTCTTGATCTAGGTGGTGGTTACACAGATGTGTTCACTTTGTGAAAATTCACTGAGCTGTACACTAATGATTATGCACTTTACTGGATGTGTATTATACTTCAATAAAATTTTCATTAAAAAAAAGCAGATCAGAACCTGCTTTGGCTCTATATCTACATTTCAGACAATAGAAAACAATTTATGACAGAAGATAGAGAAGGATAGAGAAGCCGGCCCCATGGCTTAGCTGTTAAGTGTGCGCACTCTGCTACTGGCGGCCCGGGTTCAGATCCTGGGCGCGCACTGTCGCACCGCTTGTCCGGCCATGCTGAGGCGGCGTCCCACATACAGCAACTAGAAGGATATGCAACTATGACACAGAACTATCTACTGGGGCTTTGGGGAAAAAAAGGAGGAGGATTTGCAATAGATGTTAGCTCAGAGGCAGTCTTCCTCAGCAAAAAGAGGAGGATTAGCATGGATGTTAGCTCAGGGCTGATCTTCCTCACACACACACAAAAAAAAGATAGAGAAGGGGATGTTCTAGTTCTCTCTCTTTTTTTAGAGACAAATCTTATTTATTGAGTTATAATTTACATAACAATAAAATTTAATTTTAAGTGTAGAATTTGATGAGTTTTGAAAAATGTACAGTAGTGTACCCACCACAAGGATGACTTAGAATATTTGCATTAGCCCAAAGGGTTCCCATGTTCTCTACAGCCAATCCCCACTCCCTACCCCTGGCCACCACGGATCTGCTTTCAAAACTTCACTATAGTTTTGTCTCTTCTAGAATTTCATATAAATGAAGTCATAGGATATCCTCTTTAAAATGATTTCCTTTAAACATAACAATGTTCAATTAGGTTGAACTGAATGTGTCACACTGCATTTGTCCCCTAATACCTCTCTATTTACCCTGACAAATGCACAGGATCCTTCATGAGTGTTCTATGTTAAGATGAAATTGGCTGGTTGAAAACTGCACACTCTAAACCCAAAGAAGGATGATGTGAGAGATGAGGTGTACCCCATGTAGCTCCAGAGGACGGAGCCAAGACCCAGGGGGCAGGGGCATGGGAGGCCATCAGTAGCTTAATAGAAGGAAGATTTTTCCAAAGTTGGAGTTTATCTAACCCTGGAATGTGCTGAACCAAAGCAAGACAGCTCCCCGTCCAGAGGGGACAAAGAGAAAGGAAGATGGCTAGCCATCCAGGTGTCAGAGAGAGGATCTGGGCAGGAAACTGCACTCAATGGCTTCCAATGGCTACTCCAAATCTAATATCCCATTACTGCTAACAGGGCTTGAAAGCAAATCACAAACATTTTAACATGAGGTAGGATAAAGTGAAAAACTACATTTGCCAAAGCATCCATTTCACAGCAAGACTAGGAACTCCAGCTACTGGGGGAGGATCTAACTCACGACTAGAGAAGTTTGTTGGAAGGCAACAAAAGCATGTGAAACACTTAGAAGACAATGAGTCTGCATTCGTTTCTTCATCAATTTTATGCACAACTTCCAGGCTGTGAAATTAAGGAGAAAGAGGTGTTTTTCAAGGCAACTTCTCAGCACTTGAAAAGACACTAACCCCTCCTCTCCAGTTAACACAGTGGACTTGGTGAACCCCACCCAGTTCAGTATAATCCCGTGAACATTAGCTGGGCCTGCAAGGTGCTCAGCTAAGCACTGCACAGGATGCGACACGAAAGGGCTATGGGCCCTGCCTTCAAAGTCAAACATGCATATGCACCACCCCAGGCCAGCCCAGGATGCTGTAATGGAAGGAAAGCACAAACTCCCACGAGAAGAGAAGAGAAGTTAAGGCTTGAAGGAGGATGGGCTGCTTACGCTGGACCCTAAGGGACAGGCTAATGGTCTGTGACAAGATGCAGCAGCACGGCATACTTTGGAGAATGTTCCAAAAGCCAGACCATTTGTTTACTTATTTTTTTATCTGTCTTGAGAATGAGTGAGCTTATCTGGAGACATTACTAGGAAATGTTGGCTTGAATCTATTTTCTTCAAGAGGCACTTAGTAGAATTTACTGAAAATAATAATAACAATAACCAAGTGAGCTGGGACTCCAAGTGAATGGGTTCTATCCCTAAGATTGCAAGGCCTTATCTGGGCCTTGGTTTCATCATCTGAAAAATAAATGAGATTGTCCTAAATTGGTGGATTTCACTTGTGCTTCATGGAACTTCAGGAGTAAGAGGGAGCAGATTGTACCCACATTGTACCCCCATACCCATTGTACCCACAGCGCCTCGCCTCTACTTTGTGTCTTGATTGGGCTTCATTTGAATAAAGGGTTGTGCTACTTTAAACAGTTAAAATATAGGGCTCATTAAATAAATCGGTGGCATTGCCCTGCTTTCAGAATCTGCGCCTTGAACGATCTCCTCAAAGTATGTATTCAGGACATTCATTTAGTGATTTAATGTATTTATTTTTATTCACATTATTATATAACAATGAGTCTGGGAACTTAGATTTTGGCAGGGTTCCCACTGTTCCCTAAATGAAAAGCGTGGCTCACTGTGCTAAACTGTACAAACTATGTGGTTTATGCTTTCCCCTGGGAGTCTGGAATTTTGGAACATGCAAGGCAGAGCGTGCCCATGTGACTGGCCTTCAATAAATACCTTGGGCTCCTGGGCTCAGCCAACCTTCCTTGGTAGACAACATTCCACATCTGCTGTCACTATGCATTGCTGGGGGAATTCAGCGTGTCCTGCATGACTTCACTGGGAGAGGACTCAGAAGCTTGCATGCGGTCTCCTCTGGATTTTGCTCCCTGCAGCTTTTCCCTTCACTGATTTTGCTTTGTGTCCTTTCACTGTAATAAATCACAGCTGTGACTATGACTATCTGCTGCAACCTGTGAGTCCTGCTAGTGAATCACTGAACCTGGGGTGGTCTTGGGGACTCCCGACACAGGGTGTCAGAAGTGGGCTTCACTAGAACGATCCTGACTCTGAAATACAATGAAAGCACTGTTTGGGAAAGGAAGGATGGAGGGACAGGAGATGACGAACGTTAGGTGTCAGGAGCTGTGGAGATACAGCTGGAATGAAACAGCAGCTGAGCTGTGCCTCTCGTGAGAGGGAAAAGTCACCTGTGGAATTTGAAAATGAGAGCTCCTACTCCAGAGGAACTGGCTTGCAGGCTCCCCTGACTGCTTTTTGCAGTGCTGGCTAAAGTGAGGAGGAAAAAGTCCAGCCTGGGTGACACCTTTGGTTTTGTTCTCTCCACTAGAGAAGAGGAAAGGGGCCTAACTCTTCCAAAAAGTGAGCTTTGGGTGGGCCAAAGAGGTTAAAAAATTTGCATTGTTCTTTCCTTCAAGTGGAAGGGAAAAATTAGTTCCCAGGAGCTGTTAAACTTAAAAAGAGCCAAAAGGAGAGGCAGAGAGGCCTTTATTTGGGGATCAAAGAAATGCAATTTGGGGAGCACAGATTCAAATAGCATCTCACTAGGGAGTAAAAGTCCAGGGCTTTTAAAGGCAAAGAAAAGGTTGTATCACAAAGAATTTTAATTGCAGTTGGAGGCAGAAGCTAGTCTTGGCTAAACACTGATTGACTATTGATTCTCTCTTCAGAAGGTCTACAGTCCTCAGTCTTTGTGTTCAGGATGTCCGTTCTCCTGCTGACTTCTCAAACAGTTGCTTGTACAACAATTGCTGTTTTGGCCCAGTCCAAAGGTTTGGCCCAGTCCAAGGTTCAAGACAGCATGGCAGTTTCTCTGGAAAGGCAGCTCTGACTCCATTTTAAAATGGCTCCACTATTGTCAATTTTGACATTTCCTCCTTTTGATTGAGATCTTTCTTTGAAAGCATCACTGATCAACTATTTGAAAGCATTGCTGATTGATTGTTGGAAAGCTTTGCTGATCAGCCATCAAAGCATCATTGGTCCCTTGTCACCAGGAAGGCTCATTCCTGGTTTGTCATGTCCCACATAGGAGGGAAAGTGGTTTCCTTAGGAGCCTTAGGCCACATTTGAGCAACAAGAGTGCCAGGGGAGAGGAAAGCCTTACTGTCAAGTTCCTTTAAGGGCAAATCCTGTCCG
This sequence comes from Diceros bicornis minor, assembly GCF_020826845.1. NCBI lineage: Eukaryota > Metazoa > Chordata > Mammalia > Perissodactyla > Rhinocerotidae > Diceros > Diceros bicornis. The sequence continues at coordinate 30,894,902 of NC_080758.1, read as the reverse complement.
TAGTTCCTCAAATTTTCTCAGGTGAAGGCTCATAAGCCTCAGCGATCATTTCAAAGTGCTGAGCGATCCAAGTGGTGTTTTTATAATATCAAGATATTCAGAAGAGACAAAGTTTTACAACAGTGAGAATTCCCATAATAATAAACAAAATGCTAAGTCCAAATTGGAGAATAGGTCTGAACCAGGAGGTAGTTCCTAAGGGAAGCCAGCTAAAGAGATCAAAGAACCATGGGGTGTCAGTGCGCACAGCATTTAACCATTAGGCTTGTGCCCAGATTTTGCCTAATTCAGTTTTGACTTCACCAGAGGTGTTCACCCAAGCACAACAAGAGGTGTTTATCACAGGACAACCCCACTTTGTTCAGCTAGGACATAATCAAGAACAATTCCATTATCTAATACAACTCCAAAGGGGATCCAAAGACTTTTCTTGGGCAGCTATTGCTTTAGTGGCAGATTTAGCAACATCCCCCAGGGTTTAGATAAATTTCTGATCATATATTCACTCACGGCAGTGCCTACCCAAGGAAAAAGTAATTTTCCAAAACTGGTAGCTTTGCTAGGGTTGATACGACCAGGCATTGAACACCCTTGCCTATGCGTGCAACTAGTTTCACGTTTTAGTCTGTGAAGTAGATTCAAAAGTGATGCCCAATGCTGAGTTTTTGATCGATCATATAATGAAATAGGTGTAACCAATAACCCAACTGCATAATGACCTCTAGTTTGATAGAGATTTAAACAGTGTGTTCCCCATAGGTCTTTCTATACAAGTGAAAACATACACTAAGGGAGCACAAATCATAGAGTCATTATAATGAAATCGACTAAACCAAAGATTTGATTGTTTAGGCAAGGAGTTCTAAACACTCAGCACAAGGAATTAGGGAAGGAATGGCAAACAGATTGGTAATTAAATGTACTAAAGATTTGTGTACAGAACGAGGCTTCTGATGACAAACCCAATAGTGAGAAAGATTTCTCCCTTTTGTGATAGATTGGGAGATGCAAATAAGACTATTGTCTTTCCAAGAAAGAGAGGGAGAAAATAAGGTAAGAAGCAACAGCGAGTAAAAGGCTTGCAGGCCTGGTCTGGCCACCTGGGGAAAGCTGGCTGCCTCAGATGTTGGTTGCTTCTCTTCCTAGTCAATTTGATTTGGAGGCCTCCAGCATTTGTACAGGACCAGATGTTGGGTGGAGCCTTCTTGAGCTGTGAGATGTATCTCCAAGGTTCAATGCCTTCTAGTTCTGCACCAGTGTCGGTGGTTAGGAGAGTTTGGTAAGATCCTTCCAGTGGGGCTTGAGGGGTCTCTTCCTCTGATGATGCTTCCCGAATACTAAGTCACCAGGCTCTAGACTGTGACCAACGGGATCCTTTAAATTGGAATCTGGGAAAACTTCTTTAACCTGTCGATAGGTTTGAGCATAAGACATTAGAAAGTTACAGTAGCTGGTCATACTAGCATGAGACAACAAGGGATCAGCAGAAGGTTGTATACCAACAGACACTGATCTGGTGACCATCTCATGAGGAGTGAGTTTATGTTTTTCAAAGAGGGTGCTGCGAACAATTGGTGAGTCCAGTGCACAGGTATGTAACAAAACCTCAAAGACAATTAACAGGACTAGAATCTAATCTCTACAAAGGTGCAAAGATCATTTTCCTCTCTACAATTACCCTAATTTTTTTTACCAAAGATAATCACAGTAAAACTGATTTGTTTATATTATAAACTTGGCCTGATTAGATGAAAATAATAATAATACTCATTGGGAGTTTCTGAATTCTGGAGGGATCAGGGAGGGAGGCAAAGTAAATGTTTCATCTTTGTTCACAAAGGTATATCTTACCAAATTGTTGATAGCTTAAGAGAAAACATTTCTTTAAAACTGGAAAAACAAAAAATTAGAGCATCCTCCTCAATTCATGAAGCCCCATGTAATTAATATTTGTCCTTGATCTTTTGTTAGCAGTTTTATGAAGCCCTCAGTCTCTCTGTTCAAGTTCTGTGATTTCTTACCCAGGTCAGTTCTACAATCTGAAAGTCTATCAGAAAACTGTATTCTAGAGTAAGTGTCAGAGTCCCTTCCGTGAATCTCTCTGAAGATGAAACGTATTTGCAAAAGCATTAGAGTAAAACAATAACTGTCTATAAATGACAAAAGACTTAAAGTGCCATGGTTAAGGATCTGATTACAATGCAATTCACAAGGAAATTTGTTTATTTCTGATAATAACTAGAATTATGACTGATAACATTATACAAGAACATATCAGATTTTTAGGAATTTCATATAATTTTTAGAAGACATATTAATAACATTCACTCATGCTATATAAAACACTTGGTCAAATAGGATCATAAGTCACTGTAGAATAATGCTTAGTTATCCATTTAACAAAGGCACAACAGAAGATGTTAAAGGCAAACAGAGAGAGTTAAACAGGTGGAAAACAAAACAAAACGAAAAAACCTTAGCTCTCTCCATAGAGAGGCCTAAGCTTTTTTGAACATAGGAAATAATTTTGACAAAACATGGAATCCCTGCTTTTTAGGTAGACTTACTCAAAGGCAAAGAAAAACCTTTCATAATCTCTTTATCAAGATCAGACTAAAAATCTAAGGAAACTGTTCTTTTAAGAGAGAGAAAACCAAATTCTAATTTTGCACCAGCTTACTTTTGATATTAAAACTCATTTATTTATTTAAATTCACTTCAATCTTAGCCAACTTGACCATGCACAAAACTCTTTTCTCAGGGTTCTTCTTCCATAAACCTTTTATGACTTTCTTTTTTACCTTCAGAATTTGTCCCATGCCTTCCCTCCTTCCTCGCCTCTCCGTAGGACAAAAATTACTTACCCTCTCTTTCACAAAGAACGTATCTCTATTCCTCACATCTTCCTTTACTGAAAACATACATCTCACTTTCCTTGTATACAGAGATGTTTCTCTTATTAATTTTTAATACGTATATTTACGTATTAAAATCACGTATTTTTATCACGTATATTAATTAGAATTCTTAACCCTTAGAAACCTAAATTTTTAGTGAAAACTAAGAAGTAAGCAATTGTGAACTGTCTTTTACATTAGCATTCTGTGGATTGGCAGATTTATAAATACTTTCTAGAAACAGGTGCTTTCTCATAGAAAATTTCTCTGTGTGGCATAAAGCTTGTTTATTAATAAATCCAAACATCTTTTAAGGTTCTTTTTTTTTTCTGTAATAAGAAGCCAAAAGTAGATAAACCAATGTTTAGTAACCAATGTCTAATATTTTATCTTATTTGGAAAAGATCTAGATACTCAATAAATTTCTATCATTTAACTTAATTTGGCAAAACTCTAAGATTTCAAGTTAGCAAAAAGGCTTTCAGGTTATTTTTAGGCACACACACCATGACACGTCATCATTGATAAAACGCTCGCCCAAAGCCTTCTTACCTTACCAACACCTAATTTATTTGTTCCTAATAATTATGTTTAGATTGGCTACAAAAACTTCATGAGACATTAGACAAAATCAGCTGTCAGTCTAAGCTATTATTTCCATAGCTGGCGAATTCTGTAACAGAGCTACCATGAGCTTATTTGACTAACAAATACAGGTAGAATAAAGGCTGCGTGTCGCATCGTACCCAGTGCCGATAACTCTGAGGACATACCTATTTCAATCAGACAAACAAACTTAAATAAGCTTTTAAATAAGCTTTTTATCTTCTTAGCTTGAAAACCATTTGGGTTAGTTTCTGTTATATTTCTGAGAACTTTAAAATGCCCAAATCTTACAAATGCTTGACCTTAAATGCAATTAAATAGAGCTCTTAAGTTCGGCAAAACCACGTGGAGGTGGAAAAATATCTCACATTTATAACATACATATATGGAGACACACATAAACACACAGACAGATGCAGAAAAGATCTTTTAGCCTCCATTTTTAAAAATTTTCTTTACATTTTTGGGCAAGGGTGTTTCCACAGCAGTCTGCATCTCCAAAACTTCTTTTTCCCTTTTTTTATTCCTTTAGTCTTGGGAATCCGGGATAGTTTAGATAACAGTTCCCAGAGAGGTTACAAGGCTTTTGAGATAAACAGGGGAGGTTAGTTGCTTATCGAGGACTGACATACCCATCCCATTGCATTTTCCTTAATTTGTTTCTTTCCCTTTGGGTACATAGTTTTATTTTAGCTTAGTGCGGGAAAAGCCTAGAAAAAAAATTCCCATCAGGCTGTGACTATCAGCTTCCAATTTGGCCAAATTTCTGATCATGTTATGAAATACTTTCTAACATCTTGTCAGGACTCATCTGGGACAAACAGTAAATATTTCTGGCAGTACCAAACAACTCTATTAATTTTAGTTTCCCCTTGGCAGTTTAAATAACATAGCAGTTTATCAGAAAATCTCTCAGTCTTATTAACTCTGGGAGGGGCCCATATGGGGCCCTCCTTCAAAGGTAAATATAGGGGTGTCTGTTTAGGCACTAATTTAATGAACTTTTGTATAGTTCACTATATTTTCTTCTAGGTACCTCTTATATCTTAATTTTTTAATAGCTTTTTTGCAACGAAACTTTCAAGAAGGCTATTTTGGAATTTTGAAGCTTTGCTCTTAAGTGCATTTCTTAGATGATCTTATCTAATTGGAATGTTCTTTCTAATTGTTAGTGTAATTTTCCTCAGGCTGGCAGCAGTTTTAGATGCCTCTTGCTGTCTGGATGTTTCTAAAAGCCAATTGAAAAATGCATTCCAGCCTGCCAGCCTGGTTTTAAATCCGCAGTTTTCAAATTGATTATATAAAAAGACAAGTTTTGGAAGCTCAAAAGAGCCCCAAAGTGGCCACTATAATTTTAAATCATCTTTTGTATCGGTCCACTGGGTCAAGATTTTACAGGACCGTAATTCTTAAACATAAAACCAGCTGGAGTTCCCGAGGGAGGAAATCCTGGGGAAACTTAGATAATGAAAATCCCATGGTAAAGAAAAGCACATGACCTAGAATGACAATAGGCTTTTCTTTATACGCACATTAAAGGGTTAGCTAAGCCCTGGGTCTTTTGGAGCCAAACTAATACCTAAGAGGGATCTGTCATGCCATTGGGGATTATGTGAAGTTTTTACAGCGTAGCTCATTGCACAGAAGTTTTCTTGAAGTTAGTGAGTGACCTAGTGTCAACCTAACCCATTCCATGACCAACTTATCCTATCATGGGAGACTTCTGGAGATGGCTGGTGTCCTAATGGCTCTTAAGTGCTAGACCCGTGCCCACCAAGTTTGTGGCTTTGGCTTCCAAGATGTCCCTTAGCAATAGCTTTTATCTCATGTGCATATTAACCCACAGCAAAGTTTGTCTAAGCAGAAATTTCTACCTAAGGGAATCCCCTCCAAATTGGGCGCACTCAACAGAGGGAATCCCCTCCCTCAGCAAGAGCCACATACGTGCAATAACCAGGGAATCTGCCACTTGCTTCTCTCCTGCTGTGACAAAAGCCAGCACACCTATCCCAAAGAAAGGCACTGACCTCAACCAAAGGGAGGGGGTTCAAGTCTGAGAGGTCCCACAATCAGAGGAGTCGGCTGTCTGTGGAAGCGGCTGAACACACGGGGGTGTTGGTACCCAGCTGTTTCCAGGGGAGGCGGGTCCACAAAGGTGAGATCGCTTCAGCTCCTGCTTTCTGACACCATGTTCAGCCATGCTGAACTAACCTAAAATTAACCTAAAAATAAAGAGGCAAAATGAGAGGCAGAGAGGCATTTATTTGGGATCAAAGAATTGCAATTCAGAGAGCACAGTTAGGTAGAAACCCAAATAGTGTCCCACTAGGGAGTAAAAGTCCAGGCTTTTAAAGGCAAAGAAGGGAGGTTGTATTACAAAGAATTTTAATTGGAGATGGAGGCAGAGAGCTAGTTGTGGCTAAACACTGAATGACTACTGATTCTGTCTTCAGAAAGTCTACAATCCTCAGTCTTTGTGATCAGGATGTCCGTTCTCCTGCTGACTTCTCAAACAATTGCTTGTAAAATAGTTGCCATTTTGGCCCAGCTCAAAGGTTTGGCCCAGTCCAAAGTTCAAGACAGCAAGGCAGTTTCTCTGGAAAGGCAGCTCTGACTCCATTTTAAATTGGCTCCACTATTGTCAGTTTTGACAGAGCAAAACTTTAAACCAGAGGGAAAAACGAACGGATGGGGCAATGCAGCCATTTCTTCAGGCCCACATTCCCCTTGCATTCCAGCCAAGATCTCCTAGCAGCTGTAATGTTAACCCTGTAACTGCTGAATTTACTGCTTGGGATTTGAGTAAATTTGCAATGAGAAAAAAAAGGAGAGGGGGAATTTTTAAAATGACTTTGTATTTTGTGGCTATGGCATCAGATATATGGTAAAAATTGAGGAAAAGTGTTATAGGCTTGTAATTTCATAAACACTAGAAAGATCATCCCAATCAGGGAAACTGCAAAAAAAGAAAAAGTAATAGTGAGATCTGACTTCCCTCCTTTTTTGCCAGTGATGAGCAAACTAGAATTTAAACTCTTTGGATATTAAAACAGAGTAAGTCTCCATATGGATGATATTTACTATGATTTTTGCTTATTGGAGCCTCTGGGAAAAGGAAATTGACACGAAAAGAGAGGCACTCACCAGCTGAAAACACACTTTGGAGTTTTTAAAAATTTTTAGTAGCTAATGACCTCTTGTAAATCATATCAGATCTTGTAAAAGCTAACCCTTACAGGCTGATGATTTTCTTGCCTGCTGTGCATATTTTTTGAGTGTGTCAACCTAGACTCTAAGAATGACGAGACAGAAAGGGCTTAGGAAAGCCTTGCTTGTCCCTGGGGCTTGGAAACCAGCTCATTGACCCTCTAGAGTCAGCCTTTTTTTGCTGCCAATGGCTTTTTTGGAGTCGTGAATTCACTGATCCTAATTGCCTGGGCCTGACCCTGAGCTGAAACCTGATACTATCTGCTATGGCTGTTTCAGCCTCAGCTCCAGCCATGCTGAACTAAATAAAAGCTGGCACTGGCCCAAAGAGCAGGACCTCAACTCTGGGACCAGTGCAGATATAGGGCATTCCTTTGGGGGCCTGAACTATGAGAAGTCATGGATTCTAGCTGGACTGTCTAGGTCACATACAAATGTCCACGGGGAGGGGCTCTGATGGGACCGTCTGAAATGGAGCTATTGATAGGCTCTCTATTTCCAATAGGGAGGCCACTTGCATTCTAACTTGAGATTACTGCTGGAAGCTGCAAACTGGGGCAGGGCACCTCACTGGCCTGTGACCCTTTCACCCTCTCCTGACTGATCGGACTCTTGACCACCTCCCGGAGATGCCCTACGGCTATTGCTCCTTGCGCTCAGCTTCCCGGGTTAGCTGCAGCTTGCTACAATGCCCCGATGTCCTGACTCCCCCCCTCCTGCTGCTGTACACACCTTGCGAGCAGTTTGATTTTTAAACACAACAAGCTCCAGAAAAGGCTGCTCTCTGGATAAAAGATCAGGATGACAGGGATCGGAGGTTATGGAAACCCATTTTGAAAGCTGTTGAAAATTCAGGATTTCATCCTGGCTAATTTCTGAACAGGATTATCTTTCTGGTTCAGTTGTCTAAAAACGTTTTTCTGTGAGAACGCTTTTGTCTCTCTTGCATACGACCCTTCCAGGTGAAAGGTTTGGATGACAGTAGGGGATTTTTTACAATGCAAAATTATGACTGCTAAATGGGACACACGGAGTTTGAAACAGCAGAGAAAAAACAAAACCCCCAGCACCTAGGGAGGTGCGGGGGAGCACTGATGCTGTTTTGCAGCACTGTCCCTGGAAGCTTCCACCCTTCCCAAAGGAAAACTCCCTTAGCTGTCTGTCCAAGACGCTGGGAAGCTTTCAACTCAGACGGACTGCAGAGCCTCTGATCACACTGACAGCTGTGACTGCGGGACAGCAGGGGTGGCCCAGCTCCTGCACTGCCCACGCAGAACACCTCCAGATGCCGCCCACGCTTGTGGGCGATCAACCGGTGTCACGCACAAGCAAACCGTTTGTACCTGACAGCCTCAGGCAGTCCCTCTGAATCCAAGGACTGAACCGAATTAATCAGATGGAACTGGAAGCCTGTGGCGGGAGTTCCCACGGTGGGAGACTACGCTGGGGGCCCTGTTAACCCGCACTGCCTGACTAGCGCACGTCCTGCTTGGCGGCGTGCCCCAGTCCTTGTCAGCTCTGTTTCCAGGGGTACAGCGTGTGCCCTCCGGGTTGTGCTTCTCGGGTGTGTCCCTCCCATCACCACCTCAGTCCTGGAAAGCCTTCAGGTCAGCGGATGCCTCCAGCCAGTAAAAAAGGCTCAAGCTAACGCACAAGGAGAGCTTTCTAGACAGACCTTTATGGCTCCTGGGTTTTGTTTTAACAGGACTCGGAAAGGGCATTTCTGAGATCAGGACTGCAGGGTGGTCTCACTCTGCTGCATGGGCTCCTGCCGATAATAATTTTGCTGTGAAGATGCCTTGGCCAAGAGCACAGGGGGTGGAGAGTGCAGCAGAGTGAACACAGCAGGCCTGAGACTGCCATTTTTAGAAAGACCTGCTCGCAAGTGTGGCCCTTGGCTGGCATTTGGGAACATGGATTTAGGGAGGGAACCACCATCCCTTGGCTGGCATTTGGGAACCATTCCCAAAATGAAGAGTGGCTCACTGTGCTAAGCTGCTTATACAAACAATGTGGTTTATGTGGAACATCCACTTTCCTTCTGGGAGTCTGAAATTTTGGAGCATGCTAGGCAGAGGGTACCTACATGACTGACCCCCAATATAAACCGTGGACCCCTAGGCTCAGATGAGCTTCCCTGGTAGACAACATGTCACACATGTTGTCACAATTTGTTCCTGGAGGAATGAAGTGCATCCCGTGTGACTCCACTGAGAGAGGGTCAGTTAACACTCCTGAAAGCCTGTGTCTGGTCTCCCTCGGATTCTGCTTCCCGCACCTCTTCCCGTCCCTGATCTGGCTTTGTTTCCTTTCAGTGTAGTAAATCATAGCTCTGAGCACAGCTATATGCTGCATCCTCCCAACAAATCATCAAACCTGGGGTGGTCTTAGGGACGCCAACACAGTCTGGAAAAAAGACAAGGAGGTTTAATGAGATTTATAGGAAGGAAGAAGGAAGCACAATACAAGAAGATGCAAAGAAAGTAAATGAGGGCAAGAATCAGCACGGTAGCAGGACTGAACTTAGTGGCTACCACACCCAACATGAGCTCAAGGGCTCACAAAACTGTTGAGAGGACAGTCCTCAGATGACCCCAGGCCCAGCACAACTGCCCCAGGGAACAGAACGGCCAACGCTCCCAACTCTCCTGGCTAACACGAGCAGAAATGAAAATAATCCTTTACAGGATGTGTAGATGTATAGGATTTGAGAGCTTTTGTCCATTCTGTTGAACTTTTGCAATCACTCTGTGAGGAAGACTGGACCAGAATTATTATTGTTCCTAATTCACGGCGCATTTAAAGGCCTCCTGCCCTCAGGGTCAAAACTGTCCCTTCTGTTTGTATTCTTTGCTGAAATCTACCATGATCTGCCATGTATGTTGGTTCACTGTGCACATCTGTCTCTTCTATGAGACTTTGATTTCCTTAAAAGGGCATCATCTGGGGCTGGCCTGATGGCATAGTGGTTGAGTTCGTGCACTCCACTTAGGCGGCCCGGGGTTAGTGTGTTCGGATCCCGGGTGTGGACCTACACACTGCTCATCAAACCATGCTGTGGCAGCATCCCACATACAAAATAAAGGAAGATTGGCACAGATGTTAGCTCAGCGACAATCTTCCTCATGAAAAAAAAAGAAAAGGGCATGGTCTGACTTTTTTTCTTGTCTTGTCATTTTTTTTGGGTGGGGGAGGATATTCTTTTCTCATAATAAATTCATTGTGGAAAAATAATGAAAACAAAACAAAGTAAAAATTGCATGTAATCCCTATTTTAGTCATCTCTGTATCCCACCCAGATCCTGAGAATAACTTGGCACACAGTAAGTGTTCAATCAACAATTCATTGATCTGTTGGCAGCTAAAGGCTCTGGTTATGACAACACTTGCCTCATGGGGCTGTCAGGAGGATTAAATGAGATAATGGATATAAGTGAACTTTGTAAACTGCAAAGTGCTTTGTAGATCTAAATTATAATTAGACCTAATTAAAATTATGCGTCCTCAGTTTTATATTCATTTAAAAAAATCTTTGAGAAGATGACTGCGCTTTCCAAGTGAGCTGATGATCCACTGCTTACAGGGGCCTCGAGTCTCCCATTTATAGATAAAGGGCCTGAGGGTCAGAGAGTTCTAAAGACCTACTTAAGGTTACATGGATGTGTTTTTGCCTATGTTAATCTGTGGTTTCTCCTCAGAAATAAGATTTGACTTTATGATTTTTTTCTCACTTCATTTACAAGTAACTTGGTAATAGTTTTAACATTATCAATAGCTTTTTCTCTGCTCTCTTCCTTTTTACTCTACTTTCAAAATTGTCACAAACTCTTAACACCCAAAAAAGGCATGCTGTCTCTTTATAGGGAGGTGGAAATAACATGAATATTGGAATCAGACAGACTTGGGTTTGAATCCAGACTCCGCTTCTTACTAGCCGGGCAACTTGGAGCAAAGGACTTAATTTCCATGAGATTTACTCATCTGCAAAATGAGGATAATAATATCTACTTTCTAAAGTTATGAGGATTAAAGATAATGGATGTGGAGCATCTAGCCCAGGCCTGGCACCTAATAGACACTCTATAAATGACAGCTGAGTATCATTGTGATTGCCACTGTTATTATTGTTAATAAGTTGAAACAGGAGAGAGAAGAATCACCAATTTTGGCTTGGAGAACCCTAGTGAAACTGGTCTAGCAGGTAACTTGTGAAACCAAGCTCCAAAGGTTTTTCCCCCAAGAGACGACAAAAATAAAATTAATTAAAGTCAGCAACTTCCACCTCTGAGGTGTGGCATTAAGTAGAATCAACAGCCTCATCCAGTTGTGAGGTTTCTTTTCAGCATCAGCTTCACTGCCTGCCTGTGACTCACTAAACCTGGAGACAAGGGCTAGAAATGGCCGAATTTGTCATCCCATCTCGTGAAAGAGTGTCTGTGGTCAGGACAAAGGACAATGTGGGGTGGGGAAGGGCAAATGAAAACTTCAATAAAGAGAATGCAGAATGGTCAGAAACAAGCAATGTACAGAGGTGAAACACGTCAGCTCAAAATCACAAGTCATGATGATACCTTCTTCACTCAATTATCTCTTTAAAAAAATGCCGGCACTTGGGGTCAAACTGCAGTAGATAGAAAATGTGAAAAAAAAGAAAAACCTGTAACCATAATCAGAAAAGGCACAGGGTCAGCGAGCAGCCGAGCAGGGAGGGAGCTCAAGGTCACTGAGTCTAGTGATTTTCCCTGTGGCCACAGGAGTCTTCAGAGATGCTTCAAGGACTCCACAAATCATGAAGTATTTCTTGCCAAGAGGATGGCTTGCTGCTTGAGGAAGCTATTCAAGCTTTTAATCTGTTTTTGTTCCAATACTAAAGATTGAAAAATTAGTGATATACGCCAGGGCCTATCTTTTATAGATAGGAATCTGAAACTCAGAGAGGACAATTAACTTGTTCAGAGAAACAGAAGGGCAGACATGGGTCTTCAACCCACAAGTCTTGCTTCCCTATCCCATGTAGGAATTTTAGACAGACACACTGGTGACCCATTCCAGTTGACATACGATGCCAGACGGGGGTCTCTCCTTTCCCCAAATCTAAAGGAGGTCTTCATGAGGGCCCTTCTCTTGTCATTAGGAGGTGAGGTTCAGATGGGCTTCAAGATTTGGGGATCGGAGGGTTTCTACTTTCTGAAACATGACCTCCCCAGATTGCTCTTGCCTGCTTACAACAGGACTAACCTCTTACCCCAGCTGTCTATCCTTGCAGCTCTGGCCCAGTCTCTTTTTACTGTCTGCCCCTCACCTTCCTACCCCTCTGGGCTTGGCCTGGGCCCATACGCTGTGCCCTGAGCGAGAAGTGCTGGACTTCTCTACTTCCTGACCTGTTGGCTCTCACTGGGCCTGAATGGGCACTACCTCTGCGCATTGCCCTGGGGCAGCTTATCAATTCCATCCATCAGAGGCTTCAAGTTCTTACAGCTGGAAGAAAACTTGGAGACCATCTAATTCAATCTCCTAGTTTTGCAGATGAGGAAACAGGTGCGAGAAGGCCATGCGACCCATACGAAGTCATACAGTGAAACCAGGATGCAAATTCAGCCTTCTAATCCAACACCCAAATCCAACACATTTCCAATAACCACACCACTATTCTCCCTTTTAATTCAGCTCCATTGAAATCAACACATGCTTATGGAAGCTCTAACATGTGCATTTGAGGAAGAGGAGAGAAGAAGGAAGGACACATGAGAATGCAGCAGAAACCACAAATCAATCCAAAAGGAGCTGCGAGGGAAACAGGATGTGAAGGACGCATTTGTCATGCTTGAGAAGCTTATAATCCCGAAGGAAATGTAAGACAGGTGTATAACACAAGGCACGACATGAGCATTCTCTTAGACAGGTTTGCACGTGTTCGATGAAAGCTAAGGAAGTTTAAGAGGCTTGGAAAAGGCTTCAGGGAGGAGGTAATATTTAAAACAGGTTGACTCATTAGACACTCATTCCAACTCCCTTCCAGCCAGCCCTTAGAGGCTAGAAAGCTAAAACCCTTCCCTGACTCCCTTGCATTTGAGGGTGGCTAGGTGACGACCCCCTTTCTGGCCAATGAAACAGAAGCAGGTTTCTTTTAGGACAGCTTCTACCTCTCTCTTCCTGCCTGGAACTTGGGTAATGCCTAGACTACGGCAGCTATCGCTAAGGCAGCTAGTGCAGGGGAGATGGAAAGAGCCCGGTGCCTGGAAGGAATCTGGGATGGAGCTGTCATTCCAGCCCTCGACGGCGTGCCCAGAACTTCTTGTTGTGTGAGATGAATTCATCCCTATTTGGTTCAGCCAGTACAGCAGAATTTCTGTGACATGCAGCTGAGACCAAACTTGACTGGTTCACAGTCCTTGGAAAAGTCATAGGATTTCAACAAGCAGAGGCGGAGGGCAAGAAAGGTGGAAGCAAACACTCCAGGATGGGGAAAGCATGGGGTATGTTCTCTGCAAAGCAGGAGCGAGGATGGAGGGAGATCGGAAGAGAAGTTGAGAAGGGCAGGCTGGAGCGGGAGACGGGACACCAGGGGGGCTGGTGGTATGTGTGTGGACTTCATTCAGAAAGCAGAGAGACCTTGTTGAGAACACTGAGCAGCACTGTTCCTGGGGAGCTGATGTTAGTTCCTTGACACTAACACCTGGTGCCTCGCTGAGTGTGCCTTGGGCCCCAGGTGAGCAGGCTGGGCGGCGGGTGAGGAGCCTCGAGCGAGAGTGGGCGGTGTATATCATTCTAATCTGCAGTGCACGTATTACATTCCCATTTGCTCAGTATTCACGTGGAACTTCAGGAACCACAGGACCGCAAACCCACTCACACTCTGCAGGCACCACTCTCACTGCATCGCTTTCCTCCCACCAGCAACCTCTCAGCAGCAGCCCTCTGGCTTCTAAAGTGTACCCTGCTTTCACTACAGTGCATCTCAGGCCACAAACACCTTCACCAAGAATGGTCAAATGTGGAAGCGATAAGAAGACAGATATACATATAAACAAACATGGTCTGGGATCATTCATAGGAAAATAGAAGTGGGAAAAATATCCAACCTATGATGCCCCTGGATGAGTTCAAGAACCCTAGGCTGCTCCATGAAATAAATTCTTCCCTGTTTGTCTTTGTCTGTGTGTATGTGTTTCTCTGACTCAGAAACTTGAGCTTCAGAGGCAGTGTGATGCAGTGGAAATACTGCTTCCAGCCTGCCTCCGACTGGCTGTTTGAACTCAAATTTTTTTTAAATTACCGCTCCCACGACTTCCATCTCCCCGCCTATCCACCTATCCACTGAAAGTTCTGGAGCAGAGAGACAAAGTCCCATCCTCCCAGCTCCCTGGGCAGCCAGCAGAGGGCCTAGCTCTCTCCACATCCAAAAGTCTCTGTTCTGAGTCCCCAGTTCGTTGCTTGCCAGCAAGCATCCCGTTTTCTCTAAGGTCAGATCATATAGCAGAAACTCAATAAATCTTTACTGAATGGATAAGTGTGCTGCTACTGACATTCTTGGATAAGAGCTTTAGGAGAGAAGTACAGACCTCTCCAGGCCTGGGACCACAGACGCACTTACGTGGGGACATCGTGGCGGCACGCCCAAGCCTCAGGCCAGTCGGCTCTAGGAGAAAATGAGGTTAAGTGAGCGCAGTTTTTCACCGGCGACATTCCATAGAACTAGTCCCACTAGATGCTGATAACATGCTGAGAAAAAGGCCCTCCGAGCAAAAGAAGCTAAGAAATTTGCTAAGTTTATCCCGCATTCCATCCATCCCTCCCAGACATGAATTAGTAAGTAAAGACTGAGAAGTACTACGGTCAAGATAGTCTGGTTAACTTTGTGTAACTTAGACTTTCTCAAACTTACTTATCCATGGAACTAGTTTTTGGAGAATACCTATAAGCATGAACACGGCTTGAGAAACACTGGTTTAATAGAAATGGTTTCTATAGGGATGTTTTCACTTACAAACCCGACTGAGGATGTGAAAAAAGCCCTGAAGGACAAAAAATCATCGGTCACTGCATAAACAAATGGACAGGACAAGGAAATGAGGACAGATACAAGAATTCAGACCATTATTACTGTAATTACTATCTCACTCAGTGACCATCTACGAAATATCAATGGATTATCTACTATGTGTTAAACATCAGGAATTTAAAGATAAATGGGCAGGGTCGCCTTTCTCCATGAGCACACTACCTAAAGGGAAGAGAAAGTAGGTACAGAATAATGTGCAAGTACCTAGAAAGAAGGAACCTAGGAGAATCATGGAAACTGGACCTTAAATAATAAAAATAATAATATTAATAACAATACCTTTATATAGTGCTTGTCATGTACCAAGTACTGTCCTAATCACTTTACATATATTAACCCAGTTAAACCTCACAACAATCTTACCAGGTACCTTTAGTACCTGCATTTTACAAATGAGGTCAGTGAGGCTCAGAGAGGTTAAGTAACTTGCCCAAGATCACACAGCTAGAAGTGTGGCACAGTCGGGATTTACACCCAGGTGGTCTGGCTCCAGAGGCCATGCTTCTCAGCGCTAGGCTGTATTGCTTCTCTGGGGATGGACAGTACACCAGATGAGAAGGACAGAAACCTTCTGGGCAAAAGAAATAGGGAACAGCAAGTAGTTCTGTGTATATGAAATACAGAATACATGGGAAGAAGCGGTGGGTAAGGCTGGACAGATAGATGCAATCAGAGTTAAAAATTATGAGAACTCTCACACCTACGCCAGGAAGTTCTGGCTGTATCCCATGGACTGGGGTCCTCAGATCTTTCCACTAATGTCCTTTAGGCAAGAAAGGAAAACACGAGCCTTTAGGGGAGTCTGGGAGTGTCGCCTGATGAGTTTCTTTTGAGGTCTTCTACTACCATCCGAAAAATCATGAGAATTCTATATTTTACACCATAATAGAATTGTGTTGCTTTCATACAAAAAATTTTAAACACTTACCAGTTCAATTACTATTATCCTTTTTTGTGAGGAAGATCAGCCCTGAGCTAACATCTGTCGCCAATCCTCTTTTTTGCTGAGGAAGATTGGCCCTGAGCTAACATCCGTGCCCATCTTCCTCTACTTTATATGGGACACTGCCACAGCATGGCTTGACAAGTGGTGCGTGGGTGTGCCATCCAAACCCTGGGCCGCTGCAGCGGAGCGCACGCACTTAACCGCTATGCCACCGGGCCGGCCCCTATCATTTTTCTACATGGAACTCCAGGCACATCTGTTTGCATCCTGGGTTCCCAGCCAGAGGCATAGCTGTAAACAATGGAAGTCATTTAAGATGCCTGAGCCAGGCAAGGGCAGATCAGATCTGCATTTTCAAAGATAACTCTTTAGAATAGCAGGAGCCTAGAAATAACTTAAATGTCCATCACGAGAGAACTGGTTAAATAAATTATACTTACATAATAGAATACTCCGGTATTTTAAAAAAAATATGAGATCATCATGTGCAGATAAGGAAAGCTCCCGGAGGTAACATAGTATGTGAAAAGAGCAAAGTGTGGCCCCGTGTGTGCAGTGTATTCCCCTTCATGCGGGAGGTGTGGAAAGCATCCTTCCCTACACATGCTTGTATGGGCAGAGAAAATTCTGGAAGGGTATACCACAAACTGTCAACGTGACCACCTCTGGGGAAGGGCAGTGGGGAGACGAAGTGAGAGAACTTATTTTTCATTGCATACTCTGTGGTCCTATTTGAATTTTTAACATGTGGCTGCATTATTTTTTCAAATAAAACAAATAGTTTAGTGAGTCTTAAACCGCTTCAAAACAAAAAGCGAGAAAATGGTTTTTGAGAAAAAGAAAAACTAAAAAGAACTCTGGCGGCAGTCCATTATGAATGGTGGGTGGGGAAAAAACAGTGGATGGATGGGGTTATACAGAAAGACCTAGTAAACAGCGACTGCCCCAGAGGAAGATGACAAAAGTTGAACAGAGGAGGTGGCAGTAGGGATAAGGAAGAAGTCTGAGAGGTATTCAAGCTCTAGAAACTATGGGACTTGGCAACCAGTTAGCCGTGGAGGGTAGAAGAGGAGTAGAAGTTAAGAATAATTTCGGTGATAGGACAGATGGAGAAGCTGTTCACTAAGAGAACGTACCCAGGAAAAAGAGACAGAATGTGGGCGAGAGTGAGTTCGGTTTTGGACATACTGGGTTTGCCGTATCTTGGGACATTCAAGTAGGGATGGCTGATTAGAAATGTGAGTCTCGGACTTTCCCTTCTTGATGGCAACACTAAGTTCAAACAGAATAAAGAATGAAATGTGATTTCCATTCTGTGCAGAAAAGAACACAGCTGGCCTGAGACTGCTTATCCTTCCAAAGGCCTGCTTTGCAAGGTTGGTCCTTGGTTGACGTCTGGGAACTTGACTGGCAAGCAGTTCTCTGCACCGATATGAAACTTTTCCTGGGTGATAAAGGTGGCTCACTGTGCCTAGACTGTTTGTGCAAACAGTACGGTTTATGCCGAATATCTGTTGTCCTTCTAGAAGTCTGGAATTTTGGTACGTGCTAGGCAGAGGGTGTCTTGTGACCAACCCCCAATAAAAACCTTGGGCAGTGAGTCTCTCATGAGTTTCCGTGGTCAACAACATTTGACATGTGTTGTCACAATTCCTTGCTGGAGTAATTGAGCACATCCTGTGTGACTCTGCTGAGAGGGGACTCTTGGAAGCTGGCTCCTGGTTTCCTCTGGAATTCGCCCCATGTATGTTTTCTCTTTGTTGATTCTGCTATGTGTCCTTTCCCTGTACTAAATCTTAGCCCTGAGTACAACTAAATGCTGAGTCCCGTGAGTCCTTCTAGCAAGTTATCGAATCTGGGGCTGGTCACGGGGACCCCTCAGATGGAGGTGAGGTGGGAGATACGCTCAGAATCTACATCTGCATGGCCTCCTTGCCCTCCTCCAGTCCCTCTCTATCACAGTTCCAAATGAAGATATAACATTAAATGTTTGTTTGAGAAAAGCCTAGAGCTTCCCAGAAAAAAGGTGTGGTGCGAATGAGGTGTGCTCCTCCAGCTACACCTGTCTCGTGACTGTGTCTCACCAGCTCTGCCGCGTGCCCAGAGCCAGCTTCTCCCCGACGGAGCTTTGACAACGTGCTCGGCGATGACTGCGTCATCTCCAGGTGCTCATTTATCTGACAGTCTGTGACTCTGCGCTTGCTCCACATTGGAATGGTTTGGGATTCTCTTGAAACAAATCCCAACAGAGGAAACAAAGGCTGATGGTCACAAAGCCTGTAAAGGGAGGTGCGGGGTGAATCTTCCACCCCCAGCCGGAACTCAAAGTAGCCCCAATTAACACGTGATGAGTGAAGAGGGATGCACCGAGGACTTTTGATAGTCTAATCCCCAAGCTGTCTAGTTCAAGAATCTGCTCATTCTCCTGGCCAGGCCCTGGCTCCAGGGGGGTCTCAGTCATTCAGTCATAAGGGTGTGTCTCAGGGAGGAGCTGTTAGGACAAGCAAGTGTTCCTCAAACTGCTCTGTTCTGAAAACTGCCATCATCACCAAGTACTAAGCCGTGCTCTCTGAGAAATGGTGGTGGAGGGTGGGGTGGAGGTGGGGGCTGATGGCCTTTTTGTACTACAAGTCATGGTTTTTCTTCCTGCCACATCTTATACTACCATTATAAGCTGGGGTGAAAAAGTGAGGCCTGGCAAGCCCTTCACTATCAATTCTCCATCATCTGCAGGATTGGTTTTCTGCCTAGAGCTTTAACACTGGCCACATAGTCTTTTTCTTTTTATTCTTTCCAGAATACTCCTCACTCCTCCCAGGAAAACACAACATCACCAGCCTTGAAAGCAACAACCCTACTCAACTATGGATGGGAGAGCTTATTCGGTGACAAAGGGCACAGCAAGAGGCAGCTCACACACAATTTCCACATACTGACGTGTGTAAGTAGGTAACTGATCTTCCCATACAATTATAAAGACCATCTCAGTCACTGCAAGACTTAGTCTTTTTTTTTTTTTTTTACAGAATCCTTAGTCTGAATTCTTTGATATAGTTATCTGAGTCTAGCCTTGCCTAATCTGGGTCTTTCCCTTGGCAGTTTACAAAGAAATTTCTATTTTCTTCTTAGTTCCACCCAAATTCTATTTCTACCCACACTAGAATATTCCCTCTGAAGTCCATTACCTTGAAGAAACATCCAGAGTTCTGAGTGGTTAGGACTCAGAAAGGCTTGGTTTCAGATGCCACCTCTGGACTTTGGACAAGTTACAAAATCTCTCTGGGCCTCATGTTCTTCACTGTAAATGGGGCGAGGGCTAGGAGGAGTGAATGTAATAATCCTGTGACACACTTGGGCTGTGCCTTTCGCGTGGCAAGCACGGAGTAAAAGGCAGCTATTATTGTTCTATTACTTGCCACAGTGAAGTCTTTTTCCAATTCTCCCTAAACTCAGATCTCATTGGCCCCCACTGACAAAAGTATTGACTTTTTCTCCCATCTTTTATTAACTCGCTATTTATTTTCTCTTTTCTTTTCCCCTTACAGATTAGTCTCTAAGACATCTGAGTCCTATAGGCCTTTCTACCCTAAGTTTAGCAATCTTTATGTTAAGTACACTCTGTACTTCCTCTTCACTCATCTACTCTTAACACATTCATCTTAGTCAATTAGCACATGTTCATAGAGAACTTTCCAGACTATAGGGAGCATTTTCATGCCAGACAGGACACATACAAGACACTAGGAATTAATAATTAATGAGGGCTTCTAGGAAAAAGTTCACGTCCTGATTTAATTCTGAGTTTTGTAAAACCTGCAACAAGGATATATGGTTGGTTGAGATATTTAAATAACCACTTTTATTTATGGTCAGGAGCCACAAGCATTCTAGACGCTTCCTTTCTCCTGAGGTTATATTCAAGTCCCACCTCTTCTGCCAGAATAACAATGGTCATATGGCACATTGTCTGGTTGTGTGGGTTTCTGGGGTCTGCAGGGAAAAAATAAGTATGAAACTCCATCACAAATCTAGCCAGAGTAGCTCTAAGGAGAGGCAGAAGAGGCTATTTAAATATCTGATTTGAGAAGCAGTATAGGTTTAGACATCAAGGAAATGCAAATCAAAACCACAGTGAGATACCACTCCACACTCACCATTATAGGAGGGCTATAATCAAAAAGACAGATGATAAGTGTTGGTGAGGTTGGAGAAATTGGAACCCTCATATGATGCTGGTGGGAATGTAAAATGGGGTGGTTGCTTTGGGAAACCATTTGGCAATTCCTCAAAAGGTTAAGCATAGAGTTATCATTTATATGATCCAGCAATTGTACATACCCAAGAGAAATGAAAATGTATGTCCACACAACAACTTGTACATGAAAGTTCATGGCAGCATTATTCATAATAGCCAAAAAATAGAAATAACTTGGATGTCCATGAACTCATGAATGGATAAATAAAATGTGGTATATCCATATAATGGCACTTTATTTGGCAATGAAAAGGAATGAAGTACTGATAGATGCTAAAACATGGATGAACCTTGAAAACATTAAGTCAAAGAAGCCAGTCACAAAAGACCACATATTGCATGATTCCTTTTCTATGAAATCTGCAGAATAAGCAAATCTATAGAGACAGAAAGTAAATTAGTGGTTGCCTAGGGTTGAGGAGGATTGGTGGGAAATGGGAGTGACTGCTAGTAGGCACAGGATTTCTTTTTAGCTGACGGAAATGTTCTAAAATTGATTGTAGTGATGGTTGCTCAACTCTGTGACTATACCGAAAAACTATTGAATTGTACACTTCAACTGGGTTGATTGTATGGTATTTCAATAAAATGGTTATATTATAAATAATAAATAAGAAACAGTACAGGATCTTATCTTGATAATAAAGACTAAAAACTGAAGGTCAAAAGATAGTTTGTGTAACTGCAAACCGCTAGGCAAACCTTATCATCACTGCAAAACTGATAAGGCAGGCAGGCGTTCTAAGAAAAACCAAACCTCCAGAGACAGATAAAAGTGTATCATCTAAAAGACATTTCAGTGGTACGTTCCCTTGGCTACTTTACATTATTCTGCAAGCCAATCTAGATTGCTCAGGAATAATATTTATAAGTAAAGCTAAACCTGTATTCAATGCTATATAGCAACCAAGCCAAGGAAAGATGTTATTGGCCAATTGTGTATTCCACACCCTATGAACAACTCCTAGGTTATTCTAATCTTTGCCTGGGAGTTGTTTACAGCATCTGATTTAGCACTCTGCCTGTAACGTGGCAACGAAAATCAGCTTAGCCATCTGCCTTAAAAGTTCGCAGTTCACCTCTTATCATGAGCAGCAAAAGTAGATGTTGTTTCTATATCCAGTAATAACCAATTGAAAAAATATAATAAATAAAGACCTATTGATAATGGCAACAAGGAATACAAAACGTGTGAGACCTACATACAGGAACTATAAAATATTACTGAAGAACATAAAAGACCTGAATAAAAGGAACAATATTCCATGCCTCAAGATGAGAAGACAGTATTGAAAAAAACCAACCCCCTCCAAATTATTCCATAAGTTCAATATAATTCCAATGAAAATTCCAGTAGAAACACGTGTGTGTGTGAGAATGTGTATATGTGTGGGGATGTGTGTACACGTGCACACAGGTGCTTTTGCAGGGGTTAGGGGCACAATGGGGACAACTTGACTCTCAAGTTTTCTTGGGTGAGACTATATCTAAGAACTTTTTGGAAAAACAAGAACAATGAGGGTGGAACGAAGGAACATCTTCTACAGAATTAGAGGAACTGAAGAGAGTCCAGAAATAGACCCTTATATTATTAGAAATTGGAAAATGTTGTTGGGCAACTGGCTGGTGTGAGAGGACATGGCCTAGCCTGCTGCTGGGGAGGCGCTAGGCTGGAAAGCTTTCCATTGCATAGAGAGCCCTTATGTTAAATTGAAAAGTCCTGGGTCTATGACACAGTTAATCTGATAAGAAGAACTCAGACATCAAGACATCTAGACATCAAGTCTAGATTTGCTGTTACAGACTAGTTAAATTGTCGTGTAGGGCGTGGTTGGGAGCTATTGTATTAAACACATGACCGCCCACAGTATTGGGAATAAAAGCTTGAGCAGAGGAGATGCAGAAGATTCCTCTAATGCTAATCTCTGCAATCAGAGGGATAAGGTGGGCCTAGGGAGCTGTGAAAACTCCATTAAGATATCCTTTACCTGAGTTAAGTAAATGCTTGCCCTCACTGATTCCATGTCTGAATGTCTAATTTTGTAATTTCTACTGACCCATAAACTAACAGAGGCGTTGGTTTTCCACAACACTCCACTTGGAAATATGCAAAATTAGATTTCTCCCTTACTCTATACATAAAAATTAATTCCAAATAAATTAACATTCTGATGTAACAATTGAATTTTTAGGAAACTTGTCTATTGCAATATTTATAAAAAGTGTATCAAGATATATGTAAAAGAATATTCATTACAGCAATATTTCTATTGGCCAAAAGAGTAGAAAATTGTAGCCATGACAATAGCTAATATATGTTGAGGACTTACTATCAGTCTGGCTTTGCTTGAAGTCTTTACACAGAGTCCCTCATTTGATCTTCACAACCCTATGAGATGGGCGGTATAATCGGTTCCATTTTATAGACAGGGAAATGGTGGCACAGAGAGGTTATGTTACAATCCAAGGTCACATAGCTGGGTTTGACTCTAGATATCTGGCTCCAAAGCTCATGCTCTTAACCAGAACTGTTACTGCCTCAATGCAAATGTCATTATTCATTCATTTAAAAATATTTATTGAGCGCTATCATGTTCCAGGCACTGTGCGAAGCACCGGAGACACAATGAACAAAAGTAGACATGGTCACATCCTCATTGAGCTTGCAGTCTAATGGGGGGACAAAAACATACAAAGACACGCACAACTATAGACTATGATGAGTGTGGGAATGGAAGGATATGCAGTGCTTTGCTGTAAGCCTATTTAATAGGTCACGTGATGAAACCCAGGGTGCAGGGAAGGCTTCCCTGAGGAGGTAACATCAGAGCTGAGATCTGATGGGGGAGTAGTTTGGGGCAGGTGGGGTGTGTGTGTGTGTGTGCGTGTGTGTGTGTGTGTGTATAGATAACTTGCGCAGTGACCCTGTAGCAGGAGGAAGTGTGGTGTAACCACTTACGCCAGTAACTACAAGCACCATTTTAGGGCCCTGGCTTCTGAGAACTGAGGCACATCATCCTTTTTGCAACCTCCCAGCCAGAGAACCCTGGAGCCTGGTAGGGTGGAGGGTTACGACAGTTTGGGCCACATCAGGAGCATATGCCTCTAAGGGTTGGGAGGGAAGGACGTACAGATACTTCCAGCTTGGGGCTGGGGCTTAACATGCAAACAGCACCTGTGGTAATACAAATCTGCAAAATGGAATGATAATCTGGTCTAGAGGGAGACCACTCCTTGTGACCAGGCCTGCAGACATGCTCCTCTCGGAAAGGAGAGACAAATACAGACAGACACAAACAAACGACCGGAGACAGAACTTGGTTTTAAATGCACTGTGCCATGGGTACAGCTGGGAGGTACAGGCTGCTTCCTTGAGTCAGATACAAACACGTATCCACCCTTCGCTGGAAAGCAAGCTTCCCCAGACTCGCTCATTCACTCCATGAGCACTTAGTAGGACTAAGGCACAGGCCTGCATGCTGCAGGCAATAGAAAGAAATACTGTCCTTACACGTCTCACAGGGCCTCCAATCCTTTCTGGAATAAGAAGCAGTATAAATAAATACACATAACAGTTAGAAAAAGCAAGGCATACACACATAAAAAGATCAAATTCTACACAAAATACATTGTGACTATAACCATATAAAACAAATCAACCAATAGGCCATAAATAGTAAAAGGACTGGGAAGAAATATATATATATATATATATTTTGTGTGTGTGTGTGTGAGGAAGATCAGCCCTGAGCTAACATCCATGCCAATCCTCCTCTTTTTGCTGAGGAAGACTGGCCCTGGGCTAACATCCGTGCCCATCTTCCTCTACTTTATGCAGTACGCCACCACAGCATGGCCTGACAAGCGGTGCATCGGTGCACGCCCGGGATCCAAACCCGGGCCGCCAGCAGCGGAGCACACGCACTTAACCGCTATGCCATGGGGCCGGCCCCTGGAAGAAATATATTTTTTAAGAAGAGTGTAAATATTGTTTTGCTTCTCAAATGTGGAATTATGTAAGATTTTTCCTACATTTTTATATTTCCTAAAGTTTTAAAATAAACACAGACTACATTTTTTGATGGTGAGATAGTAAACTGTATTTGAATCCATTCATTAACTATTCAGTGGATATTTACTGAGTGCCTCTTCCACCAGGCACAGTTCTAGGCACTGGGGACAACCGTGTGTGTGTGTGACATCTCAGGATCAGGAAGGGCAATGCGGTGGAGGCAGAGGGAGGGAGGAGACTGCAGGGTAGCAGGATCATCTAGGCCCTTATAGAGCATGAAAAGATTTTGGATTTTATTCTAAATGGGATTAAATACTACACTAAACAAGAGCTAAATGCCCTTGCAAGAGAGCCAGCAAAACAGTATGGAATTGCGTGGCTCAGGTGTGACAGTAAGCACTTCAGAGGAGGCTGGGGCAGTTAGCAAGGCTTCACAGGAGCAGTAAACAGCAAGTTGGACCTGAAGGAAGATTGGATTCACACAGACAAATAAGGAAGGTCACGCTGGGCAGAGGACGCCTTTTGTGTCACAGCCTTTTCTTTAACAAAATCAAAACCAAAAGCTTACATTTACAAGTAAATATTTGAAAGGAAAGAAGCTCTGCATTGATAATGAACAAGTAGACTTTTTTTTGAGATAAAAATATGCCAAAAATGATGGAAGGCAATCGTCAAGATGTTGTCTGTTATCTCATATTTGTTTCTCTAAGAACTCAGAGTATGCTAAACCTCCTGGCTCTTATGAAACATTCACACCAGGGAGGGAAAAGACATTCTACTCAGAGAACAGCCCAGAACTTTTGTGAACCTGTGGAACCAAGAGGATGAGCTTTCAAATCCTTTTTTCTTTTTTCTGTTTTCTTGGTACTTGCTAAGCGGGACCTGCCTAGCCATCAAATACAGGCTTTTGATTGAACATGACACAACCATCAGCCGTGTGTTCTGAAAAGACTAGTGGGGCTTGGCTCGCTAAGTCATCCTACAGGGTATAATTTCAGAGCACTTCAGAGACAGGGAAAGGGACAGACACAGCATCGAGTCAACTGTGTGGGCCGCTCAACAAGCACCTACTGCACACCAGGCAAGGGGAGGAATGGAGCCAGGAGGAAGTCAGGGTGTTCTTACCAAAAGTAACTCAAGAGTCTTGCTTTACGTCCCCCTACCAAACGGAAGGCAACTAAGGCCCCAAACCTAGCAACAAGAAGGCAGCCCAGGTAGGCTCATTCCTCCCCTAGACCGAACAAGAATCCCTCCAGCCCTGGAGGAGCCTGGCAGTATCGGCAAGTGGAATAGACTGGGAACCCTGTTGGGAAAAAAGTGCAGCCAGGGGAAGTGCTCTCCTTCTCCGCTGAGCCTAAGACTCCCATCCCCACCAAGAGACACTGGGCTGGTAGGTGGTGCTGGCAAGAGGGACTCTGACACCCCAAGCAGCCTGCCCCAGGAATCCTCTTTGTCCCCATGGGCCTGAAACTCCATTCCCCCACCTAGATACAGGGGTAGCCAGGTGACATTGACAAGAGGGATTCTGCCACAGCAAGTGCCTGGCCTAAGAAGCCTCTTTGTCCCCATGGGCCCGAGACTCCCCCGCAGTGGCCCCAGTCTGGGGAAACCCTTTCTCCCCAATAGGCAGCACTAGCAGGGGCCTATGAGAGCCCCAGTAGCACGAGATAAACGAAACAGACCCAAATAACATTGCAAAAGCTCTGAAAATTAAACCAAGTATCCTAACAAATAGACAACGTGTCCAGGGAACAATAAAAAATTACCCATTATACTGAGGACCAAGAAAATCACAACTCAAATGAGAAAGGACAATCAGTCAATGGATGCCGATCAAGATGAATTAGACATTGGAATTATCTGACAAGGAATTTGGCAGTTGTCATAAAAATGCTTCAACAATCAATCAAAAATTCTCTTGAAACAAATGAAAAAATAGAAAATCTCAGCAATAAATAGAAAGTATAAAAAAGAACCAATGAAAATGGTAGAACTGAAAAATGCAATGATAGAAATAAAAAATCTCACTGGGTGGTCTCAATATTAGAGAAGAGATGACAGGATAGAATCAGTGACCTTGAGGACAGACCAATAGAATTTAACCAATGTGAACAACAGAGAGAAAACAGACTGAAAAAAAAAATGAACAGTGGGGTTATGGGACAATAACAAAAAAGCCAACATTCATCACCGGAACCTCAGAAGAAGAGGAGGAGGAGAGGAAGCTAAAAGAGTATTCAGAAAAATAATGGCTGAAAACGTTCCAAACTTTCCAAAATTTACATACACAAACCTACGGATTCAAGAAGCTGAGCAAACTCCAAAGAGAATAAAGCTAAAGAAATCCACATCAAGGTACACGATAATTAAACTCCCAAAAACTAAAGACAAAACAATTTCGAAAGCAGCCCGGGAGGCAGGATACATTACTCACAGTGGAACACCAATTTGAGTGACAAATTTCTCACCTGAAACCATGGAGGCCAGCTGGAAGTGGCACAACATTTCTCAAATGCTAAAAGAAAAGAACTAACAACTATGAATTCTATGTCCAGCAACAGTATCCTTCGTGAATAAAGGGGAAATAAAGCCATTCTCAGGCAAAGGAAAGATAAAAGAATTTGACCTCAGCAGACCTACCCTTAAAGACTGGCTAAAGAAAGTTCTTCAAATAAAGAGGAAATGATAAAAGAAGGAATCTTGGAGCATTAGGAAGGAAGAAGGAATGATGGAAAAAACAGAAATATGGGTACATACAATAGACTATTCTCCTCATGAGTTTTACAGATCATATTTGATGACTGAAACAAAAATAAAACACCATCTGATACTCATGTAAATGATATTTAAAAGCAGGGAAAGTAAAGGGACCTAAATGAAAGTAAGGCTTCCAAACTTCACTCGAAGTGGTAAAGTCACCTATGGATAATGTAATACCGACAGCAACCACTAAGAAAACTATACGAAGAGACACACTCAAAAACATCATAAATAAATCAAGATGAAATCCTACAAAATGTTCAAGAAACTCACAGGAAGGCAAGAAAGGAGAAACGGAGGAATAAGAACCAGAAGAAATGAGAAGAAAATAAATAATAAAATGGCAGACCTAAGCTCTAACATATCAATAATTACCTTACATGCAAGTGGTCTAAATATATCAATCAAAAGACAGAAATTGGCAGAGTGAATGAAAAAAAATGATCAAAATATTTGCTGCTTACAAGAATATCACTTCAAACTCAAAACACAAGTAGTTTGAACCATAGGTAGGATATAAAAAGATATATCATGCAAACATTAAAAATAAAAAGAGCAGGAGTAGCTATATTAATATCTGTTAAGGTAGACTTCAGAGCAAAGAAAATTACTAGAGACAAAGAGGGACATTACATACTGATAAAAGAATCAATCCACCAAGACACAACAATCCTAAATGTGTATGCACCAAACAATAGGGCGTCAAAATACAAGAAGCAAAAACTGAGAGAGCTGAAAGGAGAAATAGACAAACCCACAGCTACATTTGGACTTTAACCCCCCACCCCCCTCAGCAACTAATAGAATGTTAGACAGAAGATCAGCAGGATATGTAAGAGCTGAACAACGTGATGCTGATTTCCATCCTCTGGGAGACTCTCTTCTACCTCAAAAGGATTCACACCTTGGGAAAAGCCCTTGAGGAAATCACCCCATCCCTGCCTCCTGAGAGCACAGACAAGCACATTTCAAAATCAGCTTAGAAACTTCATATGGACAATTGGTCAGAAGAATATAAGCATCATACATAGATCATTCAGGTTGGAAGAAACCTTAAAGGTCATTGACCCCAGCCCTGGCCCCAGGGCAGTATTTCTCTCTACAATATTTCCTCCACCAAATAATCTAGCTCTGTGATGTCCAACTAAGGGGCAAGAGAAAGGCACTCATTCCTTTTAGAAGCCATCATAATTGACACTCAGTCTTAGGAAAAAGGAGTTGAGACCATGACTCAATAGTCCTCATGACAGAGAGCTCACTGCCTCCCATTCTTCCTTTGGTAACCCAGTTAGAAGTTCTTCCTCACAAGACTAGCACTCTCCTTCAATGTTGTTAGTAGTTCCAGTTAGTACAATGTCTCGAGAAGATGACAACATGAATGAATTGCCTTAAAATATTCATAACCCCTCAGCCAGCAAATCAGAAATGTGCACTAAGATATATGTACAGATGTACATATGTACAACAGGCAAACTTTAAAAACAACCTAAATGTCCAAGAGGGAACTGGTTAAATTAAACTGTAGTACACCCATACAATGGAATACTATACCATCGCAATTATTAAAAATCCTATTTTAAAAGAATATTTAACGACACAGAAAAAGGTTCATAAGATACTTTAAAGTGAAAAAAATGTTATAAAATGTTACACAATGCCACTGAACTGCACACTTAAAAATGGTTAAGATGGTAAATTTTATGTTATGTGTATTTTAACTCAATGAAAAAAGAAAAAATGTTACACAAATCTTTATTTCAATTTGTTTTCAAAATACATATATGTCTGTGTAAGTATGTAGGTATACAGCCAGCCCTGGTGGTCTAGTGGTTAACATTCGGTGCTCTCACCATCTTGGCCTGGGTTTGTTTCTCAGTCAGGGAGCCATACCACCCATCTGTCAGTTGTCATACTGTGATGGTTGTGTGTTGCTGTGATGCTGAAAGCTATGGCACCAGAATTTCAAATACCAGCAGAGTCACCCATGGTGGACAGGTTTCAGTGGAGCTTCCAGACTAAGACAGACTAGGAAGAAGGACCTGGCCACCCACTTCCGAAAAAAGTGGCCATGAAGACCCTGTGAATGGCAGCAGAGCATTGTCTGATATAGTGCTGGAAGATGAGAGGATGGTGCAGAAAGATCTGTCAGGGTTCCGCTCTGCCCTACACGGGGTTGCTAGGAGTTGGAATCCACTTGACGGCACTAACGACAAACAACAAATGTATGTATACATAAGTATAAAAATTAATAAAATAAAATAAACCATTAACAGGGACTATCTCTAGCATTATAATACCTTTTATTTTTGGCACTTTTGTTTTCCTTATAGTCTACAAAATTTTTAGTTCTGTAATCAGAAAAAAATAGAGTTTTATTTTGATTTTGACAAGAATTTTATGTTTTATCACTACAGCAATCAGCCCACCTCTTGCTGTCCCTTTCCTCTCTTCCATCCACGGTGCCATCCGTGAGTTCTCAAAGTTTGAATTCCACTGCTCTCCCCTTGTCTGCCCCAGAATGTTCCAGTCCCCCATCTTTATTATTTTAGTCCTAACACAAACCAAAACCCCCTTTTCTTCTTTCTCTTCAGCAGGCTGAGACAAGGTGACATTTTCCAAATTCAACAGGGAGATTAAAAAAGGAAAACAATTACAGAAAATACCAGTAGCAACAAAATAGTTATGACAAGACACGGTTGGTTTGCCCACTCAGCAAGTCCACACCTGTGCTAATACAGCAGCCACTAGTCACATGTGGCTGTCGACTCCTTGAAGTGTGGCTGGTCCAAATTGAGATGTGCTGTCTGTGTCGAATACACATCAGGTTTTGAAGATGTCATACAAAAACAGAGTCCAAAATGTCTCATTAATAATTTTTCTATTGATTACATGCTGAAATGATTTTTGGATATGTTGCATTAAATAAAACATATTTTAAACATTTACTTCACCTGAGGTTTTTTCACCCCTTTTTTTAAATGTGGCTACTCGAACATTTACAGTTACATACATGGCTCATGTTCCAGTTCCACTGGTCAGTGCTGCCCCCTTTCTCTCTTGTCTGCCTTTACAAGAAAGGTCCCAGAGCTCGACACTTGCTTTCCGGCCTCTCTTTCATCTAGGGGTAGTCATGTGACATAGTTTCGGCCACGGGGAAGACTGCTGGGGTGGGGATGAGGATGGGGTTCTGAGAAAGCTTTTGCTTTCCTGAAAAAGAGATAGACCCAGCTGGCATTGCTCCTGTTCATTTTCTTCCTGCCTTGAATGAAGGTTTGATGCCAGGAGCTAGGGCAGACCATTCGTGGCCATGAGAACAAAAGCCAACCTGCCAAGGAAGAGGGGAGAGAAAGGACATATAAGCCCGAGCTCCTGAGAGCAACATTTAGCAGGTGAACCAATGCCAGCAACTACCCAATTCAGATCTCTTGTCAAAAAAAAAACTCTGCTTTTTTTAAGGCACTTCAGGTGATATTCTGTTACCTGTACACGTTCCTAAGTGATGGAACAGTTAAGTTCCCAAAAGCCAGACCTCTGGCTCTCAGCCCACAAGCGTGTAGCCCGCACAGCCGGCATCAGCTTTCTAAGCCTCACCTCACTCTCTTCTCCCTCGACTCCTCTCCAGCTCCTGCGAGGCCTCACTTTATTTCATGCCCATATGGGAACAATCTCATCTCCCTGAAGGTCAAGACCCTGTTTAAATCTTCAGACCACCCCCCTAGGCTAAGTCAATCAGTTATTAAAATCCTATTTTAAAAGAATATTTAATGACACAGAAAAAGGTTCATAATACATTTTAAAGTGAAAAAAAACACGTTATAAAATGTTACACAAATCTTTATTTCAATTTGTTTCAAAATTTTCAGGCTGGGGAACACGCATCAGTTAGATGTTGGCAAAACTGTGGCGACAGGGAATGCTCACTTCATCTCCAGGTCACACGCCTCCCCCTCCAAGGGGAAGCAGTCAAACCCATCAGGAGCTGAAGGTTAATACTTTAATTATATGAGAACCACAAAATACACGTAATCGAAACCAGCAAACACACAGTACCAGGAGGCATGCTCCCTCCCAGAGGCCTCAGTGATCAGAAAAACACTCCAGTCCCGACGAGTCCTCTCCAGGTAAACACCCCAGCTCTACGGCCTGCCCCTGTGCAGGGTGTGCTGTTCATGCCTGGCCATTCTGATCTTCATCTTCCAAATGTACTCCAGTCCATCTAATTCTCCTGCTGGGAGAATTAGCTAAGTGTGCTGCTGGGGGAAAAGAAAAGGCTGGCCCACTTACTAACCTTCATGACATGAGTTCTCCTCACAGTGCTGAGCCATCTAGGCATCAAAAGGCACTGCTGGTGGCCCGGTGCCTCTGGTCAAACAGCTGCCTGAACCTGAAGGGAAGCCAACGGAAATGAAATTTTGTTGACACTAATAGGCACTAGGAGGCCTTGGCACTGGGGATCAGCTGATCTAGCTTCTAGATGCAGTTTGCGGGACCTCGGGCAAATCACCAGTATGGGAAAACCTCAGCTAAAACACCCCTCCAGTCTCAGACCTCTAACCTCAGCATGCGGCAATTCCTGCTCCACCACGGACAGCAGCAGCACCGGCAAACTGTGACGGATGTCTGCTGATGCCCCTCCCACCTCCCCCAGCTCAGGAAATGGCACCTTTCACCCATGTGCTCAGGCCCCGAGCCTTGGAGTCAGTCATGATTCCTCTTTCCCTCCCACCCAACGTGGAATTTGTTAGCAGAACTTTTTGGCTCTCCTTTCAAAATGCCTCTCCCAAATCCGAGCGCCTCTCACCTTTTCATTCTTCTGCCTCAGTCCAAGCCAGCGTCCCCTCAGCCTTGGGCTCTTTTAAGAGCCTCCTGACTGGTCTCTGCTGCTGGCCTCCAGGCTTGCTCCCTAAAGCCTATTCTCTACCCAGCAGCCAGAATGGTCTGTCGACTGAAATAAAGGGTCTCGGTGATAGTGAAGGAGATGATTCAATAATCAGCGTGAGGAGTTAGCAGCCCAGGCAGACAGCTTAGCAGAGCACTCTGATGGAGCTGCTCCGAGGGGTGTGAGTTGAAGTGCAGCTCCGCTCTCTTCCACAAACAGAGCACGTGCAGAGAAGAGGGAAAGAAAACAAACTTGCAGCGAGATTTTTTAAAAAAAAGGACAGAGAACATCTGGGCTCTTCTCTAGATTATGCATTGAAGGTAACATAAACAAGAATTCCTTGGTTATCCATCAAACAAGTTCAGAGATGCTGACGCTATCTGTGTGGAGGGAGGCAAGGACCAGGGTTGCTAATGAGTCCCTCAATCTCTAAGAAATGCAGCTGGAAAATCTGAGAGCGAGGTAGCCCTTTCTCGCTTCCTCTTGTGGCTTCGTCCAGCTGGGGTCTTCAGTCACGAGGTGTGGGGCTGTAAGGCCATTTGACACAGGCTGGAGATGGCCTACATGGCTCCTTCACAGTACAGCATGGATTTTATTGTACTGACTTAAAGCTTATGCAGTTTGCTTGCTAGATTTGCTTGTTAGACCAGGAAGGAGGGTCCCCAAAATCTGTCCAAAATCCCCCCTTTTGGTCATTATCAACCCACGGG
Source organism: Diceros bicornis minor (assembly GCF_020826845.1). Classification (NCBI taxonomy): domain Eukaryota; kingdom Metazoa; phylum Chordata; class Mammalia; order Perissodactyla; family Rhinocerotidae; genus Diceros; species Diceros bicornis. The sequence goes on along the minus strand of NC_080758.1, from coordinate 30,862,568 downwards.
TGCATTCATGACCAACGAGGTGTTCCTTTGGTTTTTCTCCGACACAGTAGGGTACCTCTTATTTCCTTACCTATCTTATATGTCATTTATTAAAATGCATTCCGGATCACTTCCATCTTTTTAGCTCACATGATCCGGGTCTTGTCCTGTTGTTGCCCTCGCCCGCTAGTATGACATTGGAACAACACGATAATTAACACAATCAAAATTACAATCGTGAATACAGGTCCTATCAATCAGGTCACCTCTCTTCTCTGCTCTCAGTCCTCCAGTGTCTTCCCATCTCCTGCAGAATGAAAATCTAAAGCCCTTTCCATGGTCTCTAAGGTCCTAGTGATCTAAATCCCACATCTCTCTTCCTTCTTCCACCGGCTTCATCATTCCCTCCTCTCCTCCTGCCTCAGAGACTCTGCACAGCTATTCCCTCTGCTGGGAACGTCCTTCCACCATTGACCAACGTTCAGTTCCTCCAGGTCTCTGCTCACGTGTCACCTCCTTGGAGAGGCACTACGTGGTATCTATTTTATTGTCTGTCTTCTCCTACTAGACTATAAGCTACCAGATGGCAGGAGCTTCCTGTTGTTTGCTGCTGTATCCCCAGCACCCTAGTATAGTGTCTGGGAATGTGCTGGATGAACAAATAAATGCACAAATATCTTGCTCAAAGCCTCTATCTGACATTGTGCTGTCTTGCTGTCAAAGTTTCTGTTGAAGAATAAAAAGAAACTTGTTCCTCAGTGTTCCAAAGATGTCACAGAGCTCACTCTGGTTGAACCAGAGGCAGGAGCCCCGAGCTCTGCCTGTTCAGGTAGTTCTCCCCAAAAAGCAGCTCCTGGTCAGGGGAGGGGGTCCTTTGAACCCTAAAAACCCCACAGAACAGTATAAAAAGCACTGAATTAGATGATTCCTAAAGGCTTCTCTAACCCAAAGTCACATACAGGGAGGGGATCAGAAGAAGCAGAAAGGCCTTCCCCGGTCTGTCCTTCCCCGCAGCGGCTGCGCTGCTCTGAAAGTGGCAGAGAGGCAGAAGTGAGAACCTGATGCCGTGTGACGTTATCGCCCTGATACACAGGGCCTGGCCAGCTGTGAGTCTGCAGTGATCAACTCTCATGGAGCCCTGCTGTCTCTGGAGTGTCATGTCAAACAACCCACTAATAAGAGAGGAGGAAATTGCATCAAGGAAGCCAGCTCATCCTTGGGGAGATGAGAACACAGGGCCTGACGTCAGCACGACACCAGACTCCCATCTTAGCAGAGGCTGTGCTACAGCAACGATGCTGCTGTCGGCCTCGTTACGGAAATAATCCGGACAGCTGCAGCGGGCGTCACTGTCAGCTTCTGGACTGCGAATCGACGACACCAATGCAGCAGGAGTCAAATCAGAAGGCTGGACAAGGTCATCCAACGTGAGCGTTAAACGAGGTAGTGGGATGTAATGCAGTTTCTGGAACAAGTGTGCAATAAATGTTAGCTGCTATTAGTCAGGGCAACGTGAAATTGACTGTTACTAGAGTTCCCTGGGTGGATTCGTTCATTCACTCCACAAACATCTGCTGGGCCCCTACTATGTACTTGGCAACAGAGATAGGAAAAAGGCTACAAAAGATTACCCTGTCTTTTGTAAGCTAACAATGTAGTGCCACTGATGATGGTGTCGAAAGAGCCGCTAACATTTTTGAGCACTTGCTCTGCACCAGGTATTGCTGGGTCCTTTAAGCGCAATATCTCATATAATCATCACAACCGCCCTGGGCGTTACTACCCTTGTTTCCAAGATGAGGAAACTGAGGCTCAGACACATCCAAAGGCACATGGGGGGGCTCAAGTCCCCTCCGAATTTCAAAGCCAACTCCCCGTAACCTCCACGAAATACAGCTTAATCTTTAATCTAGTGGATTAACACTTGAGGAGGTTAAGCAGAGGTCTCACCTTCTGGTGTGTCAAGGAAGGGTTTCTGAAAACAAAAGGAGAAGACAACTACCCTTAGCAGATGCTCCTGCTCCAGCTGGGGGAGGAGGTCCGCCCAGGAGTCCAAGTCTGGGAATCTGCAGCGGTAGCTGGATTGGATTGGCGGGCAGGAATGCATCTTCCCTGCCTTTTTATTGGATGGAGGGATGAAACCATCATCATTTTACCTCCAAACTTCTTGGCATTTCTACCTGTTAGCAATACAAAGTATAAACTGAGAGACTCACTCCCCTTCTCAGAACCCCCATAGCGTCTCAGCTGAAACTTCCTCACAGCACTTGCCACTTTCTGCCTTACTATTCTGGAGACTCCCTGACATACAAGGTGCTAATTAATTTTTACTGAATATATTACTAGTGTCAACTTAAAAATCAAATTTGCCTGTTATTTTATCTCAAAATGAGTTTATTAGGGAATAGCTAAAAGAATTACAATTAGGGATGTGCATGCAGATGTGGCAAATCCAGAAAAGAAAGGAGGGAGATGCTTTTATAGAGAAAAAGGGGGAATAGGGAGGGGTGGAGGGGGGAGAGGCTGAGGGGCTGTTCTAAAGGCAAGTTCCCTGGGGGAAAGCAGCAGTTCAGGCGGCTACCGCTTCTCGTTGGCTGGGCTGTTGCCGGGTGCCCAGAGAAATCTTCCTTCAGTAGTCAAGTAGTTTTACTTCCTATGAAGGTGCAAACATCCCTCTCTTCCTGGTTGATGGATGTATGAAAGGGCCTAAGAGCTCCCCCTACAGGCCTTCCGGACTCCAATTTAGTTAAGGTTTCTTCTATGAATTTCCACACTAGGAAAGGCTAAGCATACACAAGTAAATAACTGGCACTCTTTGTTGAAAGAGCCCTAAGATAGAGGAGGAAAGTGTAAGTGATCTGCCCCAAGGTCACACAAAGAACCAGTAGCATAACAAATACCAAAATCCAGCTGACTCACAGCCCAGTAATATTTCAGGACACCATACTCCCTTTTCCAATCACCCGGAAAGGTTGAAAAACTCTGAGAGGGAAAAGGAGAAATGTGGGCAAATATATCTGTAATCCAGCCGGAGGCTAAACGTCCTTGTGGTAGCAGGACAATCAATCCTCTCCAATTCACAGGCAATCACGGCAAACGGATGGTAATAGTGATAACAATAATAGAATCAGCGTAATAATCGAGAGCATTTATATAGCGCTTACTATGTGCCTAGCACCATTCTAAGGACTTTACAAATATTAACTCTTACAATGCTCACGACTGTGTTAGGTGGGTACTGGTACTATCTACATTTTTCAGTGAGGTAAGGTTTAGTACAGAGAGGTTAGGTAACTTGCCCAAAGTCACCTAATAGCAACCAGCATTTATTGAGCACTTGCCATGTACCAGAAACTGAGTCTAGAAACTGTACATGTCCCATTATCTTGTTTAACATTCAAAGCAGCCCTAAGATCATTACTATCTTTATCACCACTTTCAGATGAAGCCAGTGGGGATCGGGGAGGGTAACTTGTCCAAGCCGACTGAGCTCAGATCCCGTGCTCTTAACCACTAGCCAAGTCGCTACGTGCAGGACGAGCTGATACAGCCTGGGCGCGAGGGGCCCGGGCACCAGGCAGAGACCTGTTCGCTCCAGGACATGGAGCGTCCCGGCAGAATCCTCAGCCAGGGCCAACCCAGGGTCAGATCTGAGCGTGAGGAAGCCCCTCCGCCTCTGCAGATCGCCCCAGCTCGGAGATTTCCGCGCCGGGATCCTCCGCGCACTGAGAGCCTCTACTGCCCCCTGCTGCCCGCCGAACCCGCAGCCCAGCCCCCCCCCCCCATCTCGGCCCTCCCCAGGGAGAGCCTGCCTGCAACTGAGGGGGCACGGCCGCCGGGCCCCGTCCCCTCGCAGCACGACCAGCACACGCGGACTGCCACAAAGACCCCGCCCCCCACACCCAGAGAAAACCAAAATCGACTGCCCTGCACTTTCTGCACTCTTCTCTCCTCCCTTACTCCCTTCCCACACTTCCGGCCTGCCATTTCCTTCGTCCTTTCCCCTGGGACGCCGAGGCTTAGCCCAGCGGCCTTCCCTGGGCCCGCCAGGCCCACAGCACCCAATCCCTGGTTGCCATGGTGATGCGGGGCGAAAGACGCGGGGAAGGGGCGGGGTCCTGGGGCCGCAGCCGCGCGCCCAGGATCGGGAAAGCGGGCCGCGCGCCCCGGTTACCATGGTGATGCGAAGACTCGCCAGCAGGGCCGGGGCCGTGGTTGCAGGCGCGCGCCTACAGAAAGCGCGCGGAAAGGGAGGCGGCGTGGGTCCTTCCTCGGTCCCGGCCTAGGCGTTTCAGTCTCCTAGGAGTCGCGGGAAGCTCTCGGCAGCCCTCGCTGCCGGGTGGCAGCCACGCAACAGAAAGAGGAACGAGGCCTCGGGGACGCAGAGACTGCTCCTGGTGTGGTCGGCGCCACAGCTGCACAGTTCTGGTTCTCGTTTTCGCGCCATCAGTGCCCCGTAGACCCGGTTGCCGTGGTGATGCGGGCCCCGGAGGAGTGTCCGGTCAAGAGTGGCGAGGGATCCGCTCCCCGCTTCTCTCTATCCCCCGGCTATGAGTAGTAGACGAAAGTTACACTAGGGCCCTACCAAGACTCTTAGGACTGTAAGGGTGGAGGGCTGCTTCTGGCATTGGACACGCTTCCTGGGGCCCCTCGTGACTTCACTCTCTTGGCCTCTCATCGCGGGGTGAGGGTGCACGAGGGTGGGCTGATCCCTGTCGCTGCAGGACCGTCTGACGTTTTTGAGGCCGCCTAGTTTTCGGTAGCATGGATGTGACATAATGTATTTAACCAGTCTCCTACTAGAGGACATTAACTTGTTACCGGATCTCTTGTTACTACAGCAATGTTGTAGTAATATCCTTGTATATACCTCTGTGTACATGTGCAATTTTCTCCGTAGAATAAATTTCCAAAAGTAAAATTGCTGTGTCAAAAGACAAATGCAATTTTAATTTTCTTGGATATGGCTTGCTCTCCAAAGACACTAGCAAATTTACATCCCCATCAAAACTGGAATCCAATAATTTTAATTAGGATTATATCAACAGTGATGAACTGCTGGGAAAGAATTTTTCCAGAACCAATGCCATTAAGCCAATTTAATTCTTCGATCATTTTTTTTACACAATATCCCAGTATCCAATCCCATTTTTATTTATGGAAATTATCTTCGAGTGATTCTTTTACATGTAAATTTCATAATAAACATTTTACTTATTTAATAATTTGTATAACAAGTCTTACCCCTGACATTCAGAAGCTGGCCTGACACACGTTAGAAGCTTGGCCACGTTATTCTCCTGTTGGATGTAAACAATATCATAGAATACCAACCTCAAACAAGGTTACTCTGATAACGTGATAAAATGAGACGGAGCAAGGCTACTTCATAATTTTGTCTAAGCGCAGACAAAAACGTGGTCATTATCCCACCCACAAAATACCAAACATTCCCCTCTCTTGGCTAAAATGAGTGCTACTTCTTTACCAATTTTATCCTCATTATAGTCTGCCTTCCCTAGAGATTAGATTTATTGAAACACCCAATCGTAGAATTGCCCTTGCTTTCTGAAAGCATCCAATCTAGGGCAAACCCCACTTCCACAGACCCCAAGTCACCCAATCAAAGCTCAAATCCTGTAACAGTTTCTAACCCCCTTTTACTGAGATACCCCAAAGTTCCCCCTGGTATGTGTTCTCCCTTGCTGCAACAAGTGGTAAACCCAACTTATTTAACTACAGGTGTGTTTCTGGTGGTCTCTGGCTGGAGGGCATTGACACTAGCAAGTTCAATTTTCTTTGGTAAAATTTTGCAGGTCTAAAATTTGTCAGTGGCAGTCCTCCATATATGTTTAATAATGAACACACTTTACCTGGGCAATCTATTTTAGTTTCATTGGTTATTTCAACTAGATCTGGTTTTCCCAGTTTTTGCAATTTTCAATGTTATCCTCAAGATATGAGTCTTCTGGGCTGGCCCCGTGGCTTAGTGGTTAAGTGCATGTGCTCCGCTACTGGCGGCCAGGGTTCAGATCCCAGGCATGCACCGACGCACCGCTTCTCTGGCCATGCTGAGGCCACGTCCCACATACAGCAACTAGAAGGATGTGCAACTATGACATACAACTATCTACTGGGGCTTTGGGGAAAAAAAGGAGGAGGATTGGCAATAGATGTTAGCTCAGAGCCGGTCTTCCTCAGCAAAAAGAGGAGGATTAGCATGGATGTTAGCTTAGGGCTGATCTTCCTCACACACACACAAAAAAGATGTGAGTCTTCTGAGGGTTTTTTATGTGTGTGTGTGAGGAAGATCAGCCCTGAGCTAACATCTGATGCCAATCATCCTCTTTTTTTTTTTTTTTTTGCTGAGGAAGATTGGCCCTGAGCTAACATCCGTGCCCATCTTCCTCCATGTTATATGGGACGCTGCCACAGCATGGGTCGACAAGCGGTGCGTCGGTGCGCGCCCGGGATCCGAACCAGCGAACCCCGGGCCACTGCGGCAGAACGCGTGCACTCAACCGCTTGCACCACTAGGCTGCCCCTGAGGGTTTTTTTAAAATAACAACTTTAGCAGCTGCCATCCTAAACATTTTGTACTGTTTCTACCAGTGAGAGTCATTGTGAATCAGACCAAAGATTGATAATTTTTATCTACTTCTTGACTCAAGAACCAATCAGCAGGGCAATGATGTAGGACCTGGATACACAGCAAAGTACAAATGTTCTACTTCAATTGGCAGGCTGACCATGTGCCGCCATGTTCTTACTGGGTACTGGGCACACAGACACTGCTGTGAAGGAATTTGCGGTCTAATCAGAGAGATAGAGAAACTGGCTGGCCTCAATTTGCCAGTTGGACGAGAATGAAAAAGGCCTTCCAGATGGCGGGAACAGCCAAATACAAGGTGTTTATTCATTCAGTAAATATTTATTTGTGCCTACTCCATGCCAGGAACTGGGCTGGGCACTGGGGATGCAGGGATGAACAAGTTCCGTGAGGTCCCTGCCCTCTTTGACAGTGATCTTTAATCTGAGATGTGAAGGATGAGTTGGAAGGGTGTTCCTGGCAGAGGGAACAACCCATGCCCTGCAGTGAGAATAGGCTTTGGCTCTTCTGAGGGCATGTGAGCAGGCCAGTGTGGCTGGAAGCAAGTGGACTGGGGGAGGGCGTTGGGAATGAAGGCAGTGGACAAATGCCTGATCCTACAAGGCCTTGTCCACCACGCTAAGGAGTTTGTATTTTAACTTAAAAGCAACAAGCTAGGGAAGAGTATCAAGAAAAGGAGTGGTCTGATTAGATTAGAAATCCATTTTTGCCATGTCTGTGTGGAGAAGGGGTGAGGGGGAGAATAAATGCCACGAAACCAATTAGAAGGAGCCTACTGCAGTTGTCCAATGAAGTGCCGATCGTAACGGGACCGGGTGGTATGGGAGGAGGGAAGTATTCAGTGGCGTGTTGAGGGTGGAATGAGATTGGCGTGGATTGAGGGGTGTGTGAGGTGAGGAAATGGCTAGTGAGAAATATGGAAACAACCCTGTTATGAACGGAATTGTGTTCCCCCAAATTCATATGTTGAAGTACTAATTCCCAGTCCCTTAGAACGTGACTATATTTGGAGGTAGGGTCTTTGAGGAGGTAATTAAGGGTAAATGAAGTAATCTGGGTGGGGCCCTAATCCGATACAACTGGTGTTCTTATAAGAAAAGGAAGAGACACCAAGGATGCAGAGAAAAGGCCATCTGCAAACCCAAAAGAGAGGCTCAGGAGAAACCAAACCTGCCCACACCCCTATCTTGGACTTCTAGCCTCCAGAGTTGTGAGAAAATAAATTTCTGTTGTTTACGCCACCCAGTCTGTGGTATTTTGTTATGGTAGCCCAAGCAGACAGGTACAAACCCAAATGTCCAAATAATAGGGCAGCTGGGAAATAAATTATGGTGGTGCATCCTTATTATGGGAAAGCGTCTCACCCCAAGATAGGCCCATGCAAGTTCAGGATTTTGACTTCATGAGGAGGTTCATTTAATATCCTCTCTTTGGCTTGGAGGAATGTCATTGCATTTACAAGGACCAATATTGAGTTTCAGGAGCAGCCAGCAGGCTGTCATCTCCACAGTGGCCTAGTCGGTGCAGGTTGTAGCCAAGTCTGCTACTTTATAGCAGTGGCAATCCCAGGCCCACATCAACATTGTTTCCTTTGTCTCTATTATTCTAGGACTTCTTTCAATTTTATAACTTTGAGAATCTTGTATACGTTTTGTTTATAAACTCTTGCAGTAATTGTATACCATCAATTTACATAGTGATTATCTTTTCCACTTATGCAAATTCCCCTATAAATTCTTTTAGGAACAAATTAACCTTGTAATGAGGGGGAACACTATCCAATGCAAATATTTAAAAGAATAAGTCAGGAAAAATGAGGTAGATCTATATATACTGACATGAAAAGATGTCCAAACAGCATGGTTAAGTGGGAAAAAATTTATGTAGATTATGAACCTATTTTTGTTCTTTAATAGAACCATTTGTTAGTAGATGCTTAGGAAAAAAATCTGGAAGCACACGCAGCCAACTTTTAAAGTACTGCAAAAATTCTACCATTTAAAGATCTGAGTTCTGTCAAATGACCCTGCTGGTGATTTCCTGCAGCAGGGGGACTGCAGTACGTGGTAATATGTTGAAGACAAATAAAGGACTAGGAGAGCCACAGGCCACCATGCCGGTACTCCCGTGCCTACAGTCCATGACACGCGACCGAGGCTGGCCTTCAGGCCCAAACCGTAGAGTAAATGCTGATAAAGCTTAATCTCTATCTTATTTTAAGATAAACATAGCCATAAATACAAATCCTAGTATTCTCTTCTCCCACGCCAATGGATCATTTAGTGCTCCCGATGTGCCCTATTTGAGAGAACGTCAGTGTTTTTCTAACTATGGAAAGAAAAAAATGCTCTACACATGGAGTGGATGGTGATGTGTTAGAAGAGTCTGTTTGTGCAATTAGAATACAATTTTGTGTATAAAAATTCCACTGTATATCATTCAGAGAACAGGACTATTCTGGGAAAGGGGGCGCCAACACTGCCAGTATTTGTTTTCTTAGTTGGGAAAAGAGGAAGATGGGCTTGGATGAGCTTGAAGAAGGCTTCCCACTGACTTGCTGAAGCTCCTGGAATTCTCTAAGCTGTTGACTGAGCAGTTGAAGTGGCTTCACTGAAATAAAGTGGTGTCCTTGAAGGAAATTGTGTCCAGGGTGACTGTTGAACAGTGTGATATGTGGCAGTCTTTGAAATAAAGGAATTTAAAGTCATTTGGTGTGATTCTGTGTAGTTCTTCCACATTAAAGAGGCTCTGTTTTATAAAACTGGAATTTAATAAAAGAATTTAATAACTACCCTTTCATAATGCATCAAAATATTAGTTTTCAGATTTTTAACAACTTCTATTGGAGATAAGCTTCTGGAAAGAAGCTTAAGCTAAATGCTAAGTGCTGTTACCAAGTGGAGAAATGAAGATTGCACATTTTTGTGTTCATTTTTGAGAAATTATTTTGTTTATCAAAATGAAATTCACGGAACTCTTAAGTAAAAATGCACTAACAATCAAAATGTCACTGAATTAGAGAAAGTTAATGAAGCAATAGAACAATCTTTATTGAAACCCTCTGTGCTAGGGTTGGTGAAGGAAGCACAACGATACTGGCTGACATTTATCATGACATTTGTTGTACTATGTGACAGACTGAGCCAGATCAAAGGGTGGGTTATCTGCACAGCTGCCCAGAGCACTCGTCCACAAGCAGCACTAACACATCAAGGGGACGAATAGGAAATTTGGTACCAGTTACTTGAGAATTTCACACAGGATTCTTTCAGAGCTGGCAAACTGTTAAGTAGCCCCACTCCCACTGATGTAGGCGGCAGAGGATGAGGGTGGAGGGGCTTTAGATCAAGTCAAGGAAGGGACTTTCAAGGTAGGACTATCTGCATGGGGAACCAAGAGACGAGTGTTCCAGGCAGAGGGACAATGAGTACAAATGACCTGGTCCCAGGTGTTCAGGAAAGAAAAGGGAGGCACTATGGCTGCAGCAGAGGCAGCCTGGGAGGGAGGTGTCAATAGAGCTGGAAGGTAGTCAGGAGCCACGGGAAAGAACTTTATTTCTTTATTTATTTCTTTATTTATTTCTTTATTTATTTTTTGGTGAGGAGGACTAGCCCTGAGCTAACATCTGATGCCAATTCTCCTCTTTTTTCTTGAGGAAGATTGGTCCTGAGCTAGCATCCGTGGCCATCTTCCTCTACTTTATATGGGATGCCGCCACAGCATGGCTTGACAAGTGGTGCGTCGGTGCGCGCCTGGGATCCGAACCTGTGAACCCCGGGCTGCCGCAGCGGAGCACGCACACCTAACCGCTTGCGCCACCGGGCCGGCCCCCATGGGAAAGAATTTTATTATTGTTTGAGCTACGATGGGAACACATTAAAGTTTTCCACAGGGGAGTGGCATGAGCTGACTTGCCTTTGAAAAGACCCATTTGGTTGATGTGTGGAGAAAGGCTCCAGGAAGACAAGAATGGAGGCAGAGAGAGTAGATAAGCAGCTACTGGGGTAGCATTATCCAGTGAAAGATGATGGAGGTGACGTGTGTGCAAGGTGGGGATGAAGAGAAGTGGATGGACTTGAGATGATACTTCTAGTTAGAACCAACAAGGTTTGCTGAAGAGAAAATGGGAGATCTAATACAACTCTTAGGATTGTAGTTCATGCATCTGGGTGGATAGTGGATGGAGTGGCCATTTACTTACATGTGGCAGACCTGGGATGACAGGGTTGTGAGTAGAGGGTCAAGGGCTCTGTGTGGAACATATTAAGAGTGAGATGTCGAGTAAGCAGTTGGATATCCAACTCCCCAGGGAAAACTCAGGGAAGAGGCTGGAGTTGAAGACAGGGAATAGATGCATTAAAAACCACAGGGCAGAATGAGATACTCCAGGGAGACGATGTGGGCAGGGAGGAACAGGCGCTCAGGGCTGATCCCTGAGGAATGCTGGTGTTCAGACGCCAGGTGGAGGGAGCCCTGCAAAGGAGACTGAGACAGAGCAGCTGGTGAGATCAGAGGAAATTCCTTGGGACTGATTCCTTTCAGACAGGGAAGGTGGAAAATTCCATACTAGTGTTACATTACATTTAGTGCATATAATGTTTTTTGTTTTTGCCACATAAGGAAGAGTCTCATGCAGAGGATCCATCTTTTACTGCCAGTTCTCCTGCCTTTACCTTTCGCTTCGTTTGCAGAAGTCAGACATGAAATGCTGTTGAGAGAATACGGGAATCTCACCATCCTCCCAATGGCTGCAGCTCAAAAGTTGTCCTTCATCTCATTTTATTTACCCCCTACATTTAAGCCATCAACTAGCACTGTTGATTCTATCTTCTAAACATTCCACGTCCACCCACTTCTCATGCCCCCACTGCCACTACCCTGTCCCAAACCATTATCTTCTCTTTCCTGGACAATGGCATCCCTTCCTAACTGGGCGGGGTGAGGCTGCTGTCTCCACCGACAGCTCTAATGAGCCATCATCCTCCCTGCAGTAGCCGGGGGGCTCTCTCTAAAATATAAGTCAGAATGTTACTTCCCCTTAATACCCTCCAGTGAAACAATCTAAATGACTGTCAATAGGGAACTGGTTAAATAAATATGGTACACCCATGGACTGGAATCCTTTGCAGACGTACCAAAAAAATGGTAATGAGAACTCTGCCAGGGCTGATACAAATGATCTCCAGAACATGAAGGGAAACAAGCAGGTGTGAACGTTATGCCATCATTTGTAAAAGAAAAAGGGAGGGGGAGTGTGTGTGTGTGTGTGTGTGTGTTTGATTGTATATATGTGTAATATCTTACAGTGATATTAAGCAAACACAAGAAACTAGCACCTAAATGGCTTCCAGGGAGAGGATCTGGGCAGACGCGGGAAGCGTGGGAAGGAGATAGTTTACCGTTTGGTACTTCTGAATTTTTAATCGGGTGACTATATTACCTGTTTGACAATAAATCAATTAAATTAGAATGTTTATTTGAATTAAATAATGAACTCTCTCATCTCACTTAGATAATCTAGTCTCCTCGTCCTCCCCTACAAAGCCTCACAACGGGGCCCTGCCCCGTCTCTGCTCTCATCTTCCAGCACATTCTCACCAAGTTCCAGCTGCTCTGCCCCCTCTTGAACCTCAACATACCAAGGTTAGTCCCTTCTTGGGGCTTTTGCTCTTCCTGATCTCTGTCCCTTGACCTCCCCAGATAGCCCTCCAGAGTTTCTACTCAGAAGTCACCTCCTCGGTGTTGTCTTTCCCGACCTCAACTTAAATTTGCTATCCCTCACCTCCCATCACTGCAAATCCGTCTTCTACTTTCTTCATAGCAATTACCGCCATCTAAAGTTATTTTATGTACTTGCTTGTTGTACGTCTCCACCGCTATGTTCACATGCCACCATGATCTTGATGCCTAGAACAGTGCCTGGCTCATACTATACAATACATATTTGTCAGTGACTGAAGGAGTATTTTTCTATTTTTGCTGCAACATCACGGGGGTCCTGACAGCCATGATATTTATCATAGCTCTTGTTTTGTTTCTTTACAGTTCACAGTGACAGCATACAGGCTAAAGTTCTAATCCTGGCTTCTCTTCTTAGCTCTGTGAGCTTGGGCAAGTCACAAACCTCATTGCGTTTTGTGAAGATTAAATGAAATCTGAGGTATAAAGCGCCAGTTCTGGCAGGCCTGCCTCAGTGGACCTCACCGCAACCCAGGGAGCAGGCCGAATAGGAATGAGTGTCGTCCATTGGAGGATGAGGAGAGGCGCCCACTCAGGGGAAGTGACCTGCCCAAGGTCGTGTAACGTGGGCATCAGAGGCAGGTCTCCACTCCCAGGGCTTCTGACTCCATGCTGGCCTCCTGAACAACACAGGCTTTTCTCCTTATGTTTTCTAATTGTGCACGAGCCCCACCCCCTCCCATGGGAATGGAGTCTATGCTTGTAATCAATCACCATGATAATTTCCCTCTTTACTGGGAATAGGTCATTTGTCTTTTGATTTTTCTTCTCATAAATGGTTGATATGCTTTGGCCCAGAAAACAGTACATCATCAAATTAAATGCAGTGACGCACAGACTTAGGGAAGGCATTCATCTCATCATTTCTTAAAAGCAATGAAACGGTTGATCAGTTTGGCCTCCGCATGCTTATTTGTTATAACTGACAGAAACACCAACACTTAAGGCCAGAGAATTGAACCTGTCTTCTAATCTAAGTGCTGAAATACAAAGTCGTTTTCCAGGCATTGTGTTCATATTTTATTTTCTCAATTTAGAACGCGGACAGCAGGAACAAGGGCTAGATTTGTAAGGACCTGGACAAAGTAGTGAATCTCTGAAATTTGACAACAGATGTCACCAGCGCCATGTTGCTCACAGAGCCATCAGTGTTACCTGGCATCACAGCGCTCATACATTTTCTTTGGTGTAGTAAAATTTTCTGCAAGAATACAGTGGCTTATTGTCAAAAATTTCTGTGTCATTGTGCCACACATCTGACCTTGTTTACTCCTGCGATAACCTTAAGCAGTCACAGACACCATCTCCATTTTACGGGCAGGGAAACTGAGGCTCAGAGTGGCCCAGTATTGCCCAAGGTCATGCAGAGGATGACCCATGCCTGTCCATCTCCAAAGCTGTGCCCTTTCCAGCTCTCCTTGGTTAAAGTCCAGTGCCACTACAAAAAGTCCCCAAAGTGTGCCAACCCTGGAGCGTGTTTACCTCGCAGCCATCCTTCTGAGCCAATTAGAGCTACTCAGATTAGGAATGTCAGCCTGAAGCAGATCAATAGAGGCAGAGTAGGCTGAAATGCAGAATTTAAATGAGCAAAATGAAGGCATGAAAGCTCCCAGAAGCAGAATCCCAATAGGCCCCCTGGCTCGCAGCTCCCTGATGCTGTCAGTGACATTTGAAAAGCCTTAACAAAATGTGCGTCCTATTTTCCTTTTCCGCCTCCTCTCTGTGAAGTGGCAATCAGCTTTGTCATTTGTTCTTCGGGAAACCAGTCAGGGCGTGCCAGGGGGACTGCAACCGAGAATTTAAGACGTCTCTTTCTTGCAAAATCTAGGGAACAAAGAAGCTATTTTGTGCCCTTTGATTCTCGTCAGTCTTTGGTGCAGTGTGGAGAACGTGTTTATAATGCTATCAAAGCCTGCGGAGGCCGGGGAGGGCAGGGATGAAAGAGCCTGGGACAGGGAGGCCATCCTCGGCCTTTTGGGGTGGATGACAAGGGTGACACTAACATTTACTAGTCCCTGCTATGGGCCAAGTGCTTAGCACATGTGGTCCTATCTAATCCAAACGACCCGCTGAGTAGCTCTAACCCCCTCCTCCCAGTGTTACAGATGGGAAACCAGAGCCTGAGAGGTCACTTGACTGAACCAGGAGCCAGAGCCTGACTGAAAGCAAGTCCCTCCGACCGAAACCATCTCATTCTCTGGTGAATTCCCACTCTTGGTGTTCCCAGTGCCAGGCCCCTCCCTGGGCCCTTCTCCAAGCTGGATCATCAGAGATGTGACTTCAACATCCGGGTTCTGATCTAGGCCGTGTCAGTATCTAGCTGGGCATGCATGGACAGGCCACTTCATCCAATGATAAAACTAGGTATAGTTACCATTACAGGCTCAAATGAGACCCTTCAGCACCATTGCTGGAGCTCTGGCTGTGGGTCTGGTGTTGGTGCAGGGCCCTGGGGGAGCACAGGGTCTTACACTCGTGCATGGGGGGCTAACGATGCAGGGTTTGTAATCTCTAAAGCGCCATACAATATAAGTTAGTATTAAGTGAATGTTAGTACCTCACTGAAATGTGGGGGAGGTTCCTTTTCTTTCTTTCTTTCTTTTTTGTTTTGTGAGGAAGATCAACCTTGAGCTAACATCCGTGCTAATCCTCTTCTTTTTTTTTTTTTTTTTTTTTTTGCTGAGGAAGACCGGCTCTGAGCTAACACCTATTGCCAATCCTCCTTGTTTTTTCTCCCCCCAAAGCCCCAGTAGATAGTTGTATGTCATAGTTGCACATCCTTCTAGTTGCCGTATGTGGGACGCGGCCTCAGCATGGCCGGAGAAGCGGTGCGTCGGAGCGCACACAGGATCGGAACCCGGGCCGCCAGTAGCGGAGCGCATGCACTTAACCGCTAAGCCATGGGGCCGGCCCGGAGGTTCCTTTTCTTAGAGTAGCCTAAGACTAGGTTGGAATTTTTCAAATAGAACATCGACTAGGAAGCTAAAGAAAAATACACCCTCTGAAAAGCACAGAAAGAAGAGAGTTTACCAAAGGCAGATTTCGGGTCTCACCTTTGAAAGTCCTTTAAGCCTGGGGGCTGTTAGTCAGCCGTGGTCAGTGCAAGCAGGAGGAAGAGATTCTCCCCTCCAATGGTCCCTGTGCGGCTTCTGCACAGAGCATTACTGCTGCCCACCCCTTAGCAAGACTGCTCCTCTCCTCAGGTAAAGGACTCCGCCTGTTCATTCATCAGTTCATCACCCATGGCTTCATTCATTCAGGCCATTTCTCTTACACCCAGCACTTGTCACTAATGGTTTACACTCTACAAATAACTTAAAAAGAGTAACTAGAGTTCGAACACGAAGAAAGCATGCTTTTTCTTAAGAAGGCCCTTATCATGGGAGGTTACGTGTAGAATTTCTGTGTAGTTCTGTTTCCCCCACTAAACCAGCTCTGCCGCCCCATCGGGCTCCTCACATGGGCCTCACACACAGGATGCTAATATCCCCAGCCAAAGGAAGACAGAGAAAGAACGGGCCACACTTGCAGATGGAGCCCAGGGAGGAGCAAACCCATTAGTCTGGGTGAATCTGAGGCCCGTTCTGATTGTGCTGACAAGCTGCCTGGTCTGGTGCCGGTTGGGTGGGGAGCTTGGTCTTCTGGAGGAGACAGAGCAGCCTGGAGCCCCCACAGCCGAGTCCTGGAGCACTCCTGGCACACAAGCACCAGTCTGAGGGCTCCACGCACTGGCCATGGCAGCAGGGGGTCTGCTCCCTTTGGACCACCTTAACACATGAGGCTCCCAGGGGTCCTAGAGTAGTGCCCTGCTCAAGACCACTCCATAACTGAGTGCCTCAAGTAGATTCAGGTCCAGTCTCGGTCACCTCAAGCTCTTGTTCTCAAGCCTCAGAATCACCCAGGGGAAAAATCACCCAGAGATGCCAGTAATAAATGCAGAATCCACAGCCTGCCTGCCCCCTCAGATTATGATCCAAGAAGTCTAGATGGGGAGGAAATCCTCCTTCTTAACAAGTACTCAGATGATTCTGTTAAAGGCTGTCCTGTCTGCCATGGGTACAAATAAGCAGGGTTTAACACTCCTGAGAGTTCACCAGAATGGCCTCAGAACAACTAGAGCTGAGAGGAACTCAGCATCTCCTATGTACCAGGCACTGTTCTGAGGGCAGATTAACTCAGCAAATCCTCCTAGCAGATCCAAGAGGAGGGAGCTATCATTATCTCCCACCCCATAGTACATTATGTTATAAAATATCATATTAGGGGCCGGCCCTGCGGCGCAAGCGGTTAAGAGTGTGTGCTCCGCTGCTGCGGCCCAGGGTTCGCTGGTTCGGATCCCGGGCCCGCTCAGATGCACCACTTGGCAACCCATGCTGTGACAGCATCCCATACAAAGTGGAGGAAGATGGGCACAGATGTTAGCCCAGGGCCAGTCTTCCTCAGCAAACAACAAAGAGGAGGATTGGCAGATGTTAGCACAGGGCTGATCTTCCTCACAAAAAAAAAAATAAATAAATAAAATAAAATATCATATGACACCATATAATATTACTATAATATATTATAAATGAGGAAAGGAAGCAATATAAATTGAGGTTGGCAGAGGCCTCTCTGATATATTATAAATGAGGAAATTGAGGCCCAGAGAGGGTACATAACTTGGTCAAAGTGACAGAACTTTTCATGGCCAGACCTGGTTCTGGACATCTGGAACCAGGCCTTTGAACCCCCACGCTAAACAGTCTCTCACACCATGCTGCAGGAGCCCAGGAGGGAGTGACTAATGCTGCCTGGCATGCTGGCTGGGGAGAGGGTGGTCAGGGAGAGCTTCGGGAAGACACACGAGCTAGGAGTCCCCAGAGCAGGAGTCGACCCCATGGAGAAGGCAGGGAAGGGCACTGCAGGCAGATCAGAAACTCTCGTGGGTGGGGCTCAGCCGTCAGTGTTTCCACATGGGCTCCGGTGATAATGCTCGCTCAAGTGCGAGGACCATTGAGCTAGGTCATCTTGAGTGGGTGGGTGTAACTGCCCTGCAACCCCCAGTTCAGGCTTATCCACATCCTCTTGGCCTTGAGTTTTGGGGGCATTTTTCTTAATCTCCTGGTTGACTTCTCCAGTTCATTCCATACATGTAATCACTAGTTGGCAAAGCGGGCTAGAGGAGGGGGAAGGCTGGATTCCAAAAGTGCTTCAATTTTGAAAACAATGATTCCGAGGCCAGAAGCACCTCCACAGAGAGACACTCTTAGTGAGTGTGACGACCTGGGCCTGCTTGACCCATCTAAGGGTGTTGGTGAGTGGGCACAAGTGGCCTCTTCAAGAGACTCATCTCCAGCTCCATTGTCTCTAAGGGCAGGCTTCCAGCAGGACCTCAAACAGATTACGTGCAGCGACAAAGGCTGCATCTGTCAACTTCCTCGGCCTCGGGAGTTGGAGTGTAACCCCCAGAACTCTGCCCTCATCCTCTGCTGGGTCCCCTGACTCACTGCTCCAGCCGCATGGGCCTCCCGCCCTTCTGTACACGTGCTGCGCCTGCTTCTCGCTCAGTATGGTGGCACCGGCTCTTCCCTCTGCCTAGAAGGCTCTTCCCCAGGCCTTTGCAGGGGCTTGCTCTGTCACTTTAGACAAGTCTCTGCTCCAATGGCACCTCATCAGAGAAGCCACCCTGGCCATGCTAGCTAAGGTGGTGACCCATCCCCACTCCATTCTCCTTACCCTGTTTTAGTTTTCTTCCACCTGACATTATTCAACACATTTATCTGTTTATTATATACCACCCATCTCCATCAGAATGTAAGGTCCATGAAAGCAAAGACTGTTTTGCCCACCACTAAAACCCCAGCTGCTAGAACAGTACCAAGCACATGATAGGGACTGAATGAATGAATGAATGAATGAGATCCTCATGATATACGTGGCTGAAGTAAACAGCTGCACTGGGCAGGTATGGACACAACTTTGGGATTCTTGCCCTTGGGCCAAGAATGAGGTCTGGGGCTACAGTCTAGGTCAGAAGCACTTATTAATCATTCATTCATTTGTCAATATTCCAAAGTATATTAAGTGAGCCCCCCACTAGGTACATGGCTCTAAAGCAGGCAATGGCGATACAGCAATTAGCAAAACCAAGCAGTGCCCTTGATATCCTCGAGCTTACAGTCTAAATGCTACAAAATAATCACACAAACATAATATAAATGTGTAGCAAGGAGAGGTACATGGTGCCCCAAATCCCTCTATGGAAGGACCCAAGCTAGTCTGGGTTGATGAGGAGAGCTTCCCTGAGGAAGTGAAGGATGAGCAGGAGTTAAGAGGTGGAGAGGAGGGAAGATGATGGGGGAGAACATTCTAGACAGTGGGAGCAGTATGGACTAAGGTCCTGTGGGGGCCGGCCCAGTGGCGCAAGTGGTTAAGCGTGTGCGCTCCGCTGCGGCGGCCCAGGGTTTGTGGGTTCGGATCCCAGGTGCACACCAACGCACCACTTGTCAAGCCATGCTGTGGCGGTGTCCCATATAAAGTGGAGGAAGATGGGCACGGATGTTAGCCCAGGGCCAGTCTTCCTCAGCAAAAAAAAAAAAAAAAATAGAAAAGAGGAGGATTGGCAGATGTTAGCTCAGGGCTGATCTTCCTAAAAAAAAAAAAAAAAAGGTCCTGTGGCAGGGTAGAGAAGCCTGGCGAGTGTGAGGGACAGAGGAGGCCAGAGTCACTGGAGCAAAGAGAATGATAGGGAGGGTGATCTGAGAGCCTGGGGTGGGGATAGGGGCTTAGAGGTCATAACAAGGGGTTTTGCCTTGATCTTAAGAGTGATGTAGAATCACTGATATATTTTTTTAAACTGGGGTAGGAGTGGGTAGGTGAGTGGCATGATCAGTTTTTTGTTTTAAAAAAAATCTCTCTGGCAAACCAATTTGAATACAAATATTGAACTCAAAATGCCATATATTTATATTATAAGTTGTGGGTTAGAATCCTGAGCTGGAATGCCTAGGTTCAAATCCCAGCTTTACCACTGTGTATCCTTGGGAAAATTACTCAATCTCTCTGCCTCAGTTTTTCTATGTGTAAGATGGGGATAATAGTAGTACTTACCTCAGAGGATTGTTGCGAGGATTAAATTAGCTAATACATGGAAAGAGTTTAGAACAGTGTCTAACTCACAGGCGGCATTCAATAATGTTAGTTACTATTATTATTGTAAAATTTAATGTTGACTGGTATTGTTAACCCCCCCAAACAGACAAAACACTGAAGTACAGAGAAGCTATGTGTTCAAGGTTTTTAGGCAAAGTGATAGAAACATAATTCAAACCCTGCCTAACCCTTACATTATCAGATATCTCAGCAGCCAAGATAAATAGGAGTGGCTGAGTAGGTCAGTTCTTGGTGCAAAATTCCAAAATGGATCTGGGAAGTTTGTGGGGACAGACTAAAGGGTGAATGGTCCTAAAGTAATTAAGCCACCTTGATGATAGCCATTCATTCAGTGCTAATTTTCCATATATGTACTAGCACCTGGCCCAGGGCTGGCAAGTGGGAACAGTAAAATAAATTAGAACATTTCCAAGGATCCTGACTTAAAGAGATCACAGTCTAGTGGAAGAGATACGCCAGAAAACAGAAAAAATAACACAAAGTAGTTACACGTGTTGTGATTGAGTACCTTTCAAGCTAGGTCTTACCTGATGTCCCCTTTATAGATGGAAAAAGCTCTGCTAGGCTTGGCTTAGTCTTCATTAAGTTTAGGACCAATCTGGATGTCATTGGCTACAAGTAATAGACACATACAATAATAAGGACTTTTTTTAAAACCTCCATAATGAAAAGTCAAAGAAGTTAGTAGGCAGGGAATGTCCAGGGTTGGCTAAAGCAAAGATCCAAGTTCCATCTTTAAAGCAACTTCCAAAATGGTGGCACAAGGAGATCAGCAGACCATCTCCCCAGTGAAACAACCATAACTGGTAAAAATTATTTTCAAAAAAACATTTGAAAGTCCCTTGAGCGGCCAGCCCAATGATGTAGTGGTTAAGTTCACGTGCTCCACTTTGGTGGCCCAGGGTTTGCAGGTTTGGATCCTGGGTGCAGACCTATGCACCACTCAGAAGGCTGTGCTGTGGCAGCATCCCATATACAAAATAGAGGAAGATGGGCACAGATGCTAGCTTAGAGTTAATCTTCCTCAGCAAAAAGGGGAAGGTTGGCAATGGATGTTAGCTCAGGGCCCACCTTCCTCATCAAAAAAAAAAGTCCCTTGAAATTGTCTCATGGACATATAGCAAATGAAGAAACGGTAAGGAAGAACAGTAAAATCTATGCCATTTGAGCCATGGTTTGTTCCCTCCCATCTCTCCCAGCTCAGCATGATGAAGCTCTGCTCTGGGTGGGTGCAGATAAGAACACAGGACTTCCTCTTTCCCCAGATCCCTGCTTAAGCCTAGAATACTGCAGGCCACCAGAAATTCTCATCCTGCTTAGCTCCATGTTGCAGAGGCTAATTTCAGAGAAGAGTGGCTGAGAAGTCTGGGACTGCTTTCCTCTATCCAGCCCCCAGTCATAGAATAGAAGCTCTACCCCTGTCATGGCAGGCTGTGAGTGCTGGGATCCTGATTGCTCTGACTCCAGCTCAATCATAAGGCAGAGGTTCCATGCCAGGAGAGACAAGTCAAGAAGACCAGAGGCTATGACCCCACCCAGCACCCCACTTGTACGGCAGCAGGGATGTTACTGCAAGAGGAGCAGACTGTTAGAGGAGCAGTACAAAGGTTTCGCCCAGCAGAAGAAGGGAGGTCTGAAGAACAGGAAACGTTGAAGCTTTCCCCCCAAAACTGACTTTATTGGGAACAAAAAGAGGGGAAGTTCAGGCCTAAGGGTGCTTTCAAAAACAATGAATATTTTGGTATAAGCAATTATAAGGAGGTTGGTAGCTCCTTGAAAGCAAGAAGCTAAACCCTAGACCATCTAGTTTAATAGAGAGAATCATGAAAAGAGGCAGCTAGAATAGCCCTCCTGGGATCAGAGCAAGCCTTAAAGACTGGCCTTAAAGACTATTCCTGCAGAGAAGTCCAAATTTCATTGGAGCTGACTGTGGAACAATTTATGCCCCAGGGCATTATCAAAAACAACAGACCAATCAGTCATCAATTAATGGAGACTAACAGCTACGTGTGATACCAAGAGAGGCAGACAGTTTAACAGAGAGATAAGGAAAGAGACAATCCAAGAGAGCCCTGCCAAATACATTGGCATCTGAGGGTGACCTTGCTCATGTCCAAGGCTGTGCTCTCTAAGAGACAACATTAGAGGCTGCACCCTGTGGGAGAAATAGATTTTACTGAAATAGTCAAAGTCACTAACCAAATAAACAAGGAAACAACAACAAGTCTGGGGGAGGGTGGGGAATCTATCTAGAGTTGCTACAATATTTATCTAAAATTTCCAGTTTTCAAAAAAAATTTATGATACATACAAAGAAACAAAAAGTATGACCAATCAAGAAGAGAAGCAGGTAACAGAAACTGCCTTTGAGAGGGCCCAGATGCCAGACTTAGCAGACAAAGACTTCAAAACAGCTATAATAAATATGTTCAAAGAACTAAAGGAAACCATACTTAAAGAAGTAAAGGGCAAGGGTTAAGGTACACTGGTAGAAGTTAGAAGCAAAGCTGAGAGCCTAACAGAGGAAAATAAATTCCTAATACCATACACAAGAGCATGAAAGGGTTGGGCTGCTGAGAGAATAGGCCAACGGCCCTCAACAGCTATATATCTTCTCCATACTATGCAGTACATTTTATAAATGGATGTTCTTAGCAGCAGTTCTGATTTTTTTACAGTCTAAATATGTTTGGTGTTGTCTCATAAGACAAGAAAACATAATATATTTTAGATGGATTTTCATCAGTGATGAGTAAGACTTAGCTATCTGGAAAGTTCACATAGGTGATAGAGATCATTTCTAGCTGTATGAGTAATTCTAGTTGAATGAGGTGTGCTGGTTGCATTCTCCATGCCAGTAACAGTTAAAGGCATGTACTACAAAAGGAAAATATGAATTTCACTAAATACATGCCTACTCTTGTTAATCTTACTATATTGAATACATTGGATACAGTCATCATTAAAAATACATAGATAAATCTACCAAGAGCATTTTGCTGCTTCAAGTGAAAAGTTTGCTCCCAAATCTCAAAATGTGGAAAGCACCTCATGGGGATAATATTTTGATAATCAAGATTTCTGAGTTCTCATTTTGGCTGTTGGATTCTAAGCAAAAGCATCCAAGAAAAACAAGTCCTGTTCAAAAACAAGACAACTTTCTTTCACTGTTGCCCACATTTTTTTGTATGCAGCAAACACTCATAACAGCAAGGTCTCCTTATAAGCAATGAAATAAGATCAGAGATACATTTGATATTAAAAATAAAAGATTAAAGGGGTCTGCCCCATGGTTAAGTTCGGTACACTCTGCTTCAGTTCCTTGGTGCGGACCTATACCACTCGTCAGCAGCCATGCTGTGACAGTGACCCACATACAAAATAGATGAAGATTGGCAGCAGATGTTAGTTTGGGGTAAATCTTCCTCAGC
Source organism: Diceros bicornis minor (assembly GCF_020826845.1). Taxonomy (NCBI): domain Eukaryota; kingdom Metazoa; phylum Chordata; class Mammalia; order Perissodactyla; family Rhinocerotidae; genus Diceros; species Diceros bicornis. The sequence goes on along the minus strand of NC_080758.1, from coordinate 30,839,657 downwards.
AATAAATAAATAAATAAATAATAAAAAATAAAAGATTAAAAACTTGTTTTTTAAGTAGTAATTTAAATAATAGCTCTAAATAAATACGTCTGGTTTCATTTAAAAAAGAAGTAAAGGAAGTATAGTGATAATGTCTCATTGAATAGAGCAAATCAATAAAAAGATAGGGATTACAAAAAAGAATCAAATAGAAATTCTGGAGTTGAGAAGTTCAATAACTGAAATAAAAAAATTCACTAGCAGGGCTCAACAGTAGATTTGTGCTGGCAGGAAAAAGAATTAGTGTATTTGAAGATAGATTGATAGAGATAATCCAATGAAGAACAAACAGAAAAAAGAAGGAAGAGAAATGAAAAGAGCCTCAGAGACCCGTGGGATACCGTCAAGACTACCAATACACACATAATGGGAATCCCAGAAGGAGAGGTGAGATAGAAAGGGAGAAAAAGGCAAAGAGAATATTTGAAAAAATAGTGGTCAAAAACCTTCCAAATTTGCTGAAAACCATTAATCTAAACACACAAGAAGCTCAGTGAATTCCAAGTAGAATAAACTCAAAGGGATCTACATTAGACATATCATAATTAAACTGTTGAAAGATGAAGACAGAGAATTTCGAAAGCAGCAAGAAAAAAGCAATTCATTACATACACAGGATTTTCAATAATATTAACAGTTGATTTCTCATCAGAAACTATGAAGGCCAGAGGGCAGTGGGATGACATATTCAAAGTGCTGAAAAAAACAATTCCATATCAAGTAAAACTGTGCTTCAATTAAAAAGTTAAGACATTCCCACAAAAACAAAATTTGAGAGAATGTATTGCTAGCAGACCTTCCCTGCAACAGACACTAAAGGGAGTTCTTCAGTCTGAAGTGAAATGATGCTAAAAAGTAACTTAAATTCATGAGAAGAAACAAAAATGACCAATACAAAGGTAAATATAAAAGATAGTATAAATGGATATTTTGTTTGTAACTTTTTCTCCTATCTGGTTTGAAAGACAATTGCATGAAGCAATAATTATAATACTCTTTTGATGGATTTACAACATATAAAAATGTAATTTGTATGACAATAATAACACAAAAGAGAGGGAGGAAATGAGGCTATAAAACAGCAAAGCATTAATGTATTAATTCAATTAAGTTGATATTAATCTGAAGTAGATTTTTATAATTTAAGATGTTAATTGTAATCTCCAAGGAAATCTCTAGGAAAATAATTTTTACAATATAGTAAAAGACAAAGGAATTAAAACAGTACATTAGAAAACATTTAGTTATAAAAAAAGAAGGCAGGAATGGAGGAATAGAGGAACAAAAAGACATAAGAAATACAGGGAAAAAAAGCAAAATGGCAGAAGAAAAGCCTACTTTATCAGCAATTACATTAAATGTAAATGGATTAAATTCTCCAAATAAAGGCAGAGACTGGAAGAATGAATAGAGACAACAAAATGCTAACTCTGTGAAACAACTCCATGCAGACGAGACACACTTTAGATTCAAAGACACAAACACGTTTAAAGTAAAAGTATGGAAAAAGATCTATGACGCAAATAGTAACAAAAAGAGGTTTGGAGTGGCTGTAAAAATAAGAGACAAAATAGACTTTAGATAAAAAATGTTACCAAAGGAAAAGAAGGACATTTATATGATAAAATGGTCATTTCATCACGTACATATAATGCTTATAAACATATATGCACCTAACAACAGAGCCATAAAATACATGAAGCAAAAACTGACAGAAAGGAGAAACAAACAATTCAACAACAATAATTGGATAGTTCAATAACTCACTTTCAATAATTGATAGAACAATTAGACAGAAGATTAACAAGGAAATTGAAGACTTGAACAACACTATAAACCAATTATACCTAACAAATATCTATAGGACTCAATGAAAGCAGAATACACATTCTACTCAAATGGACATGGGACATTCTCCATGATAGACCATATGTCAGGCCATAAAAAAGCCTTAATAAATTTAAAAGGATTAAATTCATAAAAACTATGTTCTCTAACTACAATGGAATTAAATTAGAAATCAATAACAAAAGGATATTTGGGAATTACTTGAATATGTGAAAATGAAACAAAATAGAAACCACAGGGGAAATTGAGAATACTTTGAGGTTAATAAAACCAAAATGCAAAAAAGCAAAACTTAAGGGATGCAGCTAAAGCAGTGCTCATAGCTGTAGATATGCGTATTCAAAAAGAAGAACTATCTCAAGTCAATAGCCCCAGATTCTACTTTAGCTTTCTTTCAACTAGAAAAAGAAGAGCAAATTAAACCATAAGAAAGCAAAAGGAATGAAATAGTAAATATTAGAGTGGAAATTAATGAAATAGAGAACAAAAAAAAAAACACAGAAAATCAACAAAACAAAAATTAGTTCTTTGAAAGATCAACCAAATTGAAAAACATTTAGCTAGACTAAAAAAAAAAGAAAAGACTCAAATTATCAAAATCAAGAATGAAAGAGGAACATCACCACCAATCTTAGAAGATTAACATGTATCATAAGGGAACATGATTAACAATTGTATGTCAACAAATCAGATAAACTACATAAAATACACAGATTCCTAGAAAGACACAAACTACAGAAACTGTCTCAAGAAGAAATGGAAAATCTGAATAGATCTATACCAAGTAAAGATATTGAATTGGTAAAGAAAAAACTTCTCACAAATAAAAGACCAGACCCATGTGGCTTCATTGGTGATTTCTACCAAATGTTTAAAGAATTAGCACCAATCCCTTACAAACTCTTCCAGAAAGTAGAACAGGAGAGAACACTTTCCAATTAATTCCATGAGGCCAATATTACCCTAGTACTAAGACCAGGACAAACAACAAAGAAAACTACAGACCAATGCCCCTCATAAATACAGACGCAATAATCCCGAACAAAATTTCTGCAAACCAAATCCAGCAACAAATGAAAAGTATTATGGGGGTTGGCCCAGTGGTGTAGTGATTAAGTTCGCATGTTCTGCTTCAGTGTCCCGGGGTTCACAGGTTCAGATCCTGGGTGTGGACATATGTACCACTTATCAAGCCATGCTGCGGCAGCGTCCCATATAAAGTAGAGGAAGGTGGGCACAGATGTTAGCCCAGGGCCAATTTTCCCCAGCAAAAAAGAGGAAGATTGGCAACAGATGTTAGCTAAGGGCTAATCTTCCTCAAACACACACACACAAAAGCATTATGAGCCACTACCAAGTGGGATTTATCCCAGGAATGTGAGCTTGGTTTAACCTCTAAAAATCAAGTCATATAATACAGAATATGTGATGGTTAATTTTGTGTCAACTTGACTGGCCACACGGTGCCCAAATTACACATTATTTCTAGATGCGTCTGTGAGTGTGTTTCCAAATGAGATTATAATTTGAATCAGTGGACTCAGTAAAATAGATTGCCCTCCCAATGTGGGTGGGCATCATTCAATCCATCGAGGGCCTGAATAGAACAAAAGGCAGTGGAAGGAAGACTTTGCCCCATCTCATCTCATCTTCTCAAGTCGTCAGTCTTAGGTTTACACCATCAGCTCTTCTGGTTCCGAGGCTTTCAAACTAGGACTGAGTTATACTACTGGCTTTTCTTGGTCTCCAGCTTGCAGATGGCAGATCATGGAACTTCTCAGCCTCCATAACCAAGAGAGCCAATTCCTCATAATAAATATCCTTTTATGTATCCATCTCTGTATGTCTATTAGTATGTACATCTATATCTATGTCTATCCTATTGGTTCTGTTTCTCTGGAGAACCTTGACTAATACACATATAAGTAGGAAAAAAAAAACAACCACTTGATTATCTCAATAGAAGCAGAAAAGCATTTGACAAAATTCAATGCCATTTTGTATTTAAAAAAATCCACAAACTAGATAGAAGGGAATTTCCTCAACCTGATAAAGGGAATCTATGAAAAATCCATACCTAACATCATACATAATGCTGAAAGACTGGATACTTTCCCCCTAAGATCAAGAACAAGAAAAGGATATCCATTCTCAACATTTCTAGTCACCACTTCTATTCTGGAGGTTATAAGTAGAGCAATTAGGCAAGAAAAAGAAATGAAGGCATTCAGATTGGAAAGGAAGAAGTAAAACTATTTCTATTTGCACACGACATAATTTTGTACATAGAAAGTTTAAGGAAACCACTAAAATCTATTAAAACAAATGAATCAGTTCAGCAAGGTTGCAGGATACAAGGTATAAAAATCAATCATATTTCTGTACACTAGCAATGAACAATATGAAAGTGAAATTAATAAAACAATTCCATTTACAATAGCATCAAAAGAGGAAAATACTTAGAAATAAATTTAACAAACTAAGTTCAAGATTTTTGCTCTAAAATCCTAAATAAATGGAATGACATCTGAAATTGATGGATTAGAAGACTTAATATTGTTAAGAAGACAGAAATCCTCAAATTGATCTACAGATTCAATGCAACCTCTATCAAATCTAAGTTATCTGTCTTCCAGAAATTGACAAGATGATCCATATTCACAGGACCCCAAACAGCCAAAACAATCTTGAAAAAGAAGAACAAGGTTGAGAACTTGCACTCTCTGATTTCAAAACTTACTACAAAGCTACAGCAATCAAGACAGCTTAGTATTGGCATAGAGTAGACAGACAGATCAATGGAATAAAATTAAGAGTTCAGAAATAAACTCTTACGTTTATTGTCAGTTGATTTTCAACATTGGTCCCAAGACAACTCAATGGGGGAAAGAATAGTCTTCTCAACACGTGGTGCTCAGACAACTGGATAGCCTCATGCAAAAGAATGAAGTTGGACCTCTATCTTACATCATCCACCAAAATTAACTCAAAATGGATCATAGACCTAAATCTATGAGGTAAAAGTATAAAACTTTTAGAAAAAAATAGAAGTACATCTTCATGACCTAAAGTTAGGCAAGGCCTTTTTATATATCTTTCCAAAAACATAAGTGATAAAGGAAAAAGTAGATAAATTGGACTTCATTAAAATTAACAACTTTTGTGCCACAAAAGACACCATCAAGAAAGTGGAAAAGACAACACAGGGAGTGAGGGAAATTCTTTCCAAATCATGTATCTGAAAAGGGACTAGTATCCAGAATATACAAAGAACTCTTACTACTCAACAATAAAAGACAAAAAACCCAGGGGCTGTCCTGGTGTCGTAGTGGTTAAGTTCGCATGCTCTGCTTCAGCAGTCCGGGTTTCGCCAGTTTGGATCCCGGGTGCAGACCTATGCACCACTTACCAAGCCATGCTGTGGTGGTGTCCCACATATAAAGTAGAGGAAGATAGGCACAGATGTTAGCCCAGGGCCAATCTTTCTCAGCAGAAAGAGGAGGATTGGCAACAGATGTTAGCTCAAGACTAATCTTCCTCACCAAAAAAAAAAAAAAGGCAAATAACCCAATTTAACAATGGGCAAAGGATATGAATGAATAGATATTTCTCCAAAGAAAATAAGCAAATGGCCACTATCACGTGAAAAGATGCTCAACATCATTCAACATTAGGAAAATACAAGTCAAAAGCATGAGATACCACTGCCCACCATTAGGATGGCTGTAATCAAAAAGACAGACAGTAACAAGTATTGGCAAGGATGTGGTGAAATTGTTACCCTCATACATCGTGGTGGGAAAATAAAATGCACAGTCACTTTGCAAAAACAGTCTGGCAGTTCCTCAAAAGATTAAACACAAAGTTGCCATATGACTCAGCAATTCCACTTATAGGTATATGCCCAAGAGAAATTAAAACATAAGTCCACACAGAAAATAATTGTGCACAAATGCTCAAAGCACCATTATCCATAATAGCCAAAAAGTGAAAAAAACCCAAATGTCCATCAACTGATGAATGGATAAAAAAAATGTGTTATATCTATACAATGAAATATAATTCAGCAATTAAAAAGGAATGAAATAATGATACAGGCTCCAACATGGAGGAGCCTTGAAGATATACTAGGTAAAAGAAGCCAGTCACAAAAAATCACATATGTACGATTCCATTTATACAAAATGTCCAGAAAAGACAAATCCATAGAGACAGAAAGTAATTTAATAGTTGCCTAGGGTTGGGGAGGTTGAGAGTAAATGAAGAGTGACTGCTAATGGGCAAAGGATTTCATATTTACCGTGATGAAAAATTTCCAAAATTATTTGGGGGATGGTTGCACAACTCTGTGAATATATTTAAAATCATTGAATTTAAAAGGTCCAATTTGTGTATGTGAATTATATGTCAATAAAGTTGTTTTAAAAAATGTTGCTTCTTTGCCATGTTTAGTGTCAGATTGTTTTCAGCTAGCTTCCTCATCATCACAAGATAATTGCCATGGCTCCAGGCATCACATCTTCATGGGATAATGTCTAGAAGAAAAAAAGGTGGGCCGGCCCTGTGGCTTAGCAGTTAAGTGCGCGCGCTCTGCTACTGGCAGCCCAGGTTCGGATCACTGACGCACTGCTTCTCTGGCCATGCTGAGGCTGCGCCCCACATACAGCAACTAGAAGGATGTGCAACTATGACATACAGCTGTCTACTGGGGCTTTGGGGGAAACAAAATGGAGGAGGATTGGCAATAGATGTTAGCTCAGAGCTGGCCTTCCTCAGCAAAAAAAGAGGAGGATTGGCGTGGATGTTAGCTCAGGGCTGATCTTCCTCACAAAAAAAAAAAAGAAAAAAAGGTGTGTGTGTGGGCAGGGTGGATTTCTTCCTCCTGGTTCCTTTTTTTTTTTTTTTTTGTGAGGAATATTGGCTCTGAGCTAACATCTGTTGCCAATCTTCCTCTTTTTGCTGAGGAAGATTGACTCTGAGCTAGCATCCATGCCCATCTTCCCCTATTTTGTATGTGGGATGCCACCACAGCACGGCTTGATGAGAGGTGTGTTGGTCCGCGCCTGGGATTTGAGCCTGTGAACCACAGGCCTCAGAAGCGGAGCGTGCAAACTTAACCACTACACCACTGGGCCAGCCCTTGATGTTTCTTTTTGAGATCAAAGAATCCTTTCCCGGAAGCCCTCAGGCAGACTTCTTCTCACAACTCATTGGCAAGAACTGGGTCACATGTCCACCCTTAAAATAAGGAGACCATCACTTCTCTACTCCAAACTCTTTAAGGGTCTCCCTTCTTCCTCAGAGCCAAAGTCATTACGATGGTCCAATTTATCCTACGTGACTGAAGCCCTCCCCTCCCCTCTGTCATTACCGCCCTGCCACAACCTTTCTAGATGTTAGGGAACTCCTCTATGACGACTCTAAGCAGGTTTCAGCATGTCCCATCAGAGGCTCAGGCCTGAATCATGATTTGGCTCCAGCCCAATCTTTTTCGAGTCCACCTGTACCCTTTGCTGTGAGACAGGGACCTATCTTGCTTAGAAGACTGCGTTTCCTAAGTGGAGAAGAGTCTTTTAACCTCAAGAAGTTTTAGCATTGCTAATAGAAACAACGAAGTAAGTCATACCCACAATTTGAATGTTTTTTGTGTGTTTGGTTTAGAAATAACTTGTGTATATTTGGTATTTTTAAAAGACTTGCAATGTTGAAGGTTATTTGGCATACTGGAGTACCTGAGAGATTAACTTATGCTTCCAATTAAAAAGTGTAATCGAGTAATTGATTTAAATTTACAGTTTTACCTTAAAAAGTATAAGTGATTATATTAAGTTTGTAAACTGGTTTGAAACATGCCTTAAGAGTTACCATATTGCAAGCATTACTAAAGTATTTAAAAGTTTTTATTTATTAGACAGATAATTAAAGCACCTAAAAATAAAATCAACTTTATTAAATTTAATAATGCAGTTTAAAATGTTTAAGTTAACTGCAAAGGCCTTTAAACCTTGATTATTAAAGTTTGCTAGATCAGGAGGTAGAATAAGAATTTATAAATTGAACTTAAAAGTTTAAAGAACTAGGTTTTTAATTTCTAAAATTCATATATTTAGTGTTAAATTTAAAATTTAAAGTAACCAAAAATAGTCTTTTCTGTGTATAAATGTCATCCTCAGGGGACCCACGCTGATACCTCAGGGATGGGCACATGACTAACCAGAGCCAAAGAGTCGTGAGAAAATGTTTGCCAAGATTTCTGAAAAGGTGGAGCTGTTTTCCTCTCCTTTCACCAAGGACTACCATAGTATACCTTCTCCCTCCCCCTAGTCAATAGTAGAACAATATGTAGATGATTTGAAGTCTAGAACGATGGGACCATTGTGTACACAGGAGAACCTAGACCTATTTTGTGATGGGGCAAATATGGAGCCAGAGAAAGAAGCTAAAACAACACGGCACTGTGAGATCAAAAGAAAGTAGGCCTTTGGTGACATCATTTGAGCTGCTGGATCAACACTTACCTGAACCTACATCTAGACTCTTTGGTTACATGGTCCTGTAAATCTCCTTTTCTGTGTAAGTCAGTTCCTGTTGGATTTTCTGAAGGTGTCTTGAGTGGTAAAAAGAGTCAGTATATTGTTGTAGATTGAGTGCAGATTTGGATTTGGGCATACCTGGGTTCTAGTCCTGACTTAGCACTCACTGGCTGTGAGGCCATGGGCAATACTTCTCCTTTCTTAGTCTCAGTCTTCTTCTGAAAAATGGCAATAAGCCCTCCAGCCACATACCAAAGGCGCCCAACACAGTGCCTTTCAAACACTGTAGGTGACTAATGCGTGTGCTCATTTAACACGTTCTAGTTGCTGGGACAAATCAGGAACAGAGTCCCTGCCTCATGGATAAGTCCGTCTCTTTCCCTCTGTCTCCTTTTATTTGTATATGCCCATGTCATATGTGCCCCAACAGTAACTGCAGCTGAATGGAACCACTTCCTCTCATCCTCTGGAAGTACAGAGTCAGAGGTCTCTCACCCCCCAAGACTCCAGTACTTTTTGTTCCTCCATCACGACTCCCAGGATCCCTTTGGTTGATGTTGTAGTTACTTGTGCCCGTGGTTTATTGCCCCCACCACACTCAGAGTATCTTACTGACCCCCAGTGTGGGGCCTGGTACGCAGTGGGTACTTAATAAGTGTTTGATGAATGAGTCAATTAATTAAAATACAAACAAAGCCATTTAAGACTCTCATCCTGTCTGTCTTCTCATATATAAAATAGGGACAATAGTTACTTAATCTTGGCTGATTTTTCTTGCCCATGAATGCCTCCTGTTCGCGCAAGCTGGAGGTAGCATACACTTTCTCCGTTCTCCTGTTTGATCATCCATTTCTCCAGTGGGATCCTGAGGCTGTTGGTGATTAAAGGACTAAAACCTTAGCAAGCTAGCAGCTGATATGGCGGCATCCATCACTGGCTTCATTTTGCTGCCTTGGCGTTGCCAGTGGACGAGACTGAGCTACGCTATTAACTTTGATGGTTCCCTGGAGGGCTGTTCTGCCCCTTCCGTAACGAGATTTGGCAGTTCTTTTCTGTTCTCTACCGGGGCTGGAGCTGAGCCTGTTGGTTCCAGGCATCTGATCAAATTGTCCTCTGAATTCTCAAACATGAGTAAAACCAAGTCATTTGGGGAGCTCTGTACCAGTTAGAAATGTGTTTGGTACAAGAAACAGAAAACCTGACTATAGTTGCAATAAACAAATAGAAGTTAATTTTTCTAACATAACAAGACTAGAGGTAGGTGTCTGCTGGTTTGGGTTCAGCACCTCATCTATGTCAGAACATATGCCTCCATGATTTCCTTGACCTTTCCCTCATGGTAACAAGATGGCTGCCATCACACCAGCCTTTCTATGTTCAAGACACATATGTGAACACAGACACACATGTCTGTGTTCAAGGCAGGAGGAGAAAACAAAAGCTTTCAGAACCTCCAACCCCACCCTACACCAAACGCGGCAGACTTTTGCTTAGGTCTCATCAGCCAGAACTGGGTCACACGGCCACCCTTAGTTGGGAAAGTGGGGAACAGGACTGTTGAGATGGGCTTAGACCACTTATGATCTATGCCATGGGTCTGGGCACATGGTCTTCCTGGGTATGTCTATCTCAACCTTCTTCAGATGCTGCTGCTGTTGTGTTTTGGGGATGATGCTTGGAGTTGCGATCTTCTATGTTTCTATCCAACCCCTACATTAGCTGGGGCTGCCCTGCATCTTGAGATCTAAATAAGGTTGGCTAGAACTCTTGGTTCCAATCCCGTTAAAGATTTCTGTAAGGTAGCTGAGAATTTCCAGGGTTGGGTAGGAGTATAGCTGATGCCCTCAATATCAATTCCAGTACTGGACTCCTGTTTCCCCAAGTGGTATCTCTGTTCTACTCTGGGTCCCTTCGAAAGTCCCCATGCTGCTCCGTCCTCTCCACCATCACCACCATCCCCCACCAAAGAAAAGAAAACCAGTCCACACAAAGTGTTTGTGAAAATGGCAGACTTTAACAAAGCGTGGAGTCACGGGGAGGAGTCACATTGTACAACATTCCACAAACAACGTCCAACTGTGTTACCCAACCCTGTTCTCAAGTCCCTCCGGTCTCCCAGCGCCAGGGTCTCCCCAGGCCCTTTGCCCCATGCAGTACAGGCCCAACACCTCTCTACAGCTCATCCCTTTCCCTCCTCTGCTCTCTTCCCTTCTTCCTTCTCTCTCCCTGGAGAAAAACACAACCCTCAGCAAAGCAACCATCTCAGTAGAGCAGGCTGGCACTTTTCCTTTGGTGCCCTGACCCTGGTGACACCTGCGCCCTCACCTTCTACCCTAGTGGTTTATCAAGGAATTTTTCCAGACCAGGAGGGTTCCCCACTCCTACTCCCCACCGGAGAAACTCTGATTCCAATGTGAACAAGTTTACTTTGTTACACATCCAACTTTCGCTGTGGAGTGGTGGAGGTCTCTGTTCATTCTTGAATTTGGGCAGTTGATGGGGGTGGGGTGAGGCTAGACCAGAATACACTGGCTTGAATCTATGTTGTTCTGACCACCTTCAGAAAAGAGTGGCTACTATGGTCCACATCACTCATGAGGTTCTCTTCATGGACGCTTGGGGCAAAGCTCAGCCACTCATAGCAGCTTACCAGGCCTCCCTTTTGTTACGGCCTCCATTGTGTATATACCTACTCAGGGTGAGATTGCAGGGGGTTTTCATCTTCTTTTTGCTTATATGCAAAGAGCATGCATAAACAAGCACATTAATTTGTGTATTTATACATAAATATATATGAAACTTAACTTCACACTGGGCTCCCATGTTCACCATCTCACTGGATTTTCCAGTAATCCCATGAGGTGGGCATGAGAAAGTCCTCCCTGCGTCCAGACCTGCCTGACTGCGAGTATTCTCTGTGTGACAATACTTCAGCTGCTCACACTTTGGGACAGGTGGCCAGGTTCTCTACTCAGTCCCTTCGCATCATACGACCTTGGTCGTTTCACCCTGAGACTCCAGGTGAACCCCCAGCCTGGCCTGGTCCGTGTGCAGCTCCCTGGCAAAGTCTTCTCCCACTTGTCACCTGCGTCCTCCCCGTTGCAGGCTTGGAGTTGGTGAGGGAGTGAAACAGATTCCAGCTCATCCTTTTGGGTCTCAGTCTTGCTTGTTCTCAGCTACTGCACGATCATCTTTCCTTCCCAACTGCCTGCTCTGCTCACTTCAGGGCCAACACCAGACACAGAAGCAACAACCAGAGACAGATAAACTTGACCATCTCCCGCAACTACGTAAGGTCAAGTTCCTATAATAAAGCCCTTGTTCTATATCGTTTCTGGTGGATCTGTTTTTCACCTTGAACTCTGATGATGATACAATTAATAAGATAACAGATGTGAGCGTGCCCAGCACATAGTAGGGCCTCAACAGATAGTTGTCCTCCTCTCTGTGCCACGATCCCCTCATTTGCACTTCGTTCTAATCAGCTGAATTAAAGAAGGTGATGAAGGGTGGTTTGGGGGCCCATATAACTTTGAGTTCCAACCCTCGTTCTTAGAGAATCCCATAAACACTTAGGATTCTTGGTTGTAAATAACAGAGACCCTGCCCCCTCCAAGGCAGCTTAAGGGGAAAAGAATTACAGGGAGACAGATGTTCCTCCTGGAGCTCCAAGGACAAAGGTGTAGAACAGATCTGGGACTCATAGGCCTTCAGGAGACTTTCTCTCCATGCCACTCACCGCATCTCTGCTATGCTCTTCTTTCTCTGCCGTGGCCACCGAGAGCTGTCATGCTTTACAGCTCCTCCAGTCGAGAGGTCAGCCCAAACTAAACTCTTGGTCCCCAGTCTATCTTCCCAGGAAAGAGGGTGGTCCAGCCAGCATCGGCAGTCTACCCCTGATCCAATCAGCGGTGGGGGGTGGGTTGGTCACGTTGCTTAAACATGACAGCCTAGGTCCTAACGTGTGGTTTGGGAGGCTGACTAGTTTCCAGAGAGAGTTAGGCAAGGCAGCCGCAAAGGCATCCTCTGTACTCAGGAAACTCTAAGACCCCTGACACACCAGACATTTTAACTTCTGTAGCTGTGGGTGGACAGATGTGGGACCTTTCATTCCCTCCTAGGGAGCTGGCCTGGCCACAGAGAGGCCTCTGATGTGTCCCCTTACCCTCGTCAACATCTAGGCAGCTGACCTAGCTCTGGGCCAAGCACGTGAAAAGCTTCCCAGCAAGTCTCAGCTCTGAGAACCAAGTTTACGCATGCATAGCGGATACAGCGGATTGGCTAGATTACAATCTAGGCTAGCTAACAAATTCAGCAATTTAGACGGAATGAACAAAATATCAAAACTGACACAAGATGAAACAGAAAATAAGAGTAGCATTGTAGCTGTTAAAGATGCTGAGTTTGTCATCACAAACCTTCCCACAAAGAACACTACAGGCCCAAGTAAGTTTCCCTGTGAACTCTAACAATCTCTAGCTGAACCTCCTTCCAGTGTGCTGATCTCTCCTGCAGTGAACAGAAAGGTAGAAACGCATTCTCAGACTCCCATGCAGCTGGGGATTTGGATGCACCAGTGCAAGACTGGTATGTAGCAGTGAGTTAGTGGGGAAGGGGCAGGACGCAGGCACCGACTCTGCCAGGTGGGTCACCGCAGAGCAATATGGTTCTGGAGCCAGCAAGCAGAGCAGCTGTTTCTCACTTTGGCAGGCAGCCTCCTCATTGTGAAAGGGACAGTAGTTTGCTTGATGGCCCAGTTCTGCTGTGTGGCTTTGGAAGTCCCTCCTGGAAGGTGAGCCTAAAAGCTGTTTCTTCAATCCTTTCGATGTTTCTGTAAGCCACTTAATACTCTGGTATAACGTCCTTTCTGTAAAAATTAGCAGGAGTAATTCTAATTTCTGAAACTGACGAATACATAATGTTTCAGGCCCAGACTCTAGAGCTGCCTCCTCTAGGAAGCTTTCCTGGATTACTCAGACCTTCCTGGAGCCCCCTCTCCTCTGACCTCCTGTGGCCTTGCCCATCCAGGCACCTCATCCAGCATTTGATAGCTCCCTTGTACTGTAAGTTTGCTTCACTGAGACTGGAAGCTCCCTGAGGGCAGGACCTGAAACCTCATGGGTGGTAATATTTACCATGGTGCTGTGTCCTTTTGCAAATGGCTAGTGAGGCGTGAACTTAAGACCAAGTTCTAATGAGGTGCCTGGGAAGCATGAGGGCTATTGAGTAAGACTATTGCCCCAGAAAAAAAAAAAACATTATGAGAAAACAGTCCCTTTTTGATCCATCTTTTTTTTCCTGCCTTGGCTTTCGTTTTATGAAGCTACAGCAGCTATTTTGTAACCACGAGACAGATGACAAACGTAAGGACAAAAAGCCAACACAGCTCTATCAGTTAGCTTTTGCTGACTAACAGAACATCCCAAAATGTAGTGGCTTAAAATTTCACAATCATTTATGTGCTCAGGATTCTGTGGGTCAGAAATTTAAGCCAGATTCAGCAGGGACGGATCGTCTGTGCCCCACATGTTATTGCCTGGAATCATTTTTACGCCGAGGGCCTCTACTGGGATGGCTGAGTCTCTCTCTCCGGGAGGTGGCAGTTAGCCCAGGCTTGTTCACATGGCAGCAACATTTCAAGAGGTCAAGAGCAAGAGCTCAAGGTGTCTCGAAACCTAGGCTTAGGACTCTCACACCCTCACTTCCGCTGCTTTCTATTGATCAAAGACAGTCACAAGGCCAGCCTGGGTTCAGGAGGTGGGAAAATAGACTCCATCTCTTGACCAGGCCATTTGCAATTGACCAGAACAGACAAGGATGGTTGGACAGAAAGACAGAAAAAGCCTAGTCATAGACGACACCCTCGAGCTGCTGCCACAATGGAGAACTGCCCTCCTTCAGACTTCATCATATGAGGTAGTTAAATAACCTGTTTTTAAAAAGGGAATCTTTTACCTGTAGTCAAAGGGATCCCTCACTTATATACTAGAGACAAGAATAATACCTATTCGCTGGACTGTTGGGAGACAAAATGAGATATGTATGTAAAGCACTTAGCAGAGCTCCTGGGATACGGTAAGTGCTCAGTAAAAGTTAGCAGGTATCGGCAATTGTTGGGAACTGGCCCATCCCCAAAACGCACTACCAGTTTGCATCCTCAACATAACCACTCCCATTGTGGACTTTTCTTAGCAACCACCCAGGAGGACACGCGTCTGCTGAGCCCGGGACCCACAGGGTCACACGGGCCAGTTACTGAGGGTCAGTATGGAACGTGGCTAGGCTGCTGGCCTCTACAGAGAGCTGTGTCCCACCGAGAACCCAGCACCAAGGGTGCTGACAGCTTCAGGGCTGCGGAGGGCCTGAGGAAACCACTAAGTTTTTCAGATGGGGAAACTGAGGCCCAGGGAAGAGAAGTGACACGCCCAAAGTCACGTGGTGAGTCTGGAACCAAGTCAAGACGAGAACCCCAATCTCATTAAACTATGTCCACCTGGAAACTGTCAGGTTTTTTCCCCTAATAATGGAACTTCTTGCCCTGAGGGTAAAGATGCCACTAAAAACCAAAACTGAAAGTAACAATGTTTCCCCACAGATAGTGCCTGGCTGGTGACACCAAAGTTTGGAGCTTCTGGGGAATAGTTCTGTTTCTTGACCTGGGTATTGGATATACGGTGTGTTCATTTTGTGAAATTCTCTGAGCTGTGTGCTTATGATCTGTGTGTTTGTTTTTTAATCTGTGTTCTATTTAAAAAAAAAAAAAAGTTTCAAAAACGCTTCCCCAAGATCTAATCCCCACTAGAAGTTTCCAGAAAGGTGGACACAGCCTGGTGTGACAGAGAAGGCACTGAATTATGGTTCAGGGAATTTGGGTTCTGGACCAGCTTATCGCCTTGTCTTAAGCTGCCTCAGTGTCCGCTGCCTTCTTTCTGAAAGAGGAATAGTAATACTTCTGCTAAATCCATAGATGGCTTTAAGGGCAAACGTGATCACGGACATGAAAGAACTTTGAAAACCATCAGGTGCTGAATTGTGTTCTCGCCACACGAGGGCTCCTAAGTCTCCTTTTGTGAATTCCCATGGCCGGCAGTGCCAGGCGGCAAGGTGCTGGCTCAAAGGGGAATTGGTGACCCAGCCCCTCCCAGAAACAAATTAGAACCCTGGTCTGGCAATGGACTCAGAGTCCTGTTTCTGCCGAGGGTGGCAAATCAAGACAAAGGGGCTTTCATAGGGGCAGCCAGTCTTCGCTGTCGGGACATGCTCTCGGCGGAAGCTGACTGCTGCCCCGCTGATGTCACAGGCCTTAGTCACCCTCCCTCTGCAGCCTGTGGGGACATCAGTCACCGGAGGTGGGGCCAGCGCCTCCTGCCGCTCTCTTTATTAGCAGCTCCTCCCAGAGGATGGGAGCTGCTCCTTGGGGAGCCACTGAAACTGCTCTAGGCTGTCATGCCCGGAGGGAGGGGTAGCTGGGCTCTCCAGAAGATCAGCAGGGCCAGTGGGGGGATTGTCAGAAGCCAAATTAAAAGTCTGGCAATTTGGGTCCTCATCTCTCATGCATTGGTGCCTACGAAACTGTAATATATGGTCCAAATTAAATGCTAAAAGGAAAACACTATGGCGTGGGATGGAGGACGGAGGGCGGGGAAGGGAGGGAGGCTCCAGCCCCTGCCAAGGGCGGAGGGCTGGCTGAAGGTGTGAGAGGTTGAGTTCCACATCAAGGGGGTCCTGCAGCCCCTCCCACATGCACCCCCACGGCCTTACTCTGCTCCACGCTGCCCTCTCACAGGAGGCATTTGACCTGTTTGTGGTGGTGATTGTTTGTTGCACGTGTAGCACGCCCGTACCCCTCACTGCTCTCCCGGCTCTCTCCCACCAACGGCTGCTCGCTGCAGGCACCCGTGACTCTGCCTGAAGACCCCATCTGGCGGCAGGAGCAGCTCAGCCCACAGGCAGGCCAGGCCAGAGCAGCCAGGTGCTGCCGGCCCTGGGAGCAGCCCTCAGCCGCTGAAGAAGGGGAGGTGGTGGACTGATAACCCCACCTTCCTCACCTCTAGGTGGGACACCATCCCCGGAATTCCTTGGAGCTGAGCCCATGTGTCCACAGCTGTCACCTGCTGTTTCACTTCCTTCTATGGCTTCCTTCCCTTTCCTGTCTCACTTCCCCTTTCCCCTCCTGGTGCTTCCTGTCCCTCCCGAACACCCCGTTAGCGCTCAAATCCTAGCCACAGGGTCTGCTTCTGCCGGAAGCAGCCTAAGGCAGTGTGCATCTCCCTCACAAGGACACTACAAGAGCAGGGGTCTTTGTTCGGTTCAGGGACGTCGCCCCAGCGCCTAGATTCATGCTTGGCACAGCAGAGGTTCTGCAAAAGTATTTGTCGAACAGGTTGTTTATGCGCTGAATGACAATTCAGCAGATATTTAAGGAGTACCTACTCTGCCAAGCTCTGTGCCAGGCATCTGGGACATTCCAGAAACAAGACAGATGCAAGTCCTGCCCCCTGGTGCTCACGGTCTAGTGGAAGGAAAGAAACAGACAATCACTGCAGGGGATCATTACTGGGACACACTGAGGGCTGTAGGGCACAGAGGGGACCCTGGGTAGAGACACTGGGGTGACAGCCTGGAGCAGGGTCACCTTCATGGGCAGGCAACCTGTGCAGTCATACCAGGCTCCAGCTTAGAGGGGCCCCAAGCTTGGTTTAATGCTTGCTCTTGCCATCTTGAAATTCTCAATACATTTTGAACAAGGGCCCCGCATTTTCATTTTGTACTGGGCCCAGCAAATCATGTATCCAGTATTTACAAGTGTGGGATCCACACTGAGACCTGAGAGCCTGCCTGGAGGGAGGGAGGATGCAAAGCATTATGTTCCAGGCAGGGGACACAGCATGTGCAAAGGCTCAGAGGTGAAAGAGAGCCCAGAACATTCTGGAAACTGTAGTGCTTTGTTCTAGCTGGAGTGTAGAGAGCATAGGGATGCCAGAGAAGGGGGACGGGGGCAGACTGTGAAGGGCCATGTTTAGACTTTGTCCAGAGGCCACATCAGGTGTTAATTGTGGGGCAGGAGGGCGCAGGGGGCAATACTGGCAGCTGAGAGCCCGGTCAGAGCTGGTTCCAAGACTCCAGGGCAGAGAGAGAGGGAGAACCTGGCAGATGTGAGTGACATTTAGGAGGTGGAAGCCAGTTCTCAGTGACTGATTGGATATGGGAGGGAGAAATTGTGCCCAAGTCTGTGTTTACCCAACACCTTCAGAGTGAGAACCCCTGCGGAGTGGCTCCCACAGACCTGGGCATCACGCCCCTCAGATGCTGGCTTGTGACGCATCCCAGCGTGAGCGGGGGAGACGACACTCCTGTGGGGAGAGACTTGGCTCCGGCCTCTCTTTTCCCAGCTCAAACTCAGGCTCCAAATGAGCTTTCTGCCTGGAACTTTAATATGTTAAAAATGACTGTGGAGCCTGACTCTGCCTCCCAGCGCCTGATGCTGCAGGAGCCTGCAGCCTCCCCGGGGGACCAGAGAGGAGCTGACGGCACAATGAAGGGGCCTGGCTCCAAACCACCTGAGTCCCCAAGGTCAGACCATTCCATTCTGGTGAATCCTGGAACACAGAGTGTCAAAGCCAGAAGGAAAGTTAGCTGTAATCTCATCCAACCTCCTTCCCATTTGATGGGTGGAGAAACAGACCCTGCAGGGAAGAAACCAATCACTCAAGGTCACAGGGAGGGGTGGAGTGTCCCGGGCTCCTGACTCCCATTCTGCCACTCGTTCCACCACCCCATGTTGCCCCAAGATGCTTTTGGCTTCACGGAACAAAAAGCTTAACTCAAAATGCTTTAAACAGAAGTTCTCAAAGTGTGGTCCCCAGACCAGCCAGCATCAGTGTCAGCATCACTGGAAACTTATTAGAAACACAAATTCTTGGCTTTGCCCACTAAATCAGAAACTCTAGGCATGGGGTCCAGCCATCTGTGTTTCAGCAGGTGATGTTACTGCCAGCTCAAGTTTGAGAACCACTGCCCGAAGCAGTAAAGATGTTTGTTATCTCACAAAACAGGAGGGCCCAGGGCTGGTTATTTCAGTGGCTCAATGGCGCTATAAGGACCCAGGTCCCATCTATCTTTCCAGTCCTCCATCCTCAGAGCATGAGTCTGTCTTCAGGCTTGGCCCCTCCTGGTCACTAGGTGGTTGCCTCCACTGACAGCTTCACCACGAAAACACCAGGAAGAGAGGAGATTGTGTTCTCCAAGTATCTCTCTCTCTCTTTTTTTTTTTTTGTGAGGAAGATCAGCCCTGAGCTAACATCTGCCAATCCTCCTCTTTTTGCTGAGGAAGATTGGCCCTGGGCTAACATCTGTGCCTATCTTCCTCTACTTTATATGGGAGGCCGCCACAGCATGGCTTGACAAGCAATACGTCGGTGCACGCCCGGGATCCGAATCTGTGAACCCCAGGCCGCCGCAGGGGAAACCACTTGCACCACGGGGCCAGCCCCTCCAAGTATCTCTTTGAATCAATGAGAAACCGTTCCTAGCGTCTCCCAGGAGACATCGCCTCACACCCCATTGGCCAGAAGGGCAGCATGTGCCCTTTTCAAACCAATCACTGCCAGGAAAATAGAGTTATTATGATTGGTTAGGAGTACTGTCCAGCCACAGACAGGAACCCCAGTGTAGTGATAAAAAACAGAGTCTCCAGCCACTCTGACCTTCAAACCCTGGCTCTGCCATTTACTCGTTTTGTGACCTTGGTCAAGTTACTCAACCCCTCTGTGCCTTAATTTTCTCATCTGCAAACTGGACATAATAATAACACCTATTCCACAGGATTGTTAGAAGACTAAGTGAATTCGTATTTATAATGTGTATAAGACAATACGGTCATGTGTCACTTAACGACGGGGACATGTTCTGAGAAATGTGTGGTTAGGCGATTTCATTGTCGTGCGAACATCATAGAGTGTGCTTACACAAACCTAGATGGTCCAGCCTACTACACACCTAGGCTCTATGGTACTAATCTCATGGGACCACCGTCATATACACGGTCTGTCGTTGACTGCAATGTCATTATGCGGCCCATGACTGTACCTGGCTGTATAGGAGTCTGTTAAACAAATACACACACTGTTCTTTATCTTGATTTTTTATTTATCTTGCTTTTTATAACTTAACTATCGGGCTTGGGGATCATCCAATAACAGTATAGAGAGTATTTCCTGGTTCTGTTTTTTTTGGTTGCAGAATATTCCATTATATGAGTGTACATAATTTTGCAATTAGGTTATTTTAACGTCTTTGCTATTACAAACAGTGCTGCAGTGGAGAAACTTGTCATTTCACGTGTGTGCGAGTGTATATGTAGGACAACATCCTAGAAATAAAATTGCCGGGTTGAAGGATTCGTGTATTTGCAGTTTTGATAGATCCTGCCACATGGCCCTCCATCGCGGTTATACCAATTTACACTCCCACCAGCGGCGTATGAGACGGCTGCTTCCCCACAGTCTCACCACCAGAATAGTTACCGTTTCCCAACTCCTCCTACCCTCACGACAACCCATGGGTATTGTCGCTCTCATTTGCCCGGAAGAAAGTCTCTTTCTTCCAAAGAGGTGAGATGACTTGCCTGAGGGTGATCAGTGAGCTTGAAGAAGAGCCCAGATGGAACCCTCCCCAAGTCTGGTGCAGAACTTCACAGTATGCAGAGCACTTCCTCTCCTGGAGCAGAGGATCCCTTGGGTGCCAGCTCCCAGGATGCTCTCACTCCCGGCAGCCAGCACCTGTGTCGTTCAGAGGACTGCTCTGGGCCTGCATTTATGAGAGCTGGAAGCCTCTGTCCTCCAGAGGGGAATTTACTTCCTCCAATCACTGATGAGTACAGGAGTATAAACACCCCAGCTCCTTTGCCCCCAAGTGGGACAACTCTGAGATGTGACCTACACTATCTCCAGAGCACTGCTGCAGGATCTACCCAAAGTGGGACTTTGAGACGACACAGCCTTGCTTGCTTCTGTCCTTTCCCTGTCCTGGTTTCCCATTCTCTACCAGCTTTCCTGAGAATGCTTCACACTAATTATATTATATTATATTATATTATATTATATTATATTATATTATATTATATTATCAAACGGAATCTTTACTTTCACAGGAATCCTTGTCTCAGGGTCAACTTCTGGGGACCCTAACCTAAGACACCTGCCATAGTCTCCTTCATGCTTCCCTGTCATTGTCCTCACTATACAGATGAGAAAACAGATTGGGGAAGTGACTAGTTGGAAGTTACAGAGTTGCCATGGGGCCCAGGCAGGGACTAGGACCCAAGACGTCTACTCCTCGTCCATGTCCCTTCGAAGGAAGGACTGAAGCTCTAGCCCTGGCTGAGAGTGAAATTTGTCCCTTCCTCTTTTCTCACCTCCTGAGTGCAGTGAATATTCTACAAACACCTCCCCACGTGTGCATCTCCCCATATGGCATGTCTGGGTCCCTGGGCCTCTGCCTTGTCTTGTCTCTGAAGTGATTATACTGTCTGATACTAAAATCAGTTCAGTATTTCATGTCAGTCACATCTTAAATGCTGAGTTTGACTATAATTGCAGCAGGCAGACCATAATACATTTATTTAACATACCTGGAATTAGGACCTCTTGCATACATTTGCATGCTATTTGCATCTACTTGATTGGACTGGGAAAAAAAAAATCAACAGATGCAGCTCCTGAGTCAGGCGAGCTGGAAAGGGGACAGGGGAGCCCCACACTTGGGCCCGCCCCAGGGTCTGCACCTGATCAGGTGCTGAGCAGACTCACACCTCTGTGCCGCCTCCAGGGCTTAGCTGGGCAGGAGCTGGGCTCTTATGTGAGTCTCGCCTCACCCCAGGACTCACCATGGACTGGGATGATGCCCCCTCTGTGTCCAAACCCCCATCCCACACATGTTACCCCAGACCATGCTCCATGAAGGCCATCATCGCCTCTGTCTGCTCACTGCCGGATTCCCGAGACTGTTAGATGAATGAATGAATGAACAAATAAACAAATGAATGCACACCATCTGGTTTATCTTCCTGAAGCACAGTTCTGATCCTGTCCCTCCCTTGCTCAAAAACTCGCCATGGTTTCCTGTGAACTACAGGATAAAATCCAGGCTTCATCCTGGCGTTCAAAGCCTTTCACATCTTATTCCAAACCTCTGAGAGTACAAACGTGGATTGCACACTTACCCTGCCAGGCCTGTGACAATGACCCTGAAACCTGGCTTGCACAGTTGAAGAGGTGAGCTGACTTGCCTGAGTCACACGGTTCCCACTTCTCGCCTTCCTTCTGCACACCTGCTCAGGACATCTTGCGGGCCAGACCCTGGTTGCACTTCCCCAAATGGTCCAGGAGGGGGTGGCAACGTCCCTGGTTACAGGCAGCAGAGCATGGCGGAGCTTCTTGGCAGGATGTGTCTGGGAGTGTCTGAACGTGTGAGCCAGACGAGGATGAGTGTGAGTGTTTGCAAGTGTGGAAGAGGATCTGAGCATGAGTGACGGCCTAGAGGGAGAGTGTCTGTGGGTGCGTTTATTCATTCAACCCTCTCACTCATTCACAAGTGTTTATTAAGTGGCCACTCTGTGCCAAGCCCTGCTCTCGGTGCTTAGGACACAGCAGCGAGCCAGAGGGATGTGGCCCCTACTGTCATGAAACCAGGGCTAGGGAGAGGGGAGACAAAGAATAAAGCAAGCCAACAAATAAAGTGATGTCACAGAGTAATCAAGATGACCTCAGGTCGGGGGTAGGGACTCATTTAGAGCCGGTGGTCAGAGAGCACCTCTCCAAGGAGGTGGCACTGGAGCTGAGACCAGAAAGAGAAGAAGGAGTCAGCCACTCAAAGACGTGGGAGGTCGTTCCTGGCAGAGGGAATGAAGAGGGCAAAGGGCTGACAGGGATGCGGGTAGGAGTTTGAATCTTAGTCTAAGGACAGGAAGTCCTCAGACTTCAAACAGCAGAGTGATGTGGTGCTCTGTTTACAGTTTTAAGAACTCTCTGGCTTCTGAGTGGAAGATGAGTTGGAATTGGGCAGGGAGACAGCGAGGAGGCTACTGCAATGGTCCAGGCAAGAGCTGATGGTGGCTGGGCCCTGGGTGTGACCGTGGAGCTGTGGGGAAGGAGATGGACTCATGCATTTTGGAGATGGCGCTGCCCGTAGGGGCAGGAGGAGGAAGCACTGGCACTCCTGGGTTCTTGGCCTGAACAGGGCTAGGCTTCTAAGTGGACCAGCTGTATCAGGGCAGTTTTGCATTTTAAACGCCTGTTTCTGCCTGGGGCCTCTCTGTCTCAGCCCCCTGGCCTGTCTGACCAGCTCAGACCTCTAAGGGCCAGCCCCTCCTGCCTGCTCTCCTTTGGGAGAGAGGTTCTGGGGGCAGCTGCCCTCCAGGCCTACCCAGGGTTCAGGGGCAGAACATTCTGCTTGGACCCTATATGGGAACCTGTCATCTCCAGGCAGCTCCCTCCCCCAAAGCTGTATTCTCCACTCGTTCAGTCCTTCCTGGGGGAGAACTTGTGCTTTGCAGATAGACTCTCTCAGGACTCTTGCTCTGGGAACCCAGGCGCCATGTCGTGAGGAAGCCCAAGTCCATGGAGAGCTGCTCAGCTGGAGACTCAGCCAACAGCCAGCACCGACCACCCAGCACACGAGTGAAGAAGCCTTCAGAAGATTCCAGCCCCTGCCTCCCAGCTACCCCAGCTAACTGGAGCAGAGATGAGCTGTCTCCACCAAGCCCTGCCCAAACGGCACATTCATGCACACAAGTGTTGCTATTTTAAGTCACGATGCCATGGGGTAGTTTGTTATGCAGCAAGAGATAACAGAATAATAACCTTGAATCCTAGCCCTGCCCTTACCTGCTGTGTGGGCCTGAGTAAGTTGCTTAACCTCTCTGAGTCTCAGTGTCTTCAACTGTGGAATAAAGATAATGATACCCAGGTGGGCTCGAGTGGTTGCTGTCGAAATGGGCAAGTTCATGAAACCCGGGAAGGCGGTGCTGGTCCTGGCCGGATGCTACTCCGGAAGCAAAGCGGTCATGGTGAAGAGCATTGATGATGGCACCTCAGACCACCCCTACAGCCATGCTCTGGTGGCTGGAATTGACCACTATCGCCGTAAAGTGACGGCTGCCACAGGCAAGAAGAAAGTCGCCAAGAGGTCAAAGATCAAGTCTTCTGTGGAAGTTTATAACTACAGTCACCTCATGCCCACAAGGTGTTCTGCGGATGTCCCCCCGGACAGAACTGTCCTCAACAAGGATGTCTTCAGAGACCCTGCTCTCTAACGCAAGGCCCGACGAGAGGCCAAGGTCAAGTTCGAGGAGAGATAAGAGACTGGCCAGAACAAACGGTTCTTCCAGAAGCTGCGGATTTAGATCTGTTTTGTTTCAGTCACTAAAAATTAAGAAAAAGAAAAAGAGAATGATACCCGTTAGAAGTGTCCTCAGGAGAAACCCTCCTAACACCTGGAAGGGCGGACTCCTCTGTGAAGTGTCGCACAGACAGCAGGCAGAGACGTGGGAGCTGGAGCCCGAGGCTTGCACAATGTATAGTCCAGGGATCTTTGTCCCGTACCCGAAGCATTCCCTAAAGACCCCAGCTGGACTGGCTGAGGAAGGGATGAGGTGGCATGTGAAGAAATGGATCAATAGGCTGATGGATTCAGTAGAAATGGAGCCAGAGGCTCAGTGCTTCAGGTCCATGATCCTGAGTGTGTCCACCGAAGGGACTGCCTCCCGGAGCCACGGCCCAGAGGCCATGCAGGCCCGTCCCACCCCGAGTAGCTCAGGACTCCGACCACTTCTCCTCTGGGGACGGCCACCTCCTCTGCAGCCTCTCCCTGGACCTCACATCCCCGGGACTTGGGAGGTATCGGGCCCATAAACGCCATCTCTCTTCACCTCCTCATCGTCCACCTCTCCCACCAAATTGGCCCTGAAACCTGCTACGGCCTCGGGCTCCTCCAGCCTTCCTCCCCTCAGGCCACAGTTGAGGGGCTGTCCGCTGACCCGCCAGCTGATCCTGGGCCAGCCGCGTCTCAGCGTCCTTACCAGTGCGGAGGGGATGATGATGCCCATGTGCCGAGCTCTTGTCAGGATTAAAGACAATGATAACGACACAGCAGTACCTGTGCTTCCAGGAGGTGCTAGAAGGCTGGAGGCAGGGAGAACCATGTGAAAATGCCCCTGCAGAGGGAACATTTGCTCCCAAGCCTCCAAGGACACTCTACCTGCCCTCTCCAGCACCCAGGCAGGTCTGGTCTGGCTGGTGACGTGGGCCACCACCGGAACACTTGCCCACCCACTGTATGTGATGGTGCCTGTTGCCAGGCAACAGGCCTCAGCTCAGGCCCTGAGCCCCAAGGTCAGCCGCCCACCAGCTGGCCTGCTATTTCTGGGCTGTGGGGGCTGCCAGTGGCCTCCTAGATTTCTTTCTTCCATTGAGGCTGGGAGGGAGGAGGGGGCAGGCTGTGCTTTGGGGGCTCCATAAGTTGTCACGCCCCTCGAGAGGCAGACCCAGGAGAGGCCGGAATGAGGAATCCCAGTCCATCATCACGTTTGGGGCCCAGTGAAGGGAAGGGAGCTGCCAAGACATGGAGCAAGTCAGTGGTGGAGTGTGGGCTCTAGAACCCAGATTGATCTCCTAATTCCCATCCCCACTGGAGAGGTGATGCAGATGGCTCAGAGAGGTAAAGTGAGTGACCTAAGATCACACAGCAAGAAAGGGGCAAAGCGAGGATTCCAGCCACATCCATAGATTCCAAGTCATCATTTATGTACACTTGTGGTTTGCAGCTGGGACTCCTTGGAGCCTCAGGTGTCTGCAGAAGTGTCTCGGGAGCCTCGGAGGGGAGGTGACAGAGAAGCCGAGCTCACTAGTGGGACTCTGGTGCTCCTCCCCCACTTCCATCTGTTTTATTTGGGTCTTACAAGGAACAAAGCAAGACTAGAATGTTTTTGAAAAATCGCTGATCCCCTCAGCACCTTAATCACATCAATGTGGAACCTGAGGCTCACAGAGGGGAAGGGACTTGCCCAAGGCCTAGGAGCCAGGGCTCCTGATCTCCCGCCAGGGGTTTTTGGGGGGGAGGGGAGGGGAATAACATGGAGGAGCACATGGGGACTCTGCATGCATTGAGCAGCAGCTAACAGGACGGCCACTCATTCCCTTTACGCAGTCCCACGAGGGCCTCCCTCCACCCCATCACACCTCCCGAGCAGCGCCTTGTCCCTCTCTCCCATTCGTCCCGGCACTCGGTGCTCCCAGGAATCTTCACGTTATTCCTCAATTCACTTATTCAGCCTCCCCACAACTAGAAGGTCAGCCCTGAGGGCAGGGTTAGGTCTATCGTGGCAGTCTTCTCTGTCTCCCTGCGCAACGCGCGGCTCAGGAACAGGAATGACAAAGCCGAGTCCTCGCAGCACCCCCCGGCGGGGACATTTATTACATGTGGTCACCCAGGATCCATCCTCCCCTTCCTAACTGAACTCTGATTTCCTTTTGGGAAACCGCCTTTCCCACATTGCATGGAGCCTTAGTAATCTGATAGATCCCTCAAGATAACTTCTGTGGTTCTCCCCTCCCACTACAGAATATAATAATGATAATAATAATACCAACGAACATTTATTGAGTGCTTCTGGAAGCCTCAGTCCTGTTCTCAGCTTTACACACACCACTTCATCTCATCTCCGCAGTAACCCCAGGACGTAGATGCAGCTCCCGGCCCTTCTACAGAGGCTCGGAAATGAACTTGTTTAAACGTAGCAGACTGGGATTAGGACTGAGATAGGTGGGCTGCAGAGGCTTCATGCTTTATCACTGCCCCGTGGGGGTCTTTCCCTCAGGCCCTGCTTCTTATGATACACACAACCGAGACTGGACGTGTGACCTCGTTCAGCCACATGGGACTTTAACTCCTGAGTGGAATGAGGCCAGGTTGGAAGGATGGTGGAGTTGCTCCTTCCACAGGCAGGGCCTTGACAATCATGTAGCTACCGTTTTGATTCCTGCCTGATCCCAAGCCTGGCTCTCCAGCCCTCACGTCAATTCTGTGATCCCCGGTAATCTCCCAATAAATCCTCCTTTTACCCAGGTACCAAAGAACCTAATGGAGACAAAATGAAGAGGTGATGTATCAGTTAGCTGCCGCTGGGGAACAAAACAGCCCCCAAAATTAGTGGATTGAAACAAGCAATTATTTCTCACAATTCTATGGGTCTACTGGGAAGTTCTTCTTCTGGACTAGCTCATCCGGGGCTAGATGGTCTAGGATGGCCTCACATACTGTCTGGCAGTTGACAGGCTGTTGATCTGAGGGCCCTCCACTGGGATGGCTCGTCTTTGTCTCACTCGGCCTCCCGTCCTCCAGTGGGCCAGCTCGGGCTGGTTCACATGGTGGTCTCCAAGTCCCAAAGAGCAGCAAGTGCTTTGTGAGCCTCTGCTTGTGTCCCATTGGCTACTGTCCCATTGGCCAGAGCAAGTCACATGGCCGTGTCCCAAGTCAGGGCGAGGGGACCACCAGAGGGCACGGATAGAGGGAGGGGATAATGTGCAGCCACTTTTGCCATTTACCACCAGCGGGGATTATTAGAGGGGCATGCTGTGGTGATGCCTATGGTCCAGACGAGGAAACTAAGGTGCAGAGAGGGAAAGTGCCCCTCCCAGCAGCGCACAGAGGGTAGCGGCAGAGTGGGCATTTTCCAAACCGTCTGGAATCTCTCACCTCAGTCCCCCATTTCAGGCAGGCCCTGATTTTCTCTCTGATGTGAAACAAGCTAATACAATAATCCTTGTAAAGCCGCAGTGAAACATTTGTTGTGCAAAATTAGCCAGTGCCACTTCCTGTGTGGAGTGCTGACCTGGGATAATTGCCTTTGTGCACAGGAAAATAAGAAAGGGACCTGAACGCGTTTTCCAGAGCCCAGAAAGGTTGCCTTCTTTAAAAAATCAATTACCTATTCCCACTTCAGAGAAAGCACTTCACACAAGCATTTTACATGCTAAGTAGAATTCAGTGCTCCCGGCTGAAATCTACCTGAAAAATCTTTTCAGGGACCGAGCGGCCAGAGAGAGGCCTCCAGTTACCTCGGCTATCGACGTTTCAGGCGGCGGAATGCAGCAGCCACCTCAATGATGAACTGCTTTTTCCATCCGGAAGAAAACCCCAGAGCGTACAGTAAGCCTCGGATTTGGTTTCTCCTCCCCTGCCTGGCTGCTGATCCTGCCCTCCTCCCCTCCCACACACGCTTAACGGTCACGTAGAAAAGGCGTTGAAGAAACCACCTTCTTCTAGGTCTGCATGAGCTCTGATGTCAGACAGACCCAAGTTCAGTCGCTGTTCTGCCGCTTGCTAATTTTGCAAAATTGGCTAATGACACAACAGCTCTTGATCTCGGTTTTCTCATCTATAAATTGGGCACGATAACAGCACCTCATGAGTTGGGTACAACAGCGATGTAATTAGCCATTCCAGGCATCAGTACTTTGTGGGAAGGCAGGGGCAGGGGAGTGGATGTTTGTCAAGCACTTGCCATGTTCCTTGGGCCCCAGCTCCCACACCAGTCTTGACGGGTGGGCAGGCAAGGGTGGGCTCTGCAGTAGGACTGCCCAGGTTCAATCCCAGCCCTGCCACTCAGTGGCTGGCTGACTTTAGGCAACACTTCACATCTCTGTGCCTTGGTTTTCTCATCCGCACAATAGGGTTATCCATGGTGCCTGCCTAGTAGAGCAGATGCAAGGAGACCGTCAGTTAATACCTGCCAAGCACTGAGGGAGGCACGTGGTGGCCTTGCCCCTGAGATGGGAGGAAGAGTATGAAGGAGGGGGGGCGTGGAGGGAGGTCAGCTCCCCTTTAACCTGTTGACTTTGAGGTGCCCTTGGATGGACGAATGGAGTCATAGGCAAGTTTGGATGCAGGGGTGAGGCCCTGGGCAGGTGGCTGTGTCACAGACAGCTGAAGGCATGGAGATTTCTCCAGCTCTGTAATGTGACAGGGAAACAGTATCTGGCAGCGTTCTTCTGGTAGAAGGAAGAGTGTGAGACGCGGATGGAGGGTGAGCCCTGGCCTGGGCCCCAACTTTTCTGAGAAGGAAATCTCTCCGAGAAACGTGGTGACGACCTTCTGTGTCCGTACCTAGGCTGAACCAGGCTCAAGTCACCCCCTCTCATTGAGCCCCGGTTCCCCATCTTTAAAATGAGGACAATAATGTGCAGCTTTCAGGGTGCTTGGTCGTTAGAGACGTCTCCCGTATGGAAGGGCAGGACCCAGAGAAGCTGTCAGGAGTCAGTAGCTGTCATTACTGCAGCTCGTCCAGTGTCAGCCAATCCTGGTGGCTCTACCTTCGGAATCTCCCCCAATTTCGGCCCCTTCTCCCACCTCCACCTCTACCGGGCCCAGCACGGCCTCATCTCCCAGGGTTATGGTGCTGGCCTCCGGACCCCATTCCTTGCTCCTCTAACTACCCCCCACCTCAAATCTATTCTCAACGGGGAAGCCGAGGGACCCTTTGAAAATGGACTCTGGGTGCTATCACTTGGCTCAAAACCCTCTGAAGTCTCCTCCTACCACTCGGAGGAGAAGACAAAGACCTTGCAATGGCCTGCAGGGCCCTGAGTGATCTGACGCCTCCAACCTCAGCCCTCTCCTCGCTGACTCTGCTGCAGCCAGCTGGCCTCCACCCCACCCAGACCCTCCACTCGGGGCCTTCGTGCTTGCTGTTCCCTGCCCCTAGCCATCGGCCCAGCTCTCCCCTCTCTTCAGCCAGGCCCTGCTCAAGTGTCACTCTGCAGGGAAGCACGCTGCCGCCCTGACCCTCTCTGTCCCATTGCCCTGATTTCTCTCCTTCAAGGCACTCACCCTGCTGCAGACTTTTATTTCTATCTGTCTCCCTGCACTGCGCCCTAAGTGCCGGGAGGGAAGAAGCAGAATGCGTGGACGACTCTGGATCCCCAGCAGTCGGTGCGGCCTGGCTCAGAGTGGCCCCTCCGTGGCTGGGACCATAACAGCTCTCACTTGCTGACCTCTGAGAGGAAGCTGGGCCCCTGACGTGTGTTACATCCCATAACTGTGTGCGGTCAGTTTCCAGTGTGACCCCCCTGCAGACATAGGAGGATGCTGGGGCTGGCAGAGCTCCATGACCTGCCCTGGTCACTCTGTGGGTAAGAGGAGGCCAGAGGCACTGGGTTGTGCCCTTTGAGGCAGCTCAGGCCATGAGTCCCAGTGCAGGAAAGGTCAGCGGGCAGATAGGCAGTCCCAAGTGATCACCTGGAGCCCCGGGCATGTGTGGGCAGGGGGACAGGTGAACTCGGCCTCCCAGGGTCACCAACGCCCAGGCAGGGCTGAGGCCTTAGGCAACAGCATCCGGACGTACCAGCGTCTGAGCTCCTCCCAGGCCCCGAGCGTCCGTGCAGGCTCCTTTCAGAGCCAGTGGGCAGGGTGAATGGGTGGTGGGCCCTGTCGGGGCGATTAGGGAGCACAAAGCTGAAGGGTTGGCAGCTCGGGATGTGGCCTGGGGAAGCTTCTCTGGGCAAACACAGAATAAAGGCTCTGCCTGCCCCTCTCACCCCTGCCTGGTGCCAGATTATGTAATGTGTTGATGCCACAAGTGGCATCCACCCAACCCTCTGAGAGCTCTGCCTACACCCCAGGAAATGAGTCTCAGGAGAACGACCCAGTTGGCTCACACCCCCTAGCCTGCCCAACACACACGCACGCATTTGCATATGCGTGCACACACACGTGCACACCGACGTCCAGAGGGAAGCAGAAACCTGGCTTTGGATTCAGTCACTCAAGAAATCTTTATTGAAAAATGGGCAGAGGATATGAACAGACGTTTTTCTAAAGAAGACGTACAGATGGCCAACGGGCACATGAAAAGGTGCTCAACAGCACTAACCATCAGGGAAATGCAAATCAAACCACAATGAGATATCACCTCACACCCAGCAGAATGGCTTTTATTAACAAGACAAGAAATAACAAGTGTTGGAGAGGATGTGGAGAAAAGGGAGCTCTCACACACTGCTGGTGGGAGTGCAAACTGGTGCAGCCACTATGGAAAACAGTATGGAGATTCCTCAAAAAATTAAAATTAGAAATACCATATGATCCAGCTATTCCACTTCTGGGTATTTATATGAAGAATATGAAAACACTAATTTGAAAAGATATATGCACCCCTATGTTCATTGAAGCATTATTCCCAATAGCCAAGATGTGGAAGCAACCCAAGTACCCATCAATGGATAAATGGATAAAGAAGATGTGGTATATATACACAATGGAATACTACTCAGCATAAAAAACAATAAAATCGTGCCATTTGCAACAACATGGGTGGACCTTGAGGGTATTATGCTAAGTGAAATAAGTCAGACAAAGACAAATACCGTATGATTTTACTCATATGTGGAAGATAAATAAACACGTAGATAAGGAGAACAGATTGGTGGTTACCAGAGTGGAATGGGGTGGAGGGAGGGCAAAAGGGGTAAAGGGGCACTTATGTATGGTGACAGATGGAGACTAGACTTTGGGTAGTGAAGACAATGCAGTTTATACAGAAACCAGAATATAATCATGAACACCTGAAATTTACACAATGTTATAAACCAATGTGACCTCAATAAAATTAGAAAGAAAAAAGAAATTTTTACTGAGCACCTACGATGTGGCAGGTGCTGGGAATACAGCAGTGAACAGACAAAAATGCCTGCCCTTGGGGAGATGGTATTCTGGGGAGAGACGGACAACAAACAGGACAAAGAGACAGTAGGTGAGAGGCGGATGTGTGCTCAGGAGGAAAAAGAATAAGGCCAACAACGAAGACAAGAGGAGAGGGAGTGATCAGGACATTTCAGGAGAGAGGTCAAGTGCAAAAGCCCTGAGGCAGGAATGTGTGGCCATGATGTGTGTCCTCAAAAGACCACAAAAGTGTGGGGCTGGAACAGTGGGAGTGAGGTGAGAAGGAGAGCAGATGAATCGGGGAGGGGACAGTGGCAGACTCAGGGTCTGTATGCCTCGGCAGGACTTCAGTCATTATCCTCAGTGAGACGGATGCCCTGCAGTGTTTCAGCGGACAGGTGTGGGGCGAGCCTAGTCCTGTAAGCACACACTGTGTTCTCATCTACAAACAGAGCTGGTGGCCTCATAACTCCTGAGGCCATTACAGGGTCCATAGGACATTTGCAGGCTGCCATTGTACTAACTGCTCAATGTTTGCTTCCTCCCCTGGCAACTCAGCCATGCTTTATTCTGAGCTCTACTCCAGGGGGTTCTAGGAGGGAAGACACAGAAGGAGGAGCCGGGCAGGAGGGGACAACTGTCCTGCTGTCAGTGGCCCAGGCCAGATGGGGCCAGGCAGGGCCGTGGCTGCTGAGAGGAGAAAGAAGCACCAGGGGAGGTAGGTTGGGAGAGGCCCAGGGATGCCTGGTAGTCAAAGGTCTGAGCCAACTCTCCAAGCTGGAAAGACCCCCCTGGGCCAGCTACCTCTACCCCTTCTCCTCCAACTTTTAACTGGAGTATTTTCATACCGACGGAAAAGTTAAAAGAACCGTACAATGAACACCCCAACTGTTTGCATTTCACCACATACATGCTCCCTTCTCTCTCTCCCTCCCTTCCTCCCTCTCTTTTTCTGTCTCTATAGAGAGGAGAGAGAGAGAGAAGTACAGAGGTATAGGGATAGCTGTCACACCATTTCACCTGTAAATACTTCAGCATGTACCCATGCATCACCCCAAAACAAGGGCATTCTTCTAAACAACAACAACACCAACCAAAATAACCAAAGTGTTTAATGTTGTTATGATGCGATCATCATACATTATTACAGTACAATCAGCATACAGTCTATCATCATATAGCCCATATCCTAAGTTCCCCAGATGCCTTGATAATGTCCTTTATAGCTGTTTTATTTTGACTTTTTTCTGTCTAGGGTTCCATCCAGGATTGGACACATAAGTTGGTTGCTACATTCCTCTAGTGTCTGATCTAGAATGAACAGTGCCCGCTGTACCACCCATGGGCCTTTTTTTTCTTTCATGACATTGACATTTTTTAAAGAGACAGCTTGGTTGTCTTGTTGACTGTCTCTCCATTTGGGCGTATGTGATTGCTTCCTCGTGGTTAGATGCAGGCAGAACATTTGGGGCAGTCACACTGCAGAGGTGAGGTCGCGTCCTCCCCAGTGCATTATGTAAGGAGGGCACCGTGCCAGTTTGTCCTACCATCAGTCATGCTAAATGTGATCATTTGATTAAAGTGGTTCCGACAGATCTCTCTGTTGTAAAGCTAATCTTCCTCTTTGTAAATAATAATTCATCTGTGTAATGAATGATGATGTTTGAGACTGTGTGAATATCCTGTTCCCCCACAAATGATCACACAGTGCTTTTAGCAGCTACTGATATCCTGCCTGAATCAATTATTGCATCAATGACTGCAAAATGGAGATTTTCCTGACTCTATTATCCTTTCCACATTCTTCTGTAAAGAAAAGTTTTCCTCTCCCTCCCTTCCCTCTTTTTGTAACATTATGACACACTTATGGATTCTTTTATTATTACTACTAGTCAATGTGTTAAAAATCCTTTATCATCATTGCTCTTTTTGATGTTCAAATTGTTCTGAGTTTGGCGTGTGGTAGTCCCTTCCAGCTGACCCTTATGTTCCTCCGCGTTTTGAAAAAACAATTTTATTGAGGCATAGTCGACGTAGAATAAATTGCACACATTTCAAGTGCGTTAAGTTTTGACATGTGTGTACACCCATGAAACCATCACAACATTCAAGATAGTGAACATATCCATCTCCCCATAGTCTCCTCAAGCATTTTTGTAACCCTCCCCTGTAGCCCTTCATCACCCCAGGCAACCACTGATGCATCTGCTTTCAAAAGTTACCTTAGATTAGTCTGCATTTTCTAGAGCTTGATAGAAATAGAATCACTTTTGTACTATTTTATGTCTAGTCCCTTTCACTCAGCATAATTACTTTGAGATTCATCCATGTTTTTGTGGTATCAAGAGTTCATGCCTTTTTGTTGCTGAATAGCATTCCATTGTACGGATATATCACAATTGGTTTATCCACGTGTTGATAAGTTGATGGACATTTGGGATGTTTCCAGTTTGGGGCTATTACAAATAAAGCTGCTATGAACATTCATTGAGTCTTTGAACGGACATACATTTGTTTTTCTCTTGGGGAAGTATCTAGGAGTGGAAAGGCTAGATCACGCGGGAGGTGTACGCTTCATTTTTAAGAAACTAAGTGTTTCCAAGGTGGTTACGCCATTTTCCACTCCGTCCAGCAGCAGATAAGAGTTCCAGTTCCTCCACACACTCACCAACCTTGTCATGGTCAATCTTTTCAATGTTGGCTATTCTGTTAGGTGCATAGTGATAGCTCACCGGGGTTTTAATTTAATTTTTTAATTTAAATTTAAATATTTTTTTAAATTTAATTTTTCTTAGTGACAAATGATGTTGAGCATCTTTTCATGTGCTATTTGCCGTATGTTTATCTTCTCTGGTGACATGTCTATTCAAATCTCTAGTCAATTTTTGGGGGGTTGTTTCTTTGCTTATTGTTCAGTTTTGAGAGCGTCTTTAAATATTCTGGATACAAGTCCTTTATTAAATATATGCTGTGTAAAGATTTCCTCCCAGTCTGTGTTTTGTCTTTTTATTCTAAGTATCTCTTGAAGTGCAGAAGTTTCACATTTTGATGTAGTTCAATCTATTCATTTGTTCTTTTATGGATTGTGCTTTTGGTGACATGTCTAAGAGGTACTTGCCTAATTCTAGGCTACAAAGATTTTCTCCTATGTTTTCTTCTAGACGTTTTATTGTTTTGGGTTTTACATTTAGACTTATGACCCATTTTGAGTTCATTTTGCGTACAGTGTGAGGCATAAATTGAAAGTTTTTTCTTTCATATGTTTACCCAGTTGTTCCAGCACCATTTTTAAAAAGGCTATCCTTTCTCCACTGCATTGTCTTTGGGAGACTTGTCATCTTAACAATATTGAGTTTTCTGATCCATGAACAAAGTACAGTCGATTCTCATTAGTTGAGGTAGTTACAGTTCTACAAGGTCTCCGTGAACACTAAATTAGCGAATACTGAACCATTTCTTCTAGGGGAAACACAAGGCTGGGATCCTGTGAGCCTCTAGGCCAAACACTTTTGTCAACTGATCAATACGTAACCTTGTTTTACGTGTGTTTCGGTTTCAAGTCACCTTATGTAATATCTATTATTGACCTGTTAACACTGAATTCTTGGGCAACAGTATTATAATGAATGAAGCTCATTTAACACACAGATTTTCTCCATAAGGCACGTGACAGCCTTCTTGCATTTAGGAACACCACACAGCACTTCAGGACCATGCTTGGGGGCCATTTAAAAATCACCAACAGAGGGGCTGGCCCTGTGGCCTAGTGGCTAAGTTTGGTGTGCTCCACTTCAGCGGCCGGGGTTCGGATCCCGGGCGTGAACCTACACCACTCATCAGTGGCCATGTTGTGGCGGCAGCTCAGTTACAAAATAGAGGGAGATTGGCACAGATGTTAGCTCAGAGCGAATCCTCCTCAATGATAACAAAAAAATCACTAACAAAAATACAGATGCGAAAAACTTGGCACTAAATAGACTGCGGAAAGAACGCTTGCCTCCAGTCCGAGAGCTGGAACAAAGAGGCAGAGTGGCGCCTGGTTTGACCTCAGCTGGGAATGTGTGCTTGGGCTCCTCAAATTTTTTGCTGCCCTGTGCATGTCTGTGAGTAATTGCAGCAGCACTGCCGCTATTGATTTTGGGGTTACAAATAAATTTTAGCGAGTATGTGAATTTGCAAATGCAGAATCCACCAATAATGAGGATTGACTTACATCTCCCCATTTATTTCGGTTTTCTTTAATTTCTCTCGGCAATGTTTTGTAGTTTTCTCTGTACAAGTGTTTCCTATCTTTTGCCAGATTTATTCCTAAGTAGTTCATATTTTTTGATGATATTGTAAATGGTATTATTTTTTTCTATTTCAATTCCCTATGATTCACTGCTAGCATCGAGAAATACAATTGATTGTTGTATATTGATCTTGCATCCTGGAACCTTGCAAAACTCAACTAATTCTAGTAGCTTTTTTGTAGATTCCATTGGATTTTCTATATAGATAATCATGTCATGTGCTAACCAAGACAGTTTTACTTCTTTCTAATCTCATGCCTTTTATTTATTTAGTTTTATTTCTTGCCTCTTTGCACTGGCTAGAAACTCCAATAAAATGTTGAATGGTAGGAGTGGACATTCTTTCTTGTTGCCGATGTCAGGGGGAAAGCATTTGGTCGTTTACCATTAAGTACGATGTTAGCCGTAGTTTTTTCACAAATGCCCAAGGAGGGACAACACACTTGGAAGGAGTTTAGACCTTGTTGGAAAAGGTGTAGTTCAGCCACCAGGTAGCAGAGAAGTTTGATGGTTTAGCCAGGCTGGAGCTGGTCTGGAGTTTCTGGGCAAGCAGTAGGCAACCCTCCAGAGTGTATGTGTGCCGGCAATAGGCCTTCAGCAAACAGTGGCTGTTGTGGGTAGTGAAAGTCTGGGCACCGGTGGGGCAGGGGGCCTGCAGACTACCTGGGCTACACACGGGCTTGCAGAGGGAGCACTGCTGGGCATGTAAGACTCTCCAGGCCACGGGCATCTGTGTGCAGGCCACAAGGGACTTTGGTTTCAAGAGGGAAAGGTTATCACCGGGCTTTGGCTGCAAAGTCACAGAAGGATTGTGTTCTGTGCCTGTGGCTGGGGTAGGACTCTACTGCAGACCTCCCACCCGGAGCTGGAAACTGCAGGGAGCCTTTTCCTCCTGCAACATCCCTCCAGAACCCTCTCCTGAGAACTTAAAATCATGCCACTTTAAAGGAGAAATGCTTAAAGGAATTCTGTTGCTCTTCACAGAGCATATATTGAAGGAGCACTGGGAACTGAGGCCACCAATTAATAACAGATGGGCAGAACTTACTATTCTAACCAGTTTCCAAAGCTGGATACGGGGTGTGAGGGTCTCGAGAATAGGGCAGGGTGGGGAAGAGGTCAGGAACAGCCCTGGGAAGTGAGTTTGGGGCCCTGAGAGCAGAGAACTGGCTGAGTGCTGGGGTGAGGGCAACTGGCAGGGCTCTGCAGGCATCCACCGCTAATTGTCTTTTGTTCCCGGATTACTGCTCATCTGATGACCCAGGAAAATCAAGGGCCACTCTTCTGTGCTGGAATTGGGTGGCCTCCTGCCCTAGGCCCCAACCCCAGGCCCGGCCTGGCTGCCTGTCCAGAATTACGGGACACAGATGTCCACAGGCTGCATCCCACCAACAGAGCCAGGACCAGACTCCACGTCTCTTGCCCCTTAGATCCCTCTTGCCTGGACCAAAGTCCTCAGGAGATGTCCTCTGTGTATCTAACACCTGACTCCACACTCTGTCTTGTCTCCTTCAGCACTGCCAGCTTGTGACATGGAGCTTGGCATATAGTAGGGGCTCAGAAAGCATCCCCATGATGAGGGAATCGGGTCTAGATGTATTTCATCCTTGAATCTCCAGCACCCAGCAGAGAAGGCGCTCAATGAGCGCTCAACGAGGGCAGGAAGAAAGCAAAGTAGGTATTAAGGAGCCCTACAGGTCCATTGACAAGATCAGAGCGATTTTTTTCAGTGTTCCAACACTTTATTTGTATTAATTCATTTAACCCTCAGAATAATTCTGTGATGGTGTTTATCATCCTCTCCACCTTAGAGCCGAAAACAACAAAGCTGAGAGAGGTTAAGTAAATTGCCCAGAATCACGTAGGAAGCAGCAGACTTGGGACTCTAACCCGGGCACTGTATTTCAGACCCCACCCTCTTAATCACCACAAAATACTGCCTCTTCACCCATCTCTTCTGCATCCCCAGCCCTAGAAGAGTGCTGACACAAGCCAGTACTCAATATATGTTTACTGAACAAATGACACACGAGTCAGGAACCCAAGCCTACAACTCTCCTGGCATCAGGTTGTTCCCTGCTTGTACCACACAGGTGGCCGTTGCCCCAGCTCTGAATAAGGCACCCTGGATCCCCTCTGGCTAATTTGGTTATTTCTTTTCTTTTTGAACCCAGGTCTGCAGAGCTGTTATTAATAATGATAATACCTAACCTTTATTAGAACGAGCCAGAGGCACGCTTGTGGGGCAGAGTGGCTACTTGCCTGCCCAACACCCAGTCTGCTGTCAACCGTAGTAACAGGTCCACGGCCTCCTTTTTTTCCCAGCTTCCTTGGCACCAGATGGGGCCATGTGCTAATCTGTAGCTGATGAGATGTAAGTGGAAGGGTGGTGTGGGACTCCAGGGAAGGTTCCCTAAAAGGAGGGGGCAGGATCTCCTTCCTCTCTCTTTGCTGTTGCCTGGGATAAGAACGTGCCTGAAGTTCCAGGAGCCATCCTGGACCAGGAGGTGACTTTGTAGATGGAAGCCACTTGCTGACGATGTTGGAGCGGCAAGACAGAAGGAGATGGGATCCCTGATGACTTCATGTAACCAGCCCGACAGCCCTGGACTGCCGCCTCACACTTCTTTTCTGTGAGAGAAACCAACTTCTCTCTTGTTTCAGCTGCTGTTCTTTGGGGTCTCCTGTTTAGGCAGCCACACTGGATCCTCACAGACAGATGTGCAGTTATCTCTATTTTACATATGAGGAAACTGAGTCCTAGAGAGGTAGCGCCACTTGATTTGAACCCAGGCGGTCTCACGGTGTGGCCTGTGTGCGTAATTGCTAACCTACAGGTGCCTCCCAGCAGAGCATTAATTGCTCACTGCACCGGGTAAACACTAGCTGGAGGGCGGCTGGGCTCTGCCAACGTGGGAACCAAGAATGCAAGGGTTTTGGCAGCGGCTTGGTCTGCTGGCTGGGGAACTGCTCTCTGTGTTCTCACCACATTTGAGTTGTCTGGGCTGGGGCCCTACAGCATTTTGGCAGGGGACCCAGATCGTGGTTATTAAATTCCTCATATTCTGATCTGCCCTCAAGGAATCAGTAGACCAAGCAGAGGCAATTATTGGAGGCTTTTGCAAGAGGGAAGTGATTCCAGCCCCATGTGAAACAGGATGGGGCGGCTAAAGTTCCCTGACAGGGAGTTAGGATCTGAGAGCTGCCAAGATGATCTCGTTTAGCATCTCCCAAAGTGGGCTCCAAAGCAGACGCTACTATCAAGAGATGTGAAGAGATGTCCAGTGTAGATGTATCGATGATTCAAGAAGCTTGGGAAACCGGACTCATGACAGGCCTTCTCAGAGCCTTTAGCATGCACTGGGACACTCTTGGAGGAAAATGAAATATGTAACGTTCCTTCACAGTATTAGAGTTTGAGACCTTTTTTCTGAGGAACATCTCAAAGGATGTTTTTCCCCTTTAAAAAGTATTATCCATAGATACCGTTTATGGATAATTGACTGCATGCCAGGCACTGTGCTATGTATTATATATGCATTATCTCATTAATTCTCAGAAAAATCTATGAAGCGGGCACTGGAACTGTTGCCACTTTATAGGTGAGAAAACGGAGGCTTAGAGAGTAACATGCCATGGTCACAAGGCTGCAAGTGATAAGCAGTAATCCGATCCTTTCTGTCTGATTCCAGAATCCACCATGCTATTTGGCCCAGAGAGGAGAGAATTTGCCACATCCCATACAGCTGGTAGGAGGCCCTGCTGGATCTGGATTCAGGTTCCTTGACACCTGTTCCAATTGTTTTTTCATACTTTGCTGCTTCTGGATTCATGAACATACGTCGGATGATGGGTGACGTCCATCTCCCTACACTGCCCTTCCCTCCCACACACCCAGAGCTGCGGCCAAGAGACCAGCTAGAGATGATGCAGGCCCTCTGGTCCTGGTTCCTGCCCCGTCACCAACATAACCTCTCATTCACCCTTATAGACCTGACATGTGACACAGGGACACACCCCTGAACTGGACCCATCAGTTATGGGCCATGCTCTCCACCACAGGCCCGGCTCACAGAAGCAAGCCTAGACTGCTCTGGGTGTGTGGATTTTACATTTTTAAACGGTTGAAAAAAAATAATATTTTGTGACACTCTGGTGCAAATTATATGAAATCCAAATTTCAGTGTCCATAAATAGTTTTATTGGCACAGGCCACACTCACTTGTTTCCATATTGTCTGTGGTTGCTTGTGTGTTACAATGGCAGAGCTGAATAGCTGCAACAGGGGCCCACGGCCTGCAAAGCCTCAAGTATTTACTTTTTGGCCCTTGACAGGAAAAGTTTGTTGATTCCTGTTCCAGATGAAAGAAATCAAACCCCAATAGTACCATCAGCCACATCTGGCGATTCCTTCTCAAGTGGCTGGTTTCATTATTATTTCTCAGGGGTTGGTGGGAATGAAACGGACTGTGAATAAACCTCAGGAATGGAGAGAAGGTGCAGGCCAGGCAGAGGGAGTGGGCAGAGGAGCCCCGGGTTCACGTCCTGGGCTGCCTCCCACGCTGTAGGCTCCTGAGCAAGTTCCTTCCACTGGGGTTGTGTTCCTACTGATATAACACTCTCATCCATCTACTTAATAAATATGTATTGAATGTCTACTATGGCCATGTCAGGCACTGTTTAAGGATATAGAAAGATTGTCTCTCTCTCTATATATATACATATAGATAGATAGATATACACACACACATACCTGTATAGGTATTATATATATATGTATGTAATATATAAAACTTTCTGCTAACGATAAGTGCTATAAAGACAAATAAAGCACATTAAAGAGAGACCGATGGTGATGAGGTGTTTCTTTAAATAAGGGGGCAGGACATCTCTCAGGTGTATGAGTGGAGACCTATTTGAAGCAATGAAGTATCATGCATTCCAGGCAGCGGGAACAGCAAGTGCAAAGGCTCTGAGATGGAAATGTCCTGTGTGTGCTTGAAGCACAGCAATAAGGCCAAGATGGCTAGACGGCAGAGCCTGAGGGGGTGCGGGGTAGCAAGTGGGTCTGAGGAGTAAGCAGGAGGAAGGTGGAGAGGGCACGATAGACCAAGGAGAGGGCCTGGGTTATACCCTAAGTGCAATGGGAGGCTATAGAGGGTTTTGCGCCATGACCTGTTCTGACTCGAAAGGAAATCTGTTGTGTGGGGGTTGGACTGAGGGGTGGGTCTTAACGCCACAGGCCCTCCTTTGGATCCTCAGGGTGCGGTATGATGAGGCAAAGGCCTCCTGGGAGGCAGGGAGATGCTGTAACTCTCCAAGTCGAAAGGCTAACAAAGGATGAGGGTGCCATGCCCGCTGCAGTCTGCCAGGGCGCTGCAGGCTGAGGGGCCGCAGCACAGCTGGGAGAGGGCCAGGGCTCAGGTCAGGCAGCAGGTTGGCTGAGTGCTGCCCTCAAGCCTCACCTCCCCCAGCAGGTCTCTACGTCCTCGCTCCACAGCCCCTGGATCTTCTCTCTCTCTCAGGCCCAGCACGCGATGACGTACCTGTCTTCTCTGAGTCCTTCCCTCTCTGGACCTGGAGCTCCTTGCCAGCAGGGCCTGTCTGGTTCACCAGCACTGAGCTGGGAGCGGGAATTTACCAAAAGACTAAGCCAGAGGCTGGAAGTGGAAGTTCAGGTGGGAGCAGGTCAGGAGGGGAAGGTCAGTGAGGGCCCGGATGTCTAACTTCTCGTTCCACCAGAGCAGACAGAGGCCTGCTCTGGGGATGCTAGATCCTTCCCCCCATGACCTGGGTGACACACCTCTCTCCTCCATGTAGAGTCTGGTGCTCAGTAGCCCCTGTGTTACAGTGATAGGTCCCATGTTCCTCATCACCCACACCCAAACCCAACACACTGAGCTCCTCAGAGCCCTTTCATCTCTGAACCCTGCCCTAATAACTACACAGTGGCTAGGACCAGGGGAGAGAAGGAAATGCTCTGAGGGAGTGTATTTTGCATGAAAAATTGTTAGACCTTGCAACCATCCTATGAAGTGGATATTTACTACTTTGCAAATGAGACAATGAAGTCAGAAAGGTGATCTGCCTGGGTCAAGGAGCCAGTAAATAGAGCCAGTCTGTTCTTTGAACTCTCCTAGGCACCTAAGACTTGATGGATCAGGGACTGAATCTGAATCTCGTGTATCTATTTGCTATTCTCCTCTTATCTGCCATTAATAATACAACGGTGTTGACATCTGTCACACCCACAAGGATGACAGTGATAAAAAAAGACAGTGACAAGTATTGGTGAGGATGTGGAGGAAGTGGAACCTTCAAACACTGCTGGTGGGAAAGGAAAATGGTACAGCCTCTTTGGAGAACAATTTGGCAGCTCCTCAAAAAATTATAGTTACCATATGACCCAGCAATTCTACTGCTAGATATGTATGTGCCCAAAGGAATTAAAAACATAGGTCCTCACAAAAACTTGTACACGAAGGTTCACAGCAGTATTATTCACAATAGCCAAAAACTGGAAACGATCCAAATGTCCATCAACTGATGGATAAATAAAATGTGGTATTTCCATACAATGGAATGCTATTCAGTAATAAAAAGGAACGAAGCACTGATACATGCTACGACATGGATGAAACTTGAAAACTGTGAAGTGAAAGAAGCCAGACAAAAGCCTCACACTGTACGATTCCATTTATACGGAACGTCCAGAAGAGGCAAATCCGTGGGGACAAAGGTAGATTAGTGGTTGCCTAGGGCTGGGAGTATGTTTTTGAGAGGAGATGAGAAGTGACTGCTAATGGGTATTGGTTTCTTTTTTTGAGGTGATACAAACGTTCTGGAATTAGATAGTGGTGATGGTTGCACAACTCTGAATATACTAAAAAACCACTGACTTGTATACTTCAAAAGGGTGAATTATCTCAACGAAGTTATTAAAAAAACAAACTTGCAGGTTGCCCTTCTCCAAGCTCCAGGCTATTTTCCAGGCTAAGCACAGAAGTCTCCTTTGCAAGAAGCTTCACTGCCAGCTGCCACTGGACACCAAAGCCCAGGCCCGGAATGCAGCTTGCTCACTCAGATTAGGCAGGAAGCCTGTCTTATCTTTTCCTCTAACACACATTCCAGAGCCCTGACCCTGTCCTCCTGCAGTTTTTACTCCTGGGTTCACTGGTCTCCTCAGGAAAAGCCTGAGTGGTGGGTCCCACGTGAAAATACCAACCCTTGCCAGGCTGGTGAGCTCTCCCGAGGCTGTGCAGCGCCAGGAGAGCCAGGGCCTAGCGCTCCGCAGACTCATCCCAAACCTGTCTCTTCAGGAAAGGGAAACTACAGAATCATTTGTTGAGAGCCTACTAAGTGCTGGGCCCAATCCTAGGTTCTTATTTAACCCTCAGCCACTCTGAAGGCATCGATTAGCACCTCCATGTTACGTGAAGAGAGATGTGCAGCGAGACGAAATCACTTGTCCCCCTGGAAAGAGGCAGAATTTCCTGTCTTCCTGAGCACCGAGCACTCACCCAGCAGTGTGCATTCCTCTGGACTTGTCTTCTCATCAGCAGAAGCCATACACCATAGCCACCATGCAGGCCAGTGGAGGTCTCTTAATAAATGCCCGTCCTCAGTCC
The DNA here is from genome assembly GCF_020826845.1 of Diceros bicornis minor. NCBI lineage: Eukaryota > Metazoa > Chordata > Mammalia > Perissodactyla > Rhinocerotidae > Diceros > Diceros bicornis. The sequence continues at coordinate 30,796,601 of NC_080758.1, read as the reverse complement.
TCATGGGATGTGACTTTTGCTGGCCAGGCAGAGGGACATGGCTATCTGCTCTTTCCCCCACCCTCAGGCCACCCACTAGGGCCTGGCCTGATTAGAGCCCTCTGCTCTCTGGACATGGTGCTACCCCCTCAGCCAGAGGTGTTCTGCCCTGCTCCTCTGAGAACCCACCTCCCCGCTGAGCTTTTCAGAATGTCCCCTTCCCCTTGCTGCTGTGGTTTGGAGACCCCTCTTATCTCCACATTAACAATCCCTGAGGGCAGAACTTGCAGAAGCACAGGGCTGGGGCTGATGTCTGAGGAGGGGCCACAATGTTGGCTGGGGCCCTGGACCCCGGTGAAGAGCAGCCCAGCCTTGGAGTGGATTCCCGTTCCGGGAGGGCAGGCTCTTCATTCCTGTGTGCCTGCTCCCAGGTGTGGACTGGGACGTTCAGTGGAAGGCCCCCAGGCAGTTTCCTCCTCCAGCTTGAGTGTCCTGTCCTTTTCTTTCCTGCGCTCACCCACGGGGGCCACCCACCCACTGGGACTGGAGCTGTGGCCGGGCTGGCTTCTCCCTCTCCCCAACAGGTGGCAACAAAACCACAATGCACGCGTTTTCAAATCACATATGGCTTCTTTGACCGCATAAAATAACTTTATTCACACAAACGTCCCTTAATTTACAAAGCCTCAGTCATTCATACACATTAGGGGGATCCACAGTGTTCAAGGAACTTAAATATAATGTATCATACCAACCCAAGTAAACCAAGTACAAAAAATATTCATATAAAGTTGTTCACACGTAGGTCCTAGATTACCAGCTTCTGTGCAAAAAAAGAAAATAAAGAAAAATAGATTTATTAACTAGTATTTGAAACTAATTTTGTGCCTGGGTTAAAACCTCCCTCACACCCAAGTTGGCCCCACACAAATGTTAAATCATTGCAACATTCTCCCCTGCTCTGATGGAGAGAGGCCCTGGGCCACAAGAGATTTCTTTAAAATGTCCCTAAATAAACTCCCTTCGTCCTATGGCCTCTCATGGAATAAGATGTGGGGGCCTCCTTCTGTCACCCCCTGCAATCCTAGGGGAGCTCTGGCAACAAACAGCAGTGGACTCATCTCTCAATGAGGGCTGCGGATGCTTACGTTAGCCCACCCTCATGGCACACCTCCTGCTTCCCCCTGAGGGCATCTCTCCAGACAGGAGCCCCTGCCCTCCAAACCTAGGCAGGCAGGCAGGACCAGAGACGGGCCTGTGTTGTCCTGAAGGCTGCGCCTCAGCCTGGTGTGGGAGGATGGCCAAGGCCCTACCGTTGGGCCTGGCGGCCTGAGGAGCTAAGAGTACGAGCTTGGCTGTTGTCAGGCTGCCAGTTCCTAGGAGACTCCAGTAGCCATGTCTGTCTGGGTGCTGCCAGACAGGCCTAGGAAGGGGAAAGGAGTCACTGCGGAGCAATAACCCAAGAGCCCCACTTAGCATCAGAGCCACCGGTGCCCCCAGATGTGTGCGTGTGGAAGGTGCACGAGCAGGAATAAAGGGGGGAGGTGCACTTGGGGGGCCGGGCTGGAAGCCCAGGCGGCCTTGGCATGGAGCACGGCAGGGGCAGAGAGGGTCCCCTCCTCGGGGTGGAAGCCTGACTCCTGCTTTTCCAAGCTTCCAAAAGATACCCCAAGGCTGAAACCCAGACATCCATCCTATTAAGATCTGTCTTCTAAAGAGGTAAACAGCCAACAGCATAAAAAGAAAGAAGATTCCCACGACGTCAGCTCTTTTCCTTTTCTTAGAAAAAGACTCAAGCAAAAATAATCATCTTATTGCTCCAAAGACTGGCTTTCTAGGAGACGACCGATAATGTTAAGGAGCCAAGAATCCTGGAGGAAGGGAATGACAGAGGCGGGGAATGTCCAGGGGAAGAGGGCTGCGGGAACTGTGGTGAGTGGTCTTAGCACCGCAGGGTCAGGGGCAGAGGACGTCCAGGGTGTGCAGGGCGTGCGCTCCTGCTCCTGGCTTCTCCGCCTTCACTCACTCTGGGACCACCACTGGCAGTGCCATAAAGGAGGCCAGGCCCTGTCCAGAGTCAAATCTCCACCCACTGCTGGGCATGCTTCTCCTCCAGCTGTAAACAGGGTATTTCTTCAGTAAACATTTAATACACTCCCTCAGAAAGGCAGCCATGGGGGCAAACCATGTCCGGGTGGGAGGACAGAATTCCCATCCTCCTGTCCCAGTGCCTCTGGGATGAGATGAGACTAAGGCCTGTGACCTTAGTCCCCAGTGCCCAGAAGGGGGTCAGATGGAGCCAGTCTTAAATGAACAGACTGTGGCTTCCTCCTGGCTAGAGGTAAGAGGCAGGGGACCTGCTGGGTAGTAAGAGGCAGAAAGCACATCTGTCTGAAGCAGTTTTTCTGTCCTCAGCTGAAGCTGCTAGTGAGTGCCCTGGTGGCGGGTGGAGAGACACGTGCCTGGACACAGCCCTCAGGAAGGGGTGGGGGGTGACGGAGGAGGAGTAATCCTTCCCAGGGGCTATCTGTGAGGGGGAACGTGAGTTTAAGTGGCAGACGGACACAGAGAGGGAGAAAGCCGCGTACTTCCAAACGAGCCAGGAGGTCTGGTCGGGAGGACAGTGGAATAAGGCACTATGATCTGTCTTGCTGATTCTTCTCCCTGAGGAGACACCGAGCTCAGACCCTCCAAGAGGCTATCCTTTTCACAGATCCAGGGAGAAGAGAAGAACTGACCGCTATTTTAAGGTCTGGAAACTCCTAGAACTTAGACAGGCCTAACAAACTTGGTGGCACTCGGATGATGCACCACAGGGTTGCTGCCAGGTCCAAGACCCAGGTGGAGAGGGTGAAGCAGCAGGAGGAAGCGAGGAAGCAGACCCACGTCGGGAAGAGGTGGAGAGCGAGCGGTTGAGAAAGACGACAGGAGCTCCCCGAGCCGAACCCCAAGGCTGGTCCCCTGACCGGGCCGAGGCGGCATTTTACTTCGGGCTGACTTCCACTCGACTGGCGGGTGCCTGAGGTGGACAAAGCGGAGAGAGTGGGAGAGGGAGGAGAGGGACAGACAGGCACTTGGGGGCTAACGAGCTGGCCCTCACGGGCTAGGGAAGGAGGTCCCGCCAGCAAGCAAGGATGGGCTGGGAGTCCTGCAAGATAAGGGTGCACGGAAGCTGGCTGCCCACTCTCCCAAAAGGTATGGGCGTCCTGTGACCTGCAGGGAATACTGTGGTGCCAAGAAAAATAACAAAGGGGGAGCACGACAGCTCCAAGACCTTGTTCAGACAGAGCTAAGAGACCTGGGAGGGCAGAAGAAAAAGAGTAAGCAAAAGGTAAATAACATGTCAGGCTTGAGCCCTTATTAGGGACTTTAGAGCGTGGGCTGCAGCCAGGGAGAGCCTGAGGGTGCCGAGTTTGGGGACTGTTTTTCCCATCTGCTCTTGTACAGAGACAGCCGCTCCTGAGGGAGGCAGGGTGGTGGGGCAGAGAAGGGGGGCACACTGCAGTTAGGGGATGCCACTCTCCCAACCCTCCAGCTGCAGCTCAGGGCACACTCGGGAGGTTCCCTGGGAAGTCAGAGAGCAGAGACAAGAGACAGGTGATCACAAAGATTTCAGCCAAGGAAGGGAAGGGCCTGGGTACCATCTGCAGCCCTGCTGGATCTGCTAACCACTGCCAACTGTCTGCCCAGGAGGAAGAGAAGCCTTGGTATTTGAGGAGCTTGAGAAAAGAATGTGAGCAAACATATTGCCGACTCTGGTCTGATGCTGTGCTGGTCTCTCCCGAACTCCCAGGGCCGAAGGACTGCTGCTTTGTGGGGAAGCCCCCCTTGGTCACACACCAACTTAACTGCCCTCCAACCCTCTATTGAGCCTACGCTGGCCTAGAGAAAACAAAGCACAAATTAAACACAAAAGATTTCCTTTCTCCTTCCCCAAAGACCCTTTCCTGCTTGGCCATAATGGGGTGAAAAGCCTTTGGAGTAGCCAAAGTCGCTTCCAGGTGAGAGGGACAACACAGGAACGGCTCCCCCTCTCCTTGCAAGGGGACAGAACACCCAGGTTCAGAAGCCCGCGAGGGCGGAGGCCGCAAGAGCATCGGTAGAGAGCGTCAAAATGGCTACACAGAGGGGCTTAGATCCACACTGGTGGTGAGGTTGAAGGGGTCACGGCTGGGGAAGCTTTAAAGTGGCAAGCCCCCAAACGGGCCCCTAACGGCTGTGGGGTGTCCACCCAGTCACCTCCCTGCTCTCGGCAGGCCCATTCTTTTCTCATCAGACACATTTACACGGAGGGTGGGCACCTAACACTAAGTCCCTGGGGGTGAGGGAGATGGCGTTTGACACTGTCACCACATGTGATACCATGGGGCCCAGCACACAGGGCACACCCTTCACTGCGAGGAGACGACAGTGGCAGCCAGTTCAGGACACCTTGTTCTTATGGCAAGGGTCACAACTGGATCTCAGGGACACAGGCAGTCTCTGTGACAACCTGGACGTTTGGTTGGCATGTCTGGGAGGAAGACGATCCAGGAGGCAGTAGGTGGTGGGTGCTGACCTCACAGGAGTGACAGATACCTGCTGAAGACCCAGCTGTGTCCCAGGCAGAGGTCTGGTATGAGTTTTTTCCTGGGGATCTTCCTCTGGAAAGGTGGGCTTGCAGAGCTGGGGGGCTGGCCACTCAACCGCCAGGAAGTGGGAGATGGTCACCTTCACTCCCCCCTCAGAGCTCCCGGTTAGAAAGGGCAGAAGAGGGAATGGATTCCCACCAATGTAAGTCCTGGTGTGGCCCGGGGCTGCCAACAGCGACAAGAGAACAAACCTGCAGGTTAGACCTTCTTTCTCAAGTTCTCCTGGCCAAAGTCTGGCCTTCCTCTTCCAGGTGGTTCTTTGCTTCTGACCATTTCCAAGGCCTTAGTGCTAGCCAGGAGCAGCCCATCAGCGAGTCCGGCAGTTCCTGCATCTGGTGGGGAGGTGGCCCATAGGCCTCCTTCTGTCTTAATGCACCCATCCCAGGAGAAATCCCAAAATTCTCCATGGAGAAAGCAGGCCTTCTCTGGGGAAGTGAGGTGTTGTAAGCAGAACTGAGAGATGGGTACAAGAAAGAAGACAGGGAAATAAAGGACAAAAACAAAATAGCTCCCTAACCCCTTATAAAAATTAAAAATGAAACTTATACATATGCTTTGTCCATGTTGAATTTCTTTAAAGAAACTGATGCCTGTCCACAGCACAGCTTCCTGCTCTTCTGAAGTCTTAATCGTTTAAATTAAAAAAAAAAAAAAAGAAAAAGAAAAAAAATGAAATAAAATTAAGCGAAACTAAAAGGAGGGGAAAAACCCAAACAAAAGCTTCACATTGCCGGAGCTCCAGCTGTCGGGAGATCGCCATCCGACCAAGCCACCACCTGTACCCTCTGCCATCCTGTGTGCGAGACATGATGAGACTGTGGGTCCCGAGGATCAACCTGGAAGACAGAAGGCAGGGAACGAGTGGACATTGGGTCAGTGGGCCTGGGGGGCCTCCAAGCTCCAGGTCCCCCAAGAGGTACCAGCACCCAACCCAGACAAACTCAGGAGCTGTGATGTGCCAGGGGCAGGGGAGGAGGCTTCACTACAACCACTCTGCCGTGGACACACACTATTCTCCCTTTTCAGATCAGGAAACTGAGGCACAGGTTCAGCACCATGACCAAGGTCACAGCAACTGAGGGGCAGACCCTGGCTGGGAACCCATGATGGCTCCAGCTGCAGATTCAATCATGCACCCAGCCCTCTCTAATGGCTTCTCTGAACTATTAGGAAATGATGCCACAGGACCCCAGCCATCTGTCCCCACAGGCCTTGGCAGCCCTGGTTCCCCTCATACTTTCCTCCCACTCTCTCTGACTAACGGTGCTGTACTGAGACTTCACAGCAACTCCCTTGAGTTTACTTATCCCATTTTAGAGACAAGAAAAGCAAGGCTCAGGCCTCTGAGAACATGTACGAGGCAGCCAAGGTTCTCAGGTCTTAGGGGCCAGAGTCCCACAGCCAGGCGCAGTGTTGACTCAGAGCCACCCGCTTGACCCCACACTGCAGGACACGGCCATGGTTAAACACACCTCACTTCCCCAGAGAAGGCCTGCCTCCCCATGGAGAATTTTGGGATTTCTCCTGGAACAGGGCATGGAGCCAGAACCTGTGGCTGAGGTAACAGGGTCTGCCACTGGACCATGGGCAAATTTAGGTCCTCTGTTCTTTGGTCTCATCACCTCTATCTAATCACAGGTTATTATGAGGACCAAAGGAACTAATACATGTACAACTCAGAACAGTGTGTGGCCCTATTATTATTAGCTTTTATTTGGGAATTGCCTTGGTGCTAGACCTCAGGACCAAGAACAGCCCCCCACCCTTCAGGGACCTGTTCTAGTGGAGGCCTAGAATACAAGAGCCTTCAGAGATTAGCCTTGGGCCAGCCCCCACCCCCAGCCCGGCTTTCTCAGTCTGAGCCGCCTCATCAGAGCTAAGTATAGCCCTATCCTGGGCAGGGGGGGCACCAGGGCAGCAATGCTCCACCTGCGCTGCACACAGACTCATCTGAGAGTTTCCAAGGGCCCACTTCACCGTGAACAACTGATCCAGACACGTCTATCACTGTGTACTTGAAATCCTCTCATCAGCTTCAGTGCTCTGCAAGCTCTCTGCAGCCCAAGAGGTGTGCCCTCCCAGCCCAGGGCCCTCCCCACCTTACTCGCCACCTGTGCAGCCTGACCACACTGGCCCGTTGTCCTCAGGTCCTGGAGAGATGCCTCACTAGTCTTCACGACAGGCAGCACTGTATAGCGATACTGGACAATTTACCACCTGTCAGCCTCAGTTTCCTCCTCTGAGAAATGAGGGGCTCTTTTCTGAGGTTTGAGTGGCATAATGACTATAAAGCACCTGGCCACAGCAGGAACTGACACACTCCATGAGCCCATCCTCTGACGGTCATTCGTCCCCAACCAGAAATTACGATTGTGTTAGATTTAAACAGGCCGTGGTCCTCAGCCATTTAACCATCAACACTGCTTCTAGCTGGGTGAGGATGCATGGCAAGGACACACCCCGTGGGAGGAGTGTAACAAAGCCTTGGGGAGTTGTGTTTTCAGAGCTTCAGATGTGTTTTAGACTTGTACAACCTATAATTCCACCTCTGGAAATGTAGCTTTACCAATAATCCTAAATACGAAAAGGACTTGATGAATAAAGATGTTCACTAAAGTATTATTAAAATTACAAGGCGAGAATCCACAAATCCAAAAATAGGAGATTTAAGCAAATGAGGCATCTACTCAATGATACATTACCGAGGAGATGAGAAGGCTGTGTGGCACTGTGAACAACACGACGGCAGAAGCACTTCCCCAGGTTAAGTGGAAAAAAACAGGCTACAAAGTTCTGTGGCATAGAGTACGACCAAACTATGTAAAAAACAAAACACCTCCAAGTATAGGAAAATCTAGCAAGAAATACATCAAAACGTTGTACTTGTCGTGAGCGTATTTTCTTCTTCCCCCACTTTTGCTCTGTGTTTTTATAGAGGCATACCTCAGAGACACTGCGGTTCAGTGTCACACCACTGCAATAAGGCAAATGCCGCAATTAAGCGAGTCGCACAAATTTTTTGGTTTCCCAGTTACGTTTACACTACACTGTAGTCTATTAAGTGTGCAACAGTATTATATCTAAAAAACAATGCACATACCTTAACTAAAAAATACTTTGCTAAAAAATGCTAACCATTGGGGCTGGCCCTACGGTGCAGTGGTTAAGTGTGCGCACTCTGCTTTGGCGGCCCGGGGTTCACAGGTTTGGATTCCGGGCGTGCACCGACGTACCGCTTGTCAAGCCACGCTGTGGCGGCGTCCCATATAGAGTAGAGGAAGATGGGCACAGATGTTAGCTCAGGGCTGGTCTTCCTCACAGAAAAAAGAAAAAAAAAATGCTAACCATCATCTGAGCCTTCAGTGAGTCGTAATCTTTTTGCTGGTGGAGGGTCTTGTAAAAAATGCAGTGTCTGCGAAGTGCAATAAAATGCGATATGCCTATATCGAGTACCCACCACATTGTTTCAAGTATTATCTAAATTACGTTTTACTTTTCAATGGGAAAAACAGTGTACTTTAAGGAAATAAGAAGAGCTGGCAGCTCCCAAGAAAGGTCCCTGGAGTAGCAGTCCCAAAGGGCAGACCCGGGCTCTTCCACACAAGTGGACAATGGAGAATGTTCCACGTGTCAGACAAGGTTGGACTGTGTGGCTCCCTCCTCCACGGCACAGCTGAGGGGTGACCCAGTGTCTGTGTATGGAGTAAAGGGGAGATGAATGATAAAGGCACTGGAAAGAAAAGTATTTGATCTGGAAAGAAAATACTGGACTTCTCAGACCCAACCTTTTCTTCTGCTGCTTCTGTTTCCCTGCCTGTTAAGTCTCCTCAATCAGCAAATCCACTGGTGGGTCTTGTATCCCAGGTTTTTTTTTTTTTTTTTTAATTTATTATTTTCATTGCGAAATTTTTGTTGTACATTATTGTTTATCAGTCACCATATAAGTGCATCCCTCCACCCTGTATCCCAGTTTTTGACTTGGAAAAATCCACTCATCATAAGCCCGTCCTGTGATGATCCAGCAGCCACCTCAAGTCTAGCTTTATTTGACACGCCTATTGTCTTCTCCCTGGGCTTTCCGTAGACGAAGCAGAGCCACCAGAAGACGGGGGGAGGGAATCTCACCATCCAAGACCCTCTTAAGTCCTTGTGAAATATGACAAGAAAAGCCCAGGAAATCACACGGTCGTGTATGATCCGCTAAGATAATCTCTGGAACCAGTTACGACCTTTTCAACACTGTGTTCCTCCCTCCCTTGGTAGGACCCAGGCTGAGGACAACCTCCTCAAAAGGATGACCATCAGCAGGAAGGTGGCCCATGGCAACTGGAGAGCAGGGTCAGCAAGGAGGCAGAGAGACTCAGAAGCCAGAAGTCCCTTTTACATAAACTGGTGGAACAGCGTGTGATTACAGAAGGTCAAAAAAACAGCACAGCATCCTGCAAAAGCTCCTGAGACCAGCGTGTAACGACTGCCGTAACCACCGGGGTCCCCTGCCAGGACTGGAGGCTGACATTTCCCACAGGCTCCTCCGCCCGCCCTCCAGCTTCGGCACTGGCTCCAGGCCTCCTGGTACGAAGCCTCAGGAGAGCCCACAGGTCTCAGTCTGCTTCTCCCTGGTGGGTGGGCACAAGGAAAACCAGAGGGCTCGCTCTTCCGTGGAGAGGACCTTGGCTTTGGGTTCCTCTCGCGTCTCCCCTTAGAAAAGGTACACCTTCCCCACGGAGCAATGGCAGTAAGCACACGGGAAGATAGTAAGGCCCCTTTCTACAGCCATGAGGAGGAACGGCTCGGACCACACAGGTCTGGGTTGAAGCAGCAGCAGACCCTCCCAGGCACTTGCTGGAACAGGAAATGGTGTGGGCCCCAGCCCTTGCACTTCACCCCAGCAGACGCCACACCTCAGCTCCCTGACTGCCCAGGCTGCAGCTTGATGGCCCGGCTCAGCTCCACTCTGGGACTGCCTTGTCCCTTTCAGTGGAACCCCTACCTCCGACTAGAGCCCTCCTCGAGGGCAAGGCCACACCTGCTGAGCATAATGAAAAACTGTGGTGCGCTAAACCTGCACGTGACACGTGTAGTGCACGCCATCTTTCACCTTCCCAGTCCCCTCTTCTTGTGAGGACAGATTTGCCCCGTTTTAATAAGAGAACAGGCCCAGAGAGATGGAGCAACTTGCCCCACATCACAAAGCTGTTGAGCAGTAGAACCAGCACTTAATTTAAAGTTTTCCAGCTGCACTGCCCAAAGTCCTTCCACTACCACAGTCTTCATTTAGTGCTGTCAGAGCTGGCTCAGCAGCGGTTCTAACAGCCTGCGTTTGAGATGCTCTTGAGAAGAAAGGTGTCAGTGACTGGGAAGGTGTGCTGGCACAACCTTCCCTTTCTTATTTCCGTTCTCGGACCAAGTTCCCTCAGCACGTCCGACCCCCTTATTCCTCTATGATTATCATAACGGCAGTCACTCCCTGAGCATTTCATAGGCGCCAGGCGTGGTCCATGGAAGTGCGATACGGTATAGAACAACCTGGTAAGGCAACTTTCAACCCTCCCGCACTGCGTTCCATTCACTGTGTCCCAAAATGGACCAAGTTTTACATCTGCTGCCTCATTTCACCCAACAACCCTACGAGGTAGGGGCTACTGTCACCCCAGCCTTAGAGATGAGGACACTGAAGCTCAGAGATGATCTGCACGGCTAACAAGTGGTAGAGAAAAGGGTGTGAACCTAGGTCTGTCTCCTGACAAAGTTCCTGCTTTTAACATGTAACTTTGTAATGTAAAATCCCTTCCTAAAGAGAGGAGAAGAGCTTAAGTAGAGTTTAAAATCCATTTAATCCCTTCATTTATGAACAAATTCACTGAGAAAAAGGTTCATAGAAGGCCTGGCTTAGGTACCTCTGTATAGGTCTGGTGTCCAGAGCACAAAGGGAGGTGCAGTGCCAACCAGGCAGTGAGCAGCCTTCTGGCAAGCTCCTCTGCCAGCCAAGTAGTTGTCTGGTCTGTCCAAGGAGACTGGGGAACCAAACTGCTCGCATGTGAGGCCATCAGCAGTTTGGAGAACAGAAGCTGGGGAGAGCTGCAGTGGGAGCAAGTGATGACCGGGCTGGGGACCGAAGGGGCTCACACGTCCATCTCCCTCCCCTATTCCTCAACCAGCAGACACGGAACATCTAGGTGAATAAAAGATTATCCTTTATTCTAAAAGTATGGCTTTCCCACCTTGTTGGTGTCAAAATGTCATTTCTTTGATGAAATGATGGAAGTAAATGGGAGTGGTTTAAAAAACTGGTCCCCATCTCCTACTTCCCCTCTGCTTTTAAATTATACTGTCCTTCGACATGTGTAAGTCTGGCAATCACAGGATTTAAAAGTCTCTGGGAACCACAGTTACGTTTTAACTCGGCATCTTCCCTCTAGTGTTCTGCCAGGGAAACAGCACAGGCTATGTATGGTGGACAGTCCTGGGTTCAAGCCCTGCCACTTACTATCCACTTACATTATCTGAGCCTCCTTTTCCTTACTAGCAAATGGGGGGTGCTGCAATATTTACCCTTTTGAGGTCTGCTGTAAGGAGTGACAATTCAAGTAAACTGCCCATCTCAGCACCCAGCATAGAGTGGGGCACTCAGCATGATCTAGCTTGTTGTTAGTTGTGTTAATGGTCACACATTTTGGTTCTTAGGGTGTTACAGACTGAAGTATATAACTTATCTAGAGTCAAAGCTTAATTCAGGGGCCGGCCCCATGGCTTGGCGGTTGGGTGCGCGTGCTCCACTGCTGGCGGCCCAGGTTCAGATCCCGGGCGCGCACCAACGCACTGCTTCTCCAGCCATGCTGAGGCAGCGTCCCACATGCAGCAACTGGAAGGATGTGCAACTATGACATACAACTATCTACTGGGGCTTTGGGGAAACAAAAAAAAAGGAGGAGGATTGGCAATAGATGTTAGCTCAGAGCTGATCTTCCTCAGCAAAAAGAGGAGGATTGGCATGGATGTTATTAGCTCAGGGCTGATCTCCCTCACACACACACACACACACACACACAAGCTTAATTCAGGAACTTTCTGTCCTATGTTTTCATGAAGGCAGTGGAAGTGGTAGAGGAGGGGGAGGGCGGCTCTCCAATCCCCACTGAAACACCTGGCAAAAGTGTCCTCAGCACCTTTTGATCTGCTCAGGCCTCAAGGTGGGTTTTTGAAGCCCAGGGACCTAGAAATCTGGCTGTCTGCTAGGATCTATTTCCGTGGTATTGCAAGAAGTGTCACACCACTTTTGAAAGGGTGGGCCAGTATCCCAGGCGACCACTGGCACTGGTCAGGAAGAGGGCTCATGCACCAGTCTGCAGGCCTCAAGGAGGCACACGAGTTCCTGTACCTGCTGCTAAGGTGAGCAGAAACCCTAGGCATCCAGAATACTGGGTGTGAGTCCTTGCATATACTCTTTCTGCTCTACACCCACATTGATCCATGAAGCAGGTTCTCTCTATAGATGAGGAGTTTTAGTCTCGGAGGTTACTCAGCTGCAAGCTGCAAAAGGTTAAATGGCTAGTAAATGGTTAACTGGGATTCAAACCTAAAGTCCAGTTTTCTCAATTCCTCTCTGCCTCTCATCCATTTAACAGAAACGAAAGTCATCTGGTTGGCATGCCCATAGACTAAAGCACAGTATAAATTCAAATCGTGGTATTATTGGGTGGGCAGCCAAGAACTCACTCTTACCTAAATTGTCCCTGCAGCCCCGCCTGGTGGTATTATCACTGAAGTTAATGATATCTTTGATATACTAGACACCATGCAAGGCTTAATATGCAATGGCCCTTTGTCCAGACACAGGAGCATGTAGGAATCATCCCCATTTTACAGAATGGCAATCTGAGGCTCCGGTTATTCATTTGCAGCATATCATGCTGTGGAGGCATACAGGCAAGGTAATCTCAGGGTCACAGAGGGCAGGTCTCTTCTTCTAAGTAGGATTAGCTTCAAAATGAGTCATTCTTCACTTGTTTAATACACCAAAGCAGCTGGCTTTTCATACTCAGCTATCAATGTGCCAGCCCTGGGGGTTCAGCGCCCCAGCACTGCTGTCTATTCCAATCTGTCAGAGGGACTGAAGCCAGGGAGCCAAGCTCTCTGATGCCTCATTCCCCTAGGGCTTAGCTAGCAACAGTGGTGCTGAGAGTAGGGCAAAAACAGTGACGACTGTGCTGTGAGCAGCCCATGGCACAGTATCTGGGTGGGGCCGTCGTCAGGGTCCAAAGAATGGGGGTAGAGACGACAAATGGGATAATAATGTTTTCATTCTTCAGGTCTACAGAGGGGCATGGGGTTAGGGAAAAGGGGAACAAGAGGCCAGAGGTTATCAAAGCACACCCAACAGGAGCTTCACAGCAGCCACGACAATCTGAAAGGCCGTGGGTGCCAGGCCTGATGGTCTCTGAGCCCTGACCAGGAGACCAAAAGAACGCAGAAGTCTGGGAGCAGGTCCTGAATGTAGGGGGAGGATCAGTCACAGAGCATATGTTACAGAATGGCAAATAGCTGGTGCTCTGTCAAGGCCATAGGCTACGGGGCAAGAAGATCTAAAATTTATACCCCAGCTCTACCAATAAGTAGCTCTGACCTTTACCAAGTCAAGGCCCTCCAAGCCTCAGTTTTCTTAACCTAAAATGTCTACTTGCAGAGTGTTAAGTCCAGTGATGGCATCTGTAACAGGCACAGTGAGGCACACAGGAGGCACTTAATAAGCTGTCATGGTGGCTTTAAATCACATCCAACAAAACAAAACAAAAACCACAAAAACCTCACAATAGTCATCAGCTCAGGCTAAAATTCCAGACAAGATGACTTGGCCTCAAGTCAGTCTTCTCTCAAAGTGACAGCCTCCTTTCTGCCTGGGGTCTCAGCAACGGCCAGTCGGGTTCACACTCCACTCGCCCCAGCCCCCTCATCTGTGCCCTTGCTGTTGGCTCAGACGGCACTCACCTTTTGAGGCCCCCTCCACACGGCTGCTCCCAGGAAGCATTCCCAGGGAACTCCGTCTCTGCAGGACTCTTCTGTGCTCCAGTGAGCAGGCACAGAACAACCACAGGCCCCCAGTAACCCCGCTGTGTGCTCGACTCCTACCACCCCTACTACAAGCTTCCTTAAGGACAGGGACAGTCTCAGGCTTCTCTTAAGCCTCTGGGGTTGCCAACCGCAGGAGGAGCTCAAAGACTGGGTGACTGACAGAAACTGGGAGTTAGGACATGGCAATAAAAATTAATTTACGCACTTTGCAGAATCATTCATTCCGCACAAGAGAATTTTAAAATAAAAATATGGTTACAAAAATCCCTGCCTTTGCTTGAATTCCCACTGAACATCCCAACCAACCAGGTGCAGAGACAGATGCTCACTCTCACCTCAGAATGCCAGGCGGCTTCTCCAGGCTCCAGCGCTGGGGAGGGAGGAGCTGGGTAGGAGAAACAAGGCACGCAGGAATGAAGGATTTTCCTGACACGACACAGCCTATCAGTTACAGAAGGAGGCTCCTGTCTCGATCCCAGCTCTCTCTACTACTCCTTCTCTCACCAACTTCCCATCAGAAGCCCCTAACTTCACAGGGGAAGAAGATAGCCAACCATCTGCAAATACGGTCTATTTAATCTGGAGAGGGCGCTTGAAATCCGGGTGTGGCTAGTTGGAGCTGGCCTGGCTTCAGAGCATGTCCTTAGAGTCTAAGTCAGTAACAGTACGAGGTTAATGAGAAGGGCAGAGTTAGGACTGGAAAACTTGGGTTTGGCCTCAATTCTGTGGACTTCCCCAGATCTTAAAGACCCACCGTGGCCTCCTACCAGGCCCAACCATCCATAAAATGGCAAAAATGCCCAACAACTCTCCTTAGCTGACAAGGGGCTCAAGAGGTGGTGGTGGAGGTCTGGCTGGGGTGCTACCAGGTATGGTGGAGACTCCCATACGCCATGTTCTAAATACACAGATTGTGGAAATAGGCGGCGGGGGCAGGACTGCCCCACGAGGAACTGAGCACCAGCCCTTGTGCAGCCAGAGGTCTATTCTCTGCCTAAGAAGCCACCCCTCCCATCTTCTACATCTTCTTCATCTACTTAGGCATGTCCAGAAGAAGCATCTCCGTGAACTCTCTGAAAGGTAGACTGTCACCCAGGCTGTGACAGCACGATTTTAACGGTAGGAATGCACTCCCAGGTGGTAATCTATTAGGAGACCCTAAAGTAAATTGGAGGAAAATGATAAAGGATCTAGGAATGGGAAACGTGGCTTCTGGTCTCATCTATCTCTCCGTACTGTGCTCTGGGGACTTCGTTTCTTCAAGTGGCAACAAGGGGCTTGGGACCAGGGCAAGGGGTCTTACCCTGGGGTCCTTCTAACTCCAAGGATGCATAGGTTCTGCAAACCCCCTGAAGGTACATGAAACGTCAAGGTGTGTGTAAGTTATGTGCACTTTTCTGGGGGAATATCTCCAACATTCAGATTCTGAGAGGGGTCCACGACACAAGGGATCCTGAGAACCAAGAGGACCTGTGTCGGCTCCTTATCTGTCAAGACAAAAACTCTACCCAGAAGTCAGCACAGGGCTGCTCAGTGGGGCTTTCCACAGCAAAGTGGAGTAGGACCCACGTGGTTGGGGGCAAGTCGGGGAGGGGAGTGCTGTGGGGACAGACTTTAGCTCTACACACCAGAGCCCATCCTCACAGTGAGAGGGGGAGGTCGCTCTCCCTGCAGGTCTTCAAGCAGACCCTGAGCCTCCCTTAAGGTGGATGAATGACACAGAGGGGAGACCGGCTCTACGCCATGTCAGCTGAGCTCCATCCGCTGCCCATTTAACACAGGAGGACACACGCTCTTGCAGCAACGACTGGCAGGCCCAGTGCATGCCAGGGCACGGCTTCCTGAGAGCAGACCTTAAAGCCAAGGCGGAAAGTGGACGGAAGCAGATGTCAGTTTCATCTCAAGGTTCGATCAGGGCAGTGAACGGTTCTATACAAACTGCAGCAAGCAGCTCCTATGGAAGCTCTCAGGCACGGAGCCTTGGTCATATTACAGCAGTGAGCATGTTGTCACCACTGCTGACTCGGTTGGTATTGTTTTAAACCTTTCGATTCCTTGGAGTGTGCTGCCAAAACTGCTAGGATTTAAAAGTTTGCCGAATGCACAAAAAGAAGAACCACTGGGCAAGATCTAAGATTCTGAGATTTGGAGGTCTCTCTGGTGACCAGCAATCAGTGGGGTTATCCCACCTGGATCTAAGAAAAACTGGTCTTTCTGGCCTCGGGAAGTCACATATGGAGGCCCTCGGGCACTGGGGTTGGTGATTTCTCCTAAGCACCTTAGCTGGTAAACAGGTACTGGTGGAACTCATTCGAGAGAAACTAAGGGGGAACTTTTTGTCTCCAGAAACAGCTCTGGTAATTGGCAGCTGGCTACAGGGATACCCTAACTAACTCCTTTCCTCAACTTATTAAGTGTGGGGATGAAACGAAAGCTGCCAACTGTCTCAATTGGCCCCCAAAGAGACTGAGGTTCAGCTGCGGCTCCTGTGATTAGCAGAAAAATGGCTCAGGGCAAGGGCTGGGCTCCTGCGAGAGTTCTCCTTGGGGCCTTTGCCAGGAAGAAGCTGTGTAGATGCTGCTATAGCTAAAGGTGAGAGGTCGCTTTTCCATATGGGGACAGGACAATTTGTGGTTATAAAAGGAAAGGCTCAAACAAGGTCATGCCCAGAGTGGTCTGGGCAAAAGGAGACCATCTGGACTTGTGGTTACAGCAACCAGTCTAAAGCCCAGTACGCCGAGCTCACCGGGGGCACTTGCTAAGGGGTTTGGAGCTCTCTTAGGGAAAAGAGGGCACTGTAAATTGTTCATGAGAAGTGAAGTGGAAACAAACGATTACCCTATGAGAATTTGGTAAAAAAAAAAAAAAAAAAACAGGACGAGGGCAATACACAGAGCCACCATTTACTGCACTCTCACTGTGTGCTAGGAATTGCACTAGATACTTTCTATTTCTTGTACATTTAGTCTCACAATAGCATACAGTGGGCATCAGTGTTAAATGAGCATCATTTAACGGACAAGGAAATGGGGGCCCAGAGAAGTTACGTGACTGCCCAAAGTCACCTAGCTAGTAAGTGGCAGAGCTGAGATTTAAACCTGTGTTTATCAGCATATCAAGTTCAAAAGCAAGTCTCGCAATGTGCTGACACCACTGGAAGCCCAGGGTTTCTAATTGCCCTAGTCAGTTGTCAACCCCTTCTCCCTTCACATGCTTGGGAAGGTGCCGTGCAGTCTCACACCTTCTGAAGACTGGTAGTGTCAGGTGTGGCATCTCATCCTCTTTCGTGGGGGGCTGACAGTTCTCCCCTCACTGTGACCAACTCACCTGCCAAAAATACAGCCTTGTCCACCACCACCACCACCACCCACCCACCCCACCTTTTCTGCAGAAGAAAGTTCACCCTCTTGGCAACTTTGTGCTATTTCGCTCTCCCACTTTAGCCTTTGTGTGAACCAACCCAAAGATCTGCTCTTTCCACAAATTCCCAGTGTTCTGCTTAGAATACCCTCATCTGCCTTCCTGTCTTCAAGGGCCATCTTAAGTCACAGGTCCTACACATCACCATTACTTACTTCTTTAACAAAAACCTAGCATTCCGTCCTCTGAGCTCCTGGGAGCACTGAGACAGCACTGCGCCACTACGGACTTGCTCACGTGACCCGTCTTCAGAAGCTCTATGGAGAAGAGCGTGAGCGCCAGAGCTCTATCGCTGGAGCTGGCACTTGCTATCCATGTGCAGTGGGAGTGGGGAGGACACTACACCCAGGACGCACGTGAGGATTTAACAAGATAAGCAGCGGGAGAGGAAGTATGAAGTCTGGCAAACAGCACATGCTCAGTAAGTTCAGATAAGGGAGAGAAAGTGCTCCGGCCCCCACCCCCCGTTATGCCTTATGGTGATAAAGACTCCAGGCTACACCAGGCTTGTTCCTATACAGAAACAACACAGTGAATACAAGATGGCCAGCAAGCTGCAAAAGCTCTCAGTAAGCAACTGCTGAATGTGTGTAAAAAAGGCCCAGGCTCTCCTGGGTTCCAGGGAACGAGATGTGGTGAATAGGCTGGCTCCGCTCCACGCCCTGTATATAGTTCCAACCAAGGCGTGAAAGGACAGCTGAGGACCGACTTTGAAGCCCCTTCTCTGCTAACTCAACGTCAAGTTAAGACCATAGAGCCACCACCTAGCTCCTGGTACTCACACTTAGAAACCTGAGGTAACTGAGACCAGAGACCTTCTCCCCCCACCTTCTTCCCATGTACTCCTTCCTTAAATCATAATAGAAACTATTTCCCAACTTACAAATTAAAAGTGGCTCTCGAAATCAATTTTATAGCCAGCAATCATGGTCCTGATGTTATATAACTATTAAAAAAACAAAGAGTGAAATGCTGGTGCTAGAATGCTCTTTGGCAGAACCACCAGCCTGCCCATGTGACAGGACAGTGCACAGGTTTTCAGCTCTAAAAAAAAAAAGGTAAATACAAAACAACAAAACGCTATGTTCTTGAGACATAATTATAGCACAGCACATACGCGAATAAAGACAAAGAAGAGCCAGACACATCAGTCACGTAATCAGAAGCTGATTACAAAGGGAACAACAAAACACAGCAAGACTCAGCCACCAAATGAAGACTGTGAAGGCAGCCCTAGGTCTAAGGAGGTCACTCCGTGCCCACAAAGATGCCCTAAATTCAGGATTTCAGCAGGCCTCCAAAAAGATCCACTTACTCACAACTTACCAAATACCCATACAGAGGGGAGAGGATTGGTTTATGTAAACACATCCAAGATATATCTGCGTATTCCCCACCCCGCAAAACCCCTCTCCTCCTGCCGTGTTCACTCTCTCTTAAATGGCTCTGCCCCACTGCCCAGTGACTCAAGCCACAGATAATGGAGTCACCCTTGAGCCACCCCTTCTTTCACCCTCCTAATTCAGTCCACCTGCGAGCCCTCTAACAAACTCCAAAATGCACCTTGAATTCACTCTTCTCCATCCCCTGTACCATCCACCCTAACCTGGAAAACTACAGCTTCCTAACTGGACTCCCAGCTTCCACGCGTGCCTCTCTCCAATTCCACTGGCCACAGAGCCAGAGTTTTCTTGTCACCATGGGAATCGGGTGGTTAAAGCTGCTGTGCAATGATTCACCATAACCTAGGAAACCTGGCATGACGGGCTCCTGTCTCCACCTCGCTCCTGCCAGTTCCTTGCCCCTCTGCCTGGCAGAAGCCTCACCCTTCAGGTCTCAGTTTCAATGTCACCTCCTCACAAAAACTTCTCTGACCACCTTGGGCAGGTCCCCTAATTTCTGTTTCCTCCATTCATACACGCCTGAAACCGTATCTGTAGTTTTCCCTTATGACGTGTCTCTCACACCGAGGTCTAAGTGCCTCAAGGGTGGGACCACGTCTGGTTTTTCACTGACGTACTGCAAGCACCTACCCCAGTGCCTGCAACATACCCAGGCAATGAGAAAATTAATGGGCCCATCTGGGGGGTGGGTTTTCCTTTTAGTGGTGGTGATGGTGGGGGTGGGGGGAGCACAAGAATTGCACACATTCTGAGATACTACTTCTAGTTCTGTCACCAGCGTGGCCAACAACTGGTGTGAAAGGACAGCAGAATTCAACAGCAGTGGAGGGCCTCTGCATGCCTAGCACCCTTATGCTAGCTTTACATTAATTTGCCATTTAACCCGCATGAAAATCCTATGGGGTAAGTGTTAGCAACCCATTTAATGAATGAGGACGCCCAGGCTAAGATGCACACGGTTTAGATAGAATGAGATCAGGGGCTCTTCATCTCCACGGCCCATGCCTGGCACACAGCAGGTGCTCAATACACCTGTGGAATGAACAAGTTTTCTAGTTCGGATTCAAAGCCATGTGTAAGATCCAGTTAGAGACCTAAGCCCTCCCAGTGCACCCACTGTTTCCCCAATCCCTGTGCCTTGCTGCCTCTCAAATTCCGCTTCTCTAACGGTGACCTCCTGTCCACCACCAACACCTCACAGGGACCTGTTACTCTGCTGATGCACTCACCTGAGAGCAGCCCAGGATGTCCACTGTTGTTATGGCTCAGAAGTCCACTTCCCTAGAGCCAGGTGAGCCCATGGAGAAGTTCAATTGTCTTCCTCCTCCTCTTCCCAGGAGCAGGCAGCTACAAGGTCTCCCCTCATCCTTAAGATACATGCACTAAGAGAGAAACTATCGAGGATCAGGAGTCTCTGGTCCTAGAACCACACCCACTGTGGAACTGTGACTGTGCCAGGGCTGGGGGAGTAGGGGAGGGGGGCTGAGAGTGGTCCTTTAGGTACCTCGGTTTTCTGGGTGAGGAACCCAGAAAAGCCCACAGAGAAGCAACTTGCCCAAAGTCCAATGCCAGGTAATTACAGAAGACAGAGCCTAGAAGCTGGCAGCCCTTCCGAGCTCTCAGACCTAGATCCAAGCTTTTGGGGGCAAAGGGGTAAGAGAGGAGGCAGATGGCTAAGTGTCTGACAGATGGTAAGGTGGCAGACTGCGCCTTTACCCTCTTTTGCCAGGGTAGTTCTCAAACCGGAGTGTGCATCAGCATCATCCAGAGGGCTTGCTGAACATCCCTCTCCAGTTTCCATCTCTGCAGGTCTCAGGTGGGCCCAGAAACGTGCATTTCTAACTAGTTCCCAGGTGATGCTGCCAGTCTGGGGACCACGCTTTGAGAACCATGCCACTCACGTTCGTCACTGACACTGTGTGCCGGGGGATGGAAGCTAGTGAGAAGGAGCAGCGAGGAGCGTGGCACTAGCTTGTCCATATCTTCAAGTTCACAGGGCAGAATCTCGACCCATTAAGCAGACAAGTTTTTACTTGTGACATCGTCAGTTCCTTCCACTGATAAAATAGAAGCAATCTTTCTAATGATGGTTAAACTTTACCAAGGCCATGTAATTAGGCTGCAGATTCTGAACACTCACACCTGGGTCTGCCCGTGGCACCACTGTCTTGTGCTCAAGCCAATGAAATTCTAAGAGCAGGTGGGAAACCGGAGTCCTAGTGACAGCTGTCCCTCTGCTTCAGGGCTTCCAAAACACCGGCTGGAGTGACATGCTCTCCAAAGGTGCTACACCTGGTTGGTGCCCGTGCCCTGAGATGCTCAAGGCAGGAGAGGGAGGAGCATTTCTGGATCACACCAGTGGTGCATCTGGATTTCAGTTCAGGCAACTGGCCTAAACCCCCAAACAATTTTTTTTAAAGGTAAAAGTCACCCTGTTGTTTGTCTGGGGTGTGGTATATTCACACTCATTTCTGTTGTCCCATACAAACCAAGGGTTCCTTCCAAGCATTCATCAGATCCAAGTACGCAATCTGGTTACTAACAACAAATGAGTCTTGACTCGTGACTCCCAGTTCTCCTTAAGTCTGGTATAAGGCTGGGCTGTCCTGGAAACGCCCATGCATTCCACCAAGATCTGACAGCACCACACTTCCAGTCCATGCCTCAGATTTGCCCTAGACTAGAGCCTTCTGGGAGAACATATCTGAGACATGTCTGAAAAAAGCAGAAAGAAAAAAACAAAAGGGGCTGTTTGTGACATTTAAGAATTTCCTTTTTCCAAAAGGACAGAAGTCAATGCAGAATGAGTCAACTGGCTCATCATCTGTGACTTTCCCATTGGAACAGACGGTCAATACTAACATCCAACATGGTATCCCAAGGCCAACCTGCCTTTCAATACTGCCATAGTACCACGCCTCGGAATTATGAAAAGCCAAGGTCACCGTTCATGAGATTACCTGCCCAGGCCCCACGTCTAATTCCTTTTTTGCAGCCTGAGAAGAGAGAAGCAATTTCATCTTCCTCACTATGCCCTATGGTGTGCCTGGGTGGCTCTAATCCATTCCTCGTGAGTCCCTAGACATCACTTTCTTTTACAAAGAAACAAAACGCAGAATTCTGACCTGTGTATGATGCAGGCTGAGTTATAGCTTTCCCCTGGCACCTCTAACTAAAAGTGAAATTCCTTTAAAGTTGGGAAATTCATTGCAGTATTTTACCGTATTGATTTATTTTAAACTTGGCTGGCAGTTTTAAAGCCTGCCATGCCTCTGAATACTAGAAATGCTGGAGGAGGTCTCCATTTCCTCTGATTTTGTAATGCCACAGAGGACTCACTAATGGAAATGAAAAGAGAGGCCGGGAGCTTGTCTGCTGCTGCCGTAGTTTATCAAGACAGAACCTTGGGCATTCTCCAAAGGTCCTGGGTCTAGAACGCACATCTGGTTGGGAATTTCGCTACTAGAACAGGACCCTCTCTCCTTGCCAGCTGAGTCTCCTGTATCCAACAAAGCCCCAGTATGCCAAGGCAAGTTTCTGACAAACCCTGAGATGTGACCTCCTCACTTACGATATGGCTTACAAGGTGCCCCTAAATGTACCTTCAAGAACCAACCCAAGGAACCATCTCCAGGAAGGTTCCCCTCCACCCTCTGCAGGCTTTCTGCATCTCTTCCAAGCTACACCTACCACAATCAAGCATCTATGTCTTATCCCCACTGCTAAACTGTGAGCTCCTAGAGGACGACGCTGGGATCTACGCTATCCACACTACCACTGTGCAAGTGCCCGCCGTACACCAGGAGGGTTCTTGCTCACCAAATCCGACTTGGCCCCAGAATCCTTCAACACAGGGCTGCGAGAAGCCACATCCATGATAGGCATGAATGATGAAATCCCTTGCTGTAGTCGAGATTCAATAAATAAACGAGCTCGAAGATTTATCAGGGAGAAACCCAGCAACCCCTGCCATTCTGCTTTGGGTCCTTATCAACCTCAAAAGCCCAGGCTAAGCTCACTTGGGACAGGCTTCTGCCCAGGTACCAGGGAACAGAGACAACAGAGTGCCTTTGGGTTGCATCAGAGCCCTGTCCTTGCACTGTGTCACAGACTGTTCTGCCAGCACTCCCTCAGTGCTGGGGCTTTCCTGGCTGCTGTTATGTGGCACGCACTTTGGGTCTCCCGCTTTCCAACCTTTTGGTAATTTTGACCTCTGCCTGCTTACGTGGGTCTGCCTATTGCTGCTTGACTCTTGATTATGTGGGTGCCTCACTGTCCCAGCCTGGCCTCACCTGCCATGTTTGGGGCTGGATCAGTGTGACACAAGAGGAATCCACACACAGGTGATCTCACCTGAAGGAGCAGATGGTAGCCCTGCTGCAGTGTGGCTGTGCTCAGATCAGCTGTCAGACTCTGCAAGACACCCGTGCGCAACACCAGACACTAATACCTAAGGGGCCACCTGTACGGTGCCATTTGGAGGGGGAGCCCACCATCTGCCTCAAAATATAAATCCATCAAAGCAGCTTTTAAAGAGCCTGTAGGAGGCAGAAATGAACAGTGGAATTTCCATCAGATACCCTATTTCAAATGCTGACTCTCGAACCCTTAGGAAAGTGCTTCTCAGCTTCCTCATCTGCAGAATGACAGCAGATAACAATAGTTACACGGATGCTGTGTGACAATAACTGTAAAGCACTTAATTCAGGGCTAGAGGTAAAAGGGCGGGGTCTCTGCCCTGCAAAAGTCAGGGGGCCCCTCAAAGCAAGTTTTTACAACCAGGGGCTGTTATTGTTGGTGGGAAGTGTCGGTGTCCCTGGGGTAAGAGGAAATGGGAGTTGGAAGGACCCCAACCATCAGGCAGCTTTGCTTACAGCTGGATGATTATAAGAGCTATTTTGATTTCCCCAAAGGGATGCTGCCTGGCCAGGAGGAGCCAAGGATGCCAGGGAGAAAGAGAATGTGAGCAGCAATAGCCCTGGGGCAGGCCTGTCCCCCCATGGCTGCTTTGATGTACAGCAGAGCCTCAAGGGACAGATTATCTCTGAGGGCCACCAGCCCCAGTATGTAATGACAGCTCAGCTTCCAGCTTCCTCCCATTGATCCAGCAGAAGCAGTCAAGGGACAGCAACAGCAGGGGCAAAAGCCAGCCGCGGGGAGCCGCATGGCCTTACAAACTCCAGCCCTCCCTACCTGGGGGAACTCCCAGAAAACACAGCAGTAGACAGACCAGGTCCCAAGGGATGTCTGCTCGTATACCAGTACCTAGGGCTGCCATGTCTTCACAGAGAAAGCTGAGCTTTAAGTTCCTGGGGAAAAGAGAAGCAAACCCTCTGATCTTCACTCTTGCACAGCTCTGTGAGGCACTAGTGAGATAGGGCAAGGCTGGGACTTCCATTTTACCGACTGGGACTCAAGAGGCCCAGAGGTTCTAGATCTGCTTGGATCATAGAATTAATCATTGGCTAGACACATTCCCCTCCCAATGACCTCTCCACTTTAAATAAAAGTTCCATTCTTTAAGGATCCAATCACCCACTTCAGGGTAAGGCTGGCATTTCCCTCCTCCCATCCTTCCTTTTAGCAGTTCAAGGCTCCACACCAGAGACTAAACGGTATGAACCTTGGGTATAAGAATCAAACCTCTCCCCTCTGTCCCTTTGGCAGTTACACCTCCTCTGTGAAGCCTTCCTGCTCATACTTTCCTAGAGGCTCCCCAGCTGTTTACCAGCACGCTGAGCTTTTTCAGAGTAGAAGAAACTACGGTCATGTGCCACTTACCGACGGGGATACAGTCTGAGAAACGCGTCGTTAGGCAATTTCGTTGTTGTGTGCACATCATAGAGAGTACTTACACAAACCCAGATGGTGTAGCCTAGCACACACCCAGGCAGGCTCTATGGTACTAATCTCATGGGACAACTGTTGTATACACGGTCTGTCACTGACCGAAACGTCGTGTGTGGCACGTGACTGTACCTCCCAAACCAGTGTGCCAGGCACCTCACGTCCCTGTTACTCACCTCAGAATACATGGTGCTAGGAGGGAGGAAATCAAATCTACTTGATGCTCAATTGTTTGAATTCAATTACGGAAACATCCGAGTTTTACAGGAGAGTCAATGAGGCAATACACTATACTGGTTAAAGCCATGGACTTAGAGCTGAGCTCAAATCTAGACTTTGCCCCTTATTAGTTCTGTGACCTTCGGGAAGTTTCTTGAAAAGAAGTAAACGAAATAATGGTCACAAAGCACTTCACTCAGGAACGACCATTCTTTATCATCATCTTTGGTCATCTTCAGCACTGTGGCTCTCCTTCAAAGCCTGGAGACCTGTCTAGTCCTGGACTCCCAATTTCTCACCTAAAACTCTTTTTTAATTTACCTCCCAGGGACTCTGTTTTGAAGACTTTACTGTTTAAAACAAACCACATTAATTAAGCATTTCTTTTCTGTTTTTTAGTTTTTAGTATCACTTGTGATTAACTTGATACCAATAATGAGACACAGTTTGGGTACCATTCCAGCCAACAGGAAGCAAATCATGTGAATTGGCTTCAGTGTGAGCAAACACATTGTTGTCAGAGGTTTGGGGACCCCCAAACTTGAGGTTAAAAAACCGCAAATCATATAAAACAGAAGCAAAATCTGAAGCTCAGGTCAAGGGGACAAACCAGGTTACCCAGCATGTTAGCCCAGAGCCACATCTTTGGACTCCAGGCTAAGGATAAACATATCATTTATTAAGTAAAAAAAAATTAGGCCTGACTTCTTTCTCTGATGTTAGGTAGCTACCAAGATGGTATACAGAGCAAAGAATATTTTCTACAACCCCTCAGGTTACACCAACATCTGATTTCCTTCAGCAGGCTTGAGCTGCCCACTCCAAACAAACGTCATTCAAGGGTCCGGCTTCAAAAGGCCCTAGTAACCAAGGTTTGTATATCAGACGACAAACTTGGCCGTGAATGCAGATTCCCTCATCTCACAACACCCTCCCTGGTAACGTGTGGGTGGTGGCACCTGGAACATCAGTTTGGGTAGCTTCCCACTTTGAGTAAGACTTGTGGCTATTTGGTAGAAACCATTAGGAATTATTAAACATCTTCAAAAAGTGACAAATAAGGGAGATAGGATCCATCATTGGAAATAGATAATTTTTCTGGAATAAGCAACTGGACAGAGTTGCCTGGAGTACAGCTTTGTTTAAAAGAAAAAAAACCAGGCTATTTAGTAATCCTTAGAAGCAAATTAAAGACCACTGTCGTTAGAAAGGAACGGAAAACAAGACACCTCAAGCCAAAGCGTGTATCTAAAATTTTACCATTTAACATTTCATCTAGATAGTCTATATAGGGTACTTTCACAACCTCTTGTGATTCCCCTAACAACCTCAAGATAAATATGATCTACTCCATTTTACAGATGATAAAACCCAGAGAGGTAAAATAACTCGCCTGAGGTCCCACAGCTAGTAAACCACAGAAATGGGACTCAATCCTGGACAGTCCACTAGGCAACACTCCTTTCAGAGGAATCCCGTGGTTCCAACCCAAAGTACATTTCCATTCATTCTTGCAAAAAACTAAAACCATTTAGCCCTGATTCAACCATCACTCTGAAATCTACAATCCTAGACAACTGAGGTGTTTCTTCATCATGCTTGTACTGGGGACAAATGTGTTTCCTATACGGAGCTACACTTTGAACCATGACAACAGGTCTAATAGGAAAGCCCGGCTAGGAATCGGGACACACGTGTTCTATGCCTTCATTTGGAACCTGGAATAATTCCCTTCTTTCTAGGTCTCCAGCTAGCCCCCCCTTCTCAGCAACTCTTAACAGTAAAATTCCTCAAGAAGAGTCATCTATACCATTGGTTCTCAAAGTGTGGTCTGGAGTCCAGGAGTCCATGAAGCCAAGCCTTTTCATAATAACACTAGGACATTATTTGCCTTTTTCACTTTTATTCTCTCCTAAGCGTACAGTGCAGTTTTCCAGAAGTTACATGATGAGTGGCATGGCACCAGCTTATGATGCAGAAACAAATACGAGAATCCAGCTGACTACTAAGGCAGATATTAAAGAGATTTGCAAAAATATAAAATGATGCCACTCACTAAATATTTTTGATTTTGAAGTTATTTTTCATAAATTATGATACTTAATATTAACATGTAACCAATTTATTACTTATTCATTTGAAAGGAATATATAAACATTTCTCAGTTTCAATTTCTAATACCACAAATATCCATAGATATAACCCTAAGCAAAAGCTCTCTCGAGTCCTCAATTTCAAGAGTGCAACGGGGTCTTCAGACCAAAAACTTTGAGAAGCATTGGTCTATTCTCTGTCTCCAGTCCCTCTCCTTTCATTCCCTCTCAAATACACTCGAGTTAGGGGTTTCCCCCATTACGTGCCACCAAAATTGCTATGAGCACTAAAGACTTTCCAAATGCTAAATCCCATGGTTAATCCTCAGTCCTCATCTCACTCAACCTACTGGCACATGGGCCGTGGGTGACTACTTCCTCCTCCTGATGTCTTTTTCCACCTGGCTTCCAGGACACCATACCCAGGTCTCCTCTCTCTGGCTCCTTTCCTTCTCCCCAGTCTCAATGTTGGATGGTCCAGAGCTGAGTCATTCTTTGAAATCTTCTCTATACCTACTCTAGTACCTTGGCTGTCTCTAAATTTCTATCTCTAGACCAGATCTCACCCCTGAACTCCAGACTCATCCAATCACCTACTCTACCTCTGTATATGGATTCTAAATAGGCATTTCAAACTTTCAGATGACTAAAACCTAACTTTTCTCCAGCCAAAACCGTTCCTCCCAACGTCCTCCCCATCTCATCTGATGACAACTCTATCCTTCTAATGGCTTCCAAGGCCAAAATCTTGGAGTCATCCTTAATTCCTTTCTCTCATACCTTACCTTCAATCTAGCAGGAAATCCTATTGGCTGACTTCAAAATTCTCCCCAAACCCAATCACCAGTTGCCCTGCTCCACTGTTCAAAGCCCCCCTTCTCTCTCCCTGGGTTAGTACAGTAGCCTCCCACCTTATCTCCTCACTTGCCCCCCTACAGTTTACTGTCAACACAGCAGTCACAGTGATCCTTTCAAAAGATCCAGTATCACACAGCTGCAAACACACCAATGGCTTTCCATCTTAATGACAAATAAAAGCCAAAATCCTCCCAGTGGCCTCCAAGGCCTACTCTAGATGACTGCTAGTTACCTTTCTAGCCTCTTCCTCTATACTCTTCTCCCTGCTCATGCTATCCAGCCTTCAAGCCTTTATACTGTCTTTTCCCTGTCTGGGATGCTCTTTCTCCAGATCCTCATGACTCACCCCCTCAACTCCTTCTCTTTGCTCAAATGTCGCTGTCTCAAGGAGATCCACCCTGACCTCCATCGAAAAGTAAACCTCTATCCCCCACCTCCCAGCCTTCTGATCTCCCTTATCCTGCTTTACATTCCTAGAGCACTTTCTAACATATTACTTATGTTTACTGTCTGTTTCCCCAATAGAATGTAAGCTCCACGACTGCAAGAATTTTTGTCTGTTTTATTCACTAATGTATCTTCCGTGCCTGAAATAGTCCCTGGCAAACAGTCTCCCAATAAATATACTGAATGAATATATGGAATTAACTTCTCCATCTATAAATCTTGGTGGGAGGGAGGGGAGTCTGGACTCAATAGTTCTTCCCAACTCCAGCCTTTTGATTCTCTAACCAGCCAGAGCTCATCTATACCACAACTGATTTGAAGCTTTTGGCACCACAACGCCCAAGTGCACAGACATGGGCCCAGGCCCACAACTGTACGTGCCCAGCTGGAACAGGGCAGGATAGGCTACGGTCAAATAGGCACCAACTGACCAAGTACTGTCTGATCAGCTGTCAGAGCCTGGGACACTTAGCAGTAACTATGTTCCTAACCTTTTCTCAGCTCAAGGTCACCTATCTCTCCTACCTACCTGAAGAAATCACTCCTAT